>NC_134687.1:542701959-543051959 GCF_050947455.1 Rhinoderma darwinii | reverse complement strand
CATTATAATGGAATCAAGTAAAAAAATAGATTGGTTACCTGGGTTTACCAAAGGGGGATGTTAGACCGAGCAATTAATATTATATATAGTAACAGGTAAAGCAAGAGATTCTATATTATACAATAATAGGGACAATGCACAGAACAAACATCATGAAAGTTGTACAAACATGGTTGCAAATAAGCTGCAAATGACCTGTTCACCTATTCTTTCCCCTGACAGTCCAGCACTGCACGCATGTAAAAAAAATCACCAGAAGGTCAGTGCTGGATCGCCAGGGCAAAGGATAGGTGAGTACTGTAAACAATATTAGGAAGTGGAATAGCCCCTTTAACCCCTTAAGGACACGGCCAATTTTAGCCTTGAGCACAGAGCAATTTTTTTTAAATTTCCCTCTTTGCATCCCGACGCTCATAACGCTTTTATTTTTTGTACGACGTAGTTGTATGAGACTTTGTTTTTTGCGGGACGAGTTGTACTTTATGTATGTACCATTTTTTGGTACAAATACATTATCGTTTAATTTCTATCAATTTTAATTTTGGCAAAAATGCAGAAAAAAATCAGTTCCACTGCAGTTTTAATATTTTTTTTTTTACACCATACACCGATCATCATAAATAATGTTATACATTTGTTGTACAGGTTGTTACGGTCATGGCGATACCAAATATGTCTATATTATTTCATGTTTTGGGACTTATATTTTTAAAAGTTTATTTATTATAAAAAATGAGTATTTCTGTGTATTTTATTTACTTTTTATTTATTTATTTATCATTAATTTTTTTTTGCATTCATTTAACTTTTTTTTTTAATCCCATAAAGGGATTTATCATTTTGATTTTTATTTTGTATGGGCAGATTCACACGAACGTTGCGTTTTTGCGCGCGCAAACAACGCGGCGTTTTGCGAGCGCAAAAACCATTTGACAGCTGCGTGTGTCATGCGTGTCTGATGCGCGGCTGCGTGATTTTCGCGCAGCCGGCATCATAGAGATGAGGCTTGTCGACGCCCGTCACTGTCCAAGGTGCTGAAAGAGCTAAATCTTTCAGCACCCTCGACAGTGAATGCCGAACACAACAGCGAAAAACCTGTAAAAAAAAAAAGATAAAGTTCCTACTTACCGAGAACTTCCCGGCCGTTGCCTTGGTGACGCATCCTTGGTGACGCGTCCTTGGTGACGCGCCTCTCTTGACATCGGGCCCCACCTTCCTGGATGACGCGGCAGTCCAAGTGACCGCTGCAGCCTGTGATTGGCTGCAGCCTGTGCTTGGCTGGAGCTGTCACTTGAACTGAAGTGTCATCCCGGGAGGTCGGACTGCAGGAAGGAGACAGGAGTAATCGGTAAGTTAGAACTTCGTTTTTTTTTTACAGGTTCATGTATTTTGGGATCGCAAGTCACTGTCCATGGTGCTGAAACAGTTTAACTCTTTCAGCACCATGCACAGTGAATGTCTCCCGACGTCGCGGACCGGAAATTTTTTTGCCGGGTTCGGCCAAAGCGAGTTTGGCCGAACCCGGTGAAGTTAGCTTCGGTTGTCGGGGTTCGCTCCTCGCCAAGACACTCCGTTTGGATGCTTGGAAACAGAAAAGCACGTGGTGCTTTTCTGTTTCCATTCATCCTTTTGACAGCTCGTGCGCTGTTTCAGTCGGTTCGCACGGAAGTGCTTCCGTGCGACCTGCCTAGTTTTCACGCACCCATTGACTTCAATGGGTGCGTGATGCGTGAAATACGCAGAGTTATTGAACCGGTCGCGTATTTTGCGCAGCGAACAAACGCTGCGCAAAATACACGGACTGTGTGTACTGCCCCATAGACTTCTATAGGGCATTGCGTGCCGCGCAAAAACCACGCGGCCTACACGCTGCCAAATCACGCTCGTGTGAATCCCCCCTAACTGTAATGTACTGGCATAGATCTATATGCCAGTACACTAGCCTGTTACTGATCGTACACAGGCAGTTAGGGCATACCTCAGTATGCCCTAACAACAGGAAATATGTTCAGACAGCCCTGGGGTCCTTCACTGGACCCTGGGCTGTCTGGCCATACGAGTTGTGGACTTTGATCGCGTCACAGTTATTTTCTGTGACGCGATCAATGTGCAGTCCCCTCTCTTTGAATGCCGCGATCAGCTTTCATCGCGGCGTTCAAAGGGTTAACAGCGGAGAGATGTTTCTCTCCTCTCCGCTGTCAGAGCGGGGCCGTGGCTGTGTATTACAGCCGTTGCCCCGCTCTCGAACGCGCGCACAGACGCGCGCAGGGACGGCTGTCACACAGGACGAGTATGCTCGTCCTAATGCGCGAAGTGCTCGCCGCTCAGGACGAGCATACTCGTCCTGTGTCGGCAACCAGTTAATCAAGAGGATGATTTGTGAGCATCCTAAACAACGGATGTAACTTCGTGTCAAGAAAAAGTCGTTCTTTGACAGCGAGTCCGACTTCAAACTGGTTGAGATATGAGGGTTTCTACAAAGGTGGCTCCCCAAGATGTCAAGTGTCAATATGTATTAAGGGTTATTAAGAACTTTCTTTCTCAAGATAACCTATCTTTCCTATAAGATATAAAGTTATGTAAATTGTGACAGCAAGTATGTTGTTTACATTATTGAATGCACCACTAGGTTGCACAATTAGGAAACGTAAGGTAAGGATCTCAGAACATATTGCAGATTGTGGCAATCCTGTGTGCTTTGATCCTTCGGGTGTAGTCAGACACTTTTCCACCATTCATAAGGGAAATCTTGGAAATCATTTAATTTTTATAGAATTATAAGGGTTAAGCAACCCATTAGAGGTGAAAACTGGGGTCGGAAAGGAGGGACACCTTTTGGATTTTCCACTTAAACACCAGGTATCCAGCGGTACTAATCTCCAAACAATATATATTTTTTACCTATGAAGACATATATAGAAAACAATAATAGAAGTGTAAATAACCATAGTACAAGTAAAGCACTAACCAATATCAAAAAAAATATATTTATTTGGAAAATATTTCTTTAAAAACATACATAGACCATCACATACAATATAAAACAACACAGAATAAAAATGTGGTAGTGGTTTCTAAGAGCAACAAATGTATCATATTACACATCCATGGAATCAAACAGTGTATTGTCAAGGTATTGACAATACTGTACAAGAATACCTCAACAGTTAACGGTATACTAAATATGTACACACTGGACAAAAGATACAAATGACAGTGTCAGACAGACTGATCCAAGATATAAAAAAATATATAAAGTCAGGATCAGATCCATGTCAAATACCAACCCATATTCTGCATGTCTGCCCCTAAATGAGTCAACCACAGACCACACCAAGACACTCCAACGTACGTTTCGCTGTCAGCTTTTTCAAGGGGTAATGGTAAGTGAGGAGTTATGAGTATATATAGGAGGGAACACTATCACATACTCCAATCAAAGGACGACATTCCTGCACATACAGGTGAAGTAAATGAACACTCAAGCACATGAGCTCAGAGTACCTTATTAATTCATCATGTGTGCACAGCAGAAAGGTACTGCATCATCAAGCAGCGCCGAGGGAAGGGGACCATAGCGGCGCTCACATGACACTGAAGCAATCATTGCCATGTTGGATAAGGGCAAGATTGCCCAGACTATAATGTTAATGCAGTTCTAGCATAATCGCATACCTAGAGAATCCTATTGGTGCATCTCATGTGCCGCCATGTTCACATCACCCTGGAACTGCAGAGAGGCACTGCGTCATCAAGCGGTGCTAGGGGGAGCAGATCAGAGCGACACACATGCAGCACATGAAATACATGGCCATATTAAGAAAGGGCAAACTTGCCAGGAGTATCATACTCACCAAGAATGTAAATAACACGCTGCCTGATCCTGTCGTCCCAAAGTGCCAGGGAAACGGACATAAACAGTAAGTGAATGCCCGTATCACCATAATGCCATGGAAGGAGGAGATCAGAACAGCTGCACATTAATACGTAGTGTATATTGTATCTGAAACATATTTTATAGCTAATCACATGAATGCAATTTCAACCTTAAACAAAAATATCAATTACAATGATAAATGTATGTTACATAGAATATTCTCATAAACAATAAATAAAGCATCACAATACAAAAATATAGAAATCCAAATCTTAGGCAATATAATAATCAAATAAATATATACATCGCAGCTTGATATGAATATAACGAGGATCTTCAATCAGAAAATCCCCATTATCGTCATAAAAATAATAATAAAAAAAGTATATATATATATATATATATATATATGTGTGTATAAATAAATAAATAAATAAAATAAATGGTGTAACAACCAGGACATTAGTAATAATAATGAATAATAATAAATTTATATATATAATCATGTGAAAAATAAATATAAAAAAAATAAATATATAAAATAAAAAGTGAAAATTAAAAAACACCAAAACGTGACCACACGTGCATAAGCATAATATACAAACCTCCACCTCTGTGAAAAAGAATTATAATTAAGATCACATTATTCACAAAAAATTTGAATATTGTAAACAGACATAGACTATATGAAATAAATAACATATTATTTACGCCTATGGGTATGTGTAGATAACAATATGTTGTAAGGGACAAAAATATATGTCCAAATATAAAATAGTGTACATATATCTATGTGAGTATTCATACACATAATAATATGGATTATACCCCCAATATAAAAGGCCAATATAAGCCAAAAAAGCCTAATACGAGTGTCCACCCCACAGAAAAAGGGGAGGATAAAAATTATTAAATATATGCCCCTTAAAAAAACTGACGACTAAAAGTTTACACGCAATTGGATATTCACATGAGGATATTCCATGCTAACTTATAATAGGTTAAAAAACCAGAAAGTACAATAAATCACACCAACAGATTAGCAAATGTCCACTAGACTCAGAGTATATAGAAATCCATTTCAAATCCCAGACTTGTCGCCAACGAGATCCATCAAAGGTAACGAAATTGTTAATATCCATAGTAAGCCAACCTATAGCCAAAAATGAAAATTAGTCGTCTTTAAATGGAATACTGACATATAAGTCACCCAAGAGAATAGATAGCTACAAAAGTACCACACCTATGTCACAGACGTATTCCTCATTAACATAAAAGTGACTATGTACCAGTATACATATATACCAAAACAATTATATGTATATATTTTTATATTCATAGTAATACTGCAAGACCCCATCATTACAAAAATTATGCAATTTAGTAATCCACTTACTTATTTAATAATTTTTATCCTCCCCTTTTTCTGTGGGGTGGACACTCGTATTAGGCTTTTTGGGCTTATATTGGCCTTTTATATTGGGGGTATAATCCATATTATTATGTGTATGAATACTCACATAGATATATGTACACTATTTTATATTTGGACATATATTTTTGGCCCTTACAAAATATTGTTATCTACACATACTCATAGGGGTAAATAATATATTATTTATTTCATATAGTCTATGTCTGTTTACAATATTCACATTTTTGGGGATTATTGTGATCTTTATTATAATTATTTTTCACAGAGGTGGAGGTTTGTATATTATGCTTATGCACGTGTGGTCACGTTTTGGTGTTTTTTAATTTTCACTTTTTATTTTATTTTTTTATTTTTATTTTTATATATTTTTTTATTTTTTTATTTTTCACATGATTATATATATATAAATGTATTATTATGTATTCATTATTATTACTAATGTCCTGGTTGTTTCACCATTTATTTTATTTATTTATACACATATATATATACTTTTTTTTTAATTATTATTATTTTTATGACTATATTGGGGATTTTCTGATTTAAGATCCTCGTTATATTCATATCAAGCTGTGATGTATATATTTATTTGATTATTATATTCCCTAAGATTTGGATTTCGATATTTTTGTATTGTGATGCTTTATTTATTGTTTATGAGAATATTCTATGTAACATGCATTTATCATTCTACTTGATATTCTTGTTTAACCCCTTCCCTCTTTAGCCACTTTTGACCTTCCTGACAGAGCCTCATTTTTCAAATCTGACATGTTTCACTTTATGTGGTAATAACTCCGGAATGCTTTCACCTATCCAAGCGATTCTGAGATTATTTTCTCATGACACATTGCACTTTAAGTTACTGGCAAAATTTGCTCAATATGTTCAGTATTTAATTGTGAAAAACACCAAAATTTTGCGGAAAATTGCAAAATTTAGCATTTTTCTCAATTTAAATGTATCTGCTTGTAAGACAGGCAGTTATAATACACAAAATTCTTGCTAATTAAAATCCCCATGTGTCTACTTTAGATTGGCATCATTTTTTGAACATCCTTTTATTTTTCTATGACATCACAAGGCTTAGAACTTTAGCAGCAATTTCTCACATTTTCAAGAAAATGTCAAAAGGCTATTTTTACAGGGGCCAGTTCAGTTGTGAAGTGGCTTTGAGGGTCTTATATATTAGAAACCCCCAAAAAGTCACCCCATTTTAAAAACTTCACCCCTCAATGTATTCAAAACAGCATTTAGAAAATGTCTTAACCCTTTACACATTTCACAGGAATTAAAGCAAAGTAGAGGTGAAATTTACAAATTTCATATTTTTTGGCAGAAATAAATTTTTAATAACATTTTTTTTATAACACAGAAGGTTTTACCAGAGAAATGCAACTCAATATTTGTTGCCCAGTTTCTGCAGTTTTAGGAAATATCCCACATGTGGCCGTAGCGTGCTACTGGACTGACGCACCGGCCTCAGAAGCAAAGGAGCACCTAGTTGATTTTGGGGCCTTATTATTGTTAGAATATATTTTAGGCACCATGTCAGGTTTGAAGGGCTCTTGTGGTGCCAAAACAGTGAAAATCCCCCAAAAGTGACCCCATCTGGGAAAGTACACACCTCAAAGAAATTATCTAGGGGTATAGTGAGCATTTTGACTGCACAGGTTTTTTACAGAAATTATTGGAAGTAGGCCGTGAAAATTAAAATCTACATTTTTTCAAAGAAAATGTAGGCTTAGCGATTTTTTTTCTCATTTACACAAGGACTAAAGGAGAAAAAGCACCGCAAAATTTGTAAAGCAATTTCTCCCGAGTAAAACAATACCCCACATGTGGTAATAAATGGTTGTTTGGAGACACGGCAGGGCTGAGAAGGGAAAGAGCGCTATTTGGCTTTTGGAGCTCAAATTTAGCAGGAATGGTTTGTGACACATTTACAAAGCCCCTGAGGGGACAAAACAGTGGAAACCCCCCACAAGTGACCCCATTTTGGAAACTACACCCATTGAGGAAATTATCTAGGGGTATAGTAAGTGTTTTGACCGCACAGGTTTTTTGCATAAATTATTGGAAGTAGGCCCTGAAAATGACAATCTATATTTTTTCAAAGAAAATGTAGGTTTAGTTAATTTTTTCTCATTTCCACAAGGACTGAAGGAGAAAAAGCACTGTAAAATTTGTAAAGCAATTTCTGCCGAGTAAAACAATACCCCACATGTGGTAATAACCGGCTGTTTGAACACACGGCGGGGCTTAGAAGGGAAAGAGCACTATTTGGCTTTTGGAGATCACATTTAGCAGGAATGATTTGCGGAGGTCATGTCACATTTGCAAAGCCCCTGAGGGGACAAAACAATGAAAACGCCCAAAAAGTGACTCCATTTAGGAAACTACACCTCTTGAGGAATTCATCTAGGGGTGTAGTGAGCGTTTTGACACCACAGATGTTTCATAGAACTTATTAGAATTGGGCAGTGAAAATAAAAACAATCCTTTTTCTTCAATAAGACGTAGCATTAGCGCAAATGTTTTCATTTTCTCAACAAATAAAGGAAAAAAAGAAACCAACTTTTGTAAAGAAATTTCTCCTGAGTACGGCAATACCCCATATGTGGTCATAAACTGCTGTTTGGGCAAACGGCACGGCTCAGAAGGGAAGGACAGCCATTTGGAGTGCAGATGTTGCTGGATTGGTTTCTGGGCGCCTGCGGGCCCAAAACAGTGGAAACCCCCCAGAAGTGACCCCATTTTGGAAACTACACCCCTCAATGCATTTACCAAGGGTTGTAGTAAGCATTTTAACTCTGCAGATGTTGCAGAGTGAAAATGGGATTTTTTTCCATAGATATGCTAATATGTGGTGCCCGGCTTGTGCCACCATAACAAGACAGCCCTCTAATTATTATGCAGTGTTTCCCAGTTTTAGAAACACCCTACATGTGACCCTTATCTTTTGCCTGGACATATGACAGGGCTCAGGAGTGAAGAGTACCATGCGGAGTGGAGGCCTAATTTGGCGATTTACAAAGTATTGGTTCACAACTGCAGAGGCTCAGATGTGAAATAATAAAAACAAATCCTTGAGAAGTGACCCCATTATGGAAACTGCACCCCTAAAGGCATTTATTAAGGGGTGTAGTGAGCATTTTCACCCCACAGGTCTTTTCCATAAATGATTGCACTGCGGATGGTGCAAATTAAAAATGTATATTTTTCCCTCGATATACCATTCAGTGGCAAATATGTCATGCCCAGCTTATGACACTGGAGACTCACACCCCAAAAATTGTTAAAAGGGTTCTCCCGGGTATGACGATGCCATATATGTTGAAGGAAACTGCTGTTTGGGCACGCTGTAGGGTTCAGAGCGGAGGGAGCACCATTTGGCTTTTGGAGAGCGGATTTTGCTTGGTACTAGAGTTGTTTGATTATTGCTGGTGTTTCCATTTATAATGTGGGGGTAGATGTAAGCTGGTTGGAGTATATAAGGGGCATAGTCAGGTGGTATAATAATGAGGTAAAAAAAATAATAAAATAATTCATAGATGTGTGTTACGCTGTGATCGATCCTTTCTGCACAGGCCGGTGTCGCACTGATAAATGGTGTCATTTCTTATCCCCCTTTTGGTCCACACTCCGCACCTTTGTAGTTTGGGGAATTTTGCTGGGAAAGTGTTGTCCTGGTATAATACGGGCACCCTCGCTTCCAGGAGATATGTTTGGGCCCTCCCCTTCCTGGTTCCCTAATTTTAGGTCCTTGATAAATCGCCTCTTGAAACAGAAGAAATGTTCCCCTCGGGCACAACTGCATATTTTTTTATTTCCTGACTTATTGGAGCCATAACTAATTTTATTTTTTCATAGACATAGTGGTATGAGGGCTGGTTGTTGTGGGACGAGCTGTAGTTATTATTGGTACCGTTTTGGGGTACATGCAACTTTTTGATCACCTTTTATCCTATTTTTTTGGGATGCCAGGTAAACAAAAAACCAGCAATTCTGGCACAGCTTTTTTAATTTTTTTTATACAGCGTTCACCATGTGTTAGAAATTACATGTTAACTTTATTCTGCGGGTCCGTACGATTCCGGCGATACCTAATTTATAGCACTTTTTTATATTTTACAACTTTTTGCACAATAAAATTACTTTTGTAAAAAGAATGTATTTTTTCTGTCGCCAAGTTGTGAGAACCATAACTTTTTAATTTTTTGTCGACGGAGCTGTATGAGGGCTTGTTTTTTGCGGGACGAGCTATAGTTTTTATAGGTACCATTTTTGGATACGTGCGACTTTTTGATCACTTTTTATTCCAATATTTGTAGGGCAAAGTGACAAAAAAACAGAAACTCTGGTAACGTTTTTTACGGGGTTTTTTTTACGCTGTTCATCGCGTGCAATAAATAATATAATATTTTGATACCTCAGGTCGTTACGGTCGTCGCGATTCCAAATACGTATGGTTTATTATTATTTTTCAATAATAAAGGACTTGATAAGAGTAAAAGGGGGATTGTGTTTTATTTGATTGCTTGAAACTTTTATTGTTTTCAAACTTTTATTTTTTGCACTTTTTTTTACACTTTTTTATACTTTTTTGACACTTTTTCTCTAGTCCCACTAGGAGACTTGAAGGTCCAACGGTCAGATTTTTTTTTTTCTAATACATTGCACTACGTAGTGCAATGTATTAGATCTGTCAGTCATTCACTGACAGCAAGCCGATTAGGCTTCGCCTCCCGGCGGGGCCTAAATCGGCTTCCGTAATGGCAGAGCAGGAGACCATTGTGTCTCCTGTTGCCATAACAGCAGTCGCCAGTCCTGATTGCCTGTCAGGGCTGGCGATCTGCTAGTAACCGCTACGATGCAGCAATCACTTTCGATTGCTGCATCAAAGGGGTTAATGGCAGGGATTGGAGCTAGCTCCGGTTCCCGCCATTACAGGTGGATGTCAGCTGTAAAATACAGCTGACTTCCACCGCTGATGACGCCGGATCAGCTCCTGACCCGGCGCCATCTTGCCGGCAGCTACGGAAGTCGATCAGGCTCCGCCACCGGGTGGATCTTGACCGGCTTCGATGCTAGGCAGACCTGGAGGCCAGTATTAGGCCTCCAGTTTCCATTGCAGCCACCGGAACCCCGGCAATTTCATTGCTGGGGTTCCGATGAGCTGCAAACACCTTAAGTGCAGCACTCGCGTTTGAGCGCTGCACTTAAGGGGTTAACGGCGGGGATCGAAGCTAATTTCGGTCCCCGCCGTTACAGTCGGATGTCAGCTGTAAGATACAGCTGAGATCTGACGATGATGGCACCGGCTCAGCTTCTGAGCCGGTGCCAAACATTTGTCGTAAGTATACGACATTTTGCGGGAAGCACTGGCTTTCCATGACGTATATTTACGACAAATGTCGGGAAGGGGTCAAGGTTGAAATTGCATTCATGTGATTAGCTATAAAATATGTTTCAGATACAATATACACTACGTATTAATATGCAGCTGTTCTGATCTCGTCCTTTCATGGCATTATGGTGATACGGGCATTCACTTACTGTTTATGTCCTTCTCCCTGGCACTTTGGGACGACAGGATCAGGCAGCGTGTTATTTACATTCTTGGTGAGTATGATACTCCTGGCAAGTTTGCCCTTTCTTAATATGGCCACGTAGTTCATGTGTTGCATGTGTGTCGCTCTGATCTTCTCCCCCTAGCACCGCTTGATGACGCAGTGCCTCACTGCTGTTCCAGGGTGATGTGAACATGGCGGCCATACGCGTGCACATAGATGCACCAATAGGATTCCCTAGGTATGCGATTATGCTAGTACGGCATTAACATTATAGTCTGGGCAATCTTGCCCTTTTCCAACATGTCCCCTTCCCTCGGCGCTGCTTGATGATGCAGTGCCTTTCTGCTGTGCACACATGATATATTAATAAGGTACTCTGGGCTCATGTGCTTGAGTGTTCATTTACTTTACCTGTATGTGCAGGAATGTCTTCCTTTGATTGGAGTATGTGATAGTGTTCCCTCCTATATATACTCATGACTCCTCACTTACCATTACCGCTTGAAAAAGCTAACGGCGAAACGTACGTGTCTTGGTGTGGTCTGTGGTTGACTCATTTAGGGGCAGACATGCAGAATATGGGTTGGTATTTGACATGGATCTGATCCTGACTTTATATATTTTTTATATCTTGGATTAGTCTCTCTGACACTATCATTTGTATTTTTTGTCCAGTGTGTATATATTTAGTATACCGTTAACAGTTGAGGTATTCTTGTACAGTATTGTCAATACCTTGACAATACACTGTTTGATTCCATGGATGTGTAATATGATACATTTCTTGCTCCTAGATACCACTACCACATTTTTATTATGTGTTATTTTATATTGTATGTGATGGTCTATGTATGTTTTTAAATATTTTCCAAATAAAGATATTTTTTTGATATTGGTTAGTGCTTTACTTGTACTATGGTTATCTACACTTCTAGTATTGTTGTCTATATATGTCTTCATAGGTATTCTATATCCAGTATTGACGTATATGGATGTTATTGCTGAAACAGGTTTTCTTTTTGGCCTGGACTTTATTGGTATTGATAATATATATTTAACACTACTTGTGGATGAAATTATGTTTATTTTAACTTTGAAAATAATTCATACTTTCTGCTTGAGTGCTTGCTGCTTGTGCACCTTTATTTTAGTTGAGGATGTCATGTGACATAAACTCCCAGGATGATTGGTTGGCTTTTGTTTTGAAACTGTTTTAATTGTGTAACAATACTGCTATGAGAAAAAGCCTGTGGGGCTAGAAACGTGTAAGCGCAATTCATATGCCCACTTTATATCTTTTTTTAAATGGAAAAAATACAACTTGATGTTTTAATTTGAAGTGATGGTTCTTTTATATCTCAATTTTGGATTTTATATGTAGTTTTCCGTCCACCAAGCTGTCCATGAACCCTTCCCCTGACTCAAAACATTCCGAAGCACATGGGTAAGATGCCCAATTGGGTAAGACGACTCTCTCTTAGTTTTTTTCCATTTTGTGGTGAAAAACGCATTAAACTTAATGGGGATTTCTTCTATTTAGATTTCCCCACAGGTAATAAGAAGTGGAGCTGTGTATTACTTTGAGTCGTGTTTGAGTGACTTCTGTTATGAAGCTTGGACTACATGTGTCCAGCTCCATGCACTTCCAGTCACGCCACCAAATAGGACACTTAACAAAGCTAAGCCTCTGGCTACTGAAGTTAACAGTGCAATGTGATTGTTTTACTAGGTAAAGTACACCCAACAGATGATGAAAGGTGTACAAGTGCCACATGTACATACGTTTTAAGCAGAATAATGTTGTATCCCAAAGTAGTTTTGGTGGAATTAGTGTTATGTCTTTGTAGTTATTTATAGTACTTACTGAACATGTTAGTAAAGATAGCAAAATAAGGAAAAGAGCGAGCAGAGCTTGGTCGGCCATACTGTTAAACAATTGCAATGGCAATACATAGCAGAAGTTTAGTAGCATTAAGAGTATTCTGTTTATTAATTTTAAAATAAAATATTTATATGTCAGGTAGAAATATATATTTATTGTAGAATAATAAGGGATTTCAGCGTGAAAGGTAGAGGAGTTTATATAAATAGTAATAGAAGTAAAGTAAAGCTTTAAAAGCCATGAAAGTTATAATAAACCAACTGCTGGGCACATTAATTCCTTGTTATTAATATTTAATAATTTTACTTTATTATTACTATTATCTGATATTAAAATAATTACATTTTATATGTGGCTTGTCAAGGACTGCTCAGGGAAAAATAATAGTTGATTTAAATGTTAGGTATATTATAAGTACTGTACATTATGTGCCTGATGGAAACATTTAAAAATAATTTTCCCCTAAAATATCAATCCTTGAGTTGACCTCTTCTACTAAAGAGGTTTTCTCACTAACAACATTTATTATAAATCCACTGATAAGTGATAAATGTTACATCCCTGGGGACACCACTGCTAGGACCCCTAGCAGATCAGTGCTATGAGGGACCCAAATCCCTATTCTTCTTCGCATGCATGTCCACAGTGAAGAGGAGTTTAGAAGTTATAGAAACAGTGCTCCATGCACTTTCTCATCACTGCGGACAAGCTGGTCAGGAGTAACGGAGCCTCCTTTGCTACTTATTAATAAGGGTCACAGCATTATACCATTCATTACCTATCCTCTATATCAGTGTTTGCAAAACTGTGAATCCTTCTGGGAGGTTGTGTAAAGACTTTCGGGGGGTCGTGAGCAACTCACCAATATGCTGTGCGGCGCTGCGGTCCAAATATGGCAGCTAGAGGCGTAGCTAGCAGGAAGGGGGGCAGGGGCGGGCGGCCCTGGGCCCCACTGAGAATGTGGGGCCCAGGGCCAATCCCCCAGCAGTGGCATGACGCAGATACAGTTTAATCCAATGCTGGAGCAGGTAGCTGACCACTCCTTTCTCCAATTTTCACTATGTAATGTAGCTTCCATGGCAGCGGACCGCCGGGTTTACTCATCCCCTGACGGCCGCAGTCATGGATCTAGGAGATGCCAGCACTCACTTCCGCTCCGGTCCGCTGTGTCTCGTAGGGTGTGCGTGCACGCTCGTGCCTGGCCTTAAAGGACCAGCGCGCGCACAAATGGAATCATCATCATCAACTGCCCATGATTCCCTGGACTATAAACAGGGCCCTGCCCTTCTGATCCTTGCCTGAGCGTTGTTAGTCCTACAAATGGTCCCTCAGTGTTATGCTGTTCCTGTTGTTACCCTGCCCTGTATCCTGTATCCCGTGCTGTGTCCTTGTTCCAGAGCCTGTTAGTGTTGGAGTCGTGTCCCTCAGTACCTGATGTCACCTGCCACGTCCAGTGCCATCTGCCATGTCCAGTGTCATCTGCCACGTCCAGTGTCATCTGCCAAATCCAGTAGGATCCGCCACGTCTGGTGCAACCTGCTGCACCTGCTGTCATCCACCACATCTGGCGCAACCTGCTGCAGCCATCTCCATCCATACCAAAGACTCGGCCACTGTCTGGACTATTCAGGTGCCCTAGTGCGGGACTTTGTATTGCTGGGGTACTCTGTTGTTTGGCCAGCTGTCTCCCCGCTACGGCGGTGCAGCCTAGTGGGTCCACATACCCACAGACTGTGACAGTATGCTCAGGCCATGGACCCCGCTGGTCAATCTGAGACCTTGACGACAAAAGCCATGCTGGCCGAGATGCAAGACCTTCAGCCACGGCAAGACCAACTCCTCCTGTCAGTGAACACCATTGCACATCGGCTGATTGCCCAAACCACAGTCGTCACCGCACCTATTCCTGCTGTTCCTCCTGCTACACTTCCTATCTGTACCATTGCCCGCTATGACGGAGACACAAGGACCTGCCGGGGATTTTTGAATCAGTGCCAGATCCACTTCAGATTACATGCCATGACATCCCAGAAAAGACAACGCAGACGCACTTCAGGACTTTGCCTGTATTGCGGCCTCGGAGGTCATGTTGTGCGTTTGTGTCCCAAGAGGCCAAAGAGACCCCAGGGCCTAGAATTGGTTGGAGAGATGACCCTAGGCGGAATGGTACAAAATGAAAGATTCAATTCCAAGCTGACCATTCCTGTGACCATAGTATCCAGCGAGAGGATGCACCGGGTTTCTGCCTATCTTGTCTCCGGGTCCACGGAAAACTTAATCGAAAAGGATCTAGTGGATCATCTCCAGTTGCCTACAGTTCCCCAGGAGACATCTTTCTCTGTTGCCTCGGTGAATGGATTGCCTCTCCCCAATCCGATTGTATCTAAGACCAAGCCGCTGAAGCTCCAAATTGGAGCCCTTTATTCGGAACTAATTTTGTTTCATGTCTTTCCCAAAGCCATCAATCCTGTTCTGCTGGGCCTGCCTTGGCCTCGACTGCATACCCCAGTCCTGGACTGGAATTCCAGAGAGGTTTTCCAATGGGGCTCCGAGTGCTTTGGTCGCTATCTGATGCAGATTCGTCCTGTCCAGCGTCCTCTGCCTCAGTCATTGGCGGGATTGCCCCCTCATTTCACTCAGTTTGCGGATGTCTTCAGCAAAGGGGGAGGCTGAGACGCTGCCCCATTAAACTGGTTCCAAATGCCTTTCTCCCCCGTGGACGGGTATATCCTCTCTCCTTGCCAGAGACTCTATCCATGTCGGCATATATCAAGGAGAATTTGGAGAGGGGTTTCATGGGTTTCATACGAAAGTCTTCCTCCCTGGTCGGGTTCTTCTTCGTTAAAAAGAAAGACGGATCTCTTCGACCCTGCATTGACTACTGTGGTCTCAACCAGATCACGGTCAAGAACAACTACCCATTGCCACTTATATCCGAACTGTTTGACCGTATACGAGGAGCCAGGGTTTTTTCAAAATTGGACTTGTGTGGGGCTTATAACTTGATCTGAATCCGTCAAGGTGACGAGTGGAAGACAGCATTCAACACCCGAGATGGGCACTACGAATAACTGGTGATGCCCTTCGGACTGTGTAATGCTCCTGCGGTCTTCCAGGAATTCGTCAATTATATCTTCCAAGATCTCCTCTATGTCTGTGTTGTAGTCTATCTTGATGATATTTTGATTTTCTCCCCAGATCCGACGACTCATCAAAGGCATGTCCGTCAGGTTCTACTGTGATTGAGGGAAAATCGTTTATATGCCACGCTGGAGAGCTGCATCTTTGAAAATAATTCTCTGCCCTTCCTGGGATACATCATCTCGGATCAAGATCTCTAAATGTCCCCTGGCAGCACATTACGATGGACTTTGTCACAGACCTTCCTCCCTGAGCAGGATGCAACACTGTCTGGGTGGTGGTGGACCGGTTTTCGAAGATGGCCCATTTTATCCCGCTGACCGGCCTACCTTCTGCTCCCTGACTGGCGAGTCTCTTCATTCAGCACATCTTCTGGTTGCATGGCTTGCCTCTTCACATCGTGTCCGATCGTGGGGTTCAATTTACCACAAAATTCTGAATAGCCCTCTGTAAACTCCTGGATGTGAGATTGGACTTTTCCTCAGCCTATCACCCCCAATCCAATGGGCAATTCGAGAAGATTAACGAGATCATGGAGAATTATCTCCACCACTTCATCTCCTTGCAGCATGATAACTGGGTACAGCTTCTTCCATGGGCCGAGTTCTCGTATAACAACCATACAAGTGAGTCCACCACTTCCACACCATTCTACATTGTGTACAGTCAACATCCTAGAGTTCCTCTTCCTGTGTCGGCTACTGCTCCGGTACCCACTGCTGACTCTGCATTTGGGGACTTTCTGCAAATCTAGCAACAGTCCCGGTCTTCTATTTTGCTGGCAGTCGATCGAATGAAGCGAAAAGCGGATATAGATAGAAGAGAGCCGCCTCAGTATCTGCCAGGTACCAAAGTCTGGCTGGCCTCACGGAACAATTGTTTAACGGTGCCTTCATACAAGTTTGCTCCCAGGTTCCTCTGACCTTTTGAGATATTTTAACAGATAAACCCTGTCTCCTATAAGCTTCGGCTGCCTCCTACCCTCAAAATCCCCAACTCCTGTCATGTATCCCTTCTGAAGCCTGTGGTCCTTAACCGCTACAGTAAGACTCCCAGTCCCGCAATTGCTCCCAACAGTTCATCTGATGTGTTTGAGGTGATGGAGATCCTGGACTGCAAAAGGGTAGGAGGAAGGACTTTCTATTTGGTGGACGGTGGACTGGAGAGGGCTTGGTCCTGAGGAGAGGTCCTGGGAGCCGGAAGAGAACCTCAGTGCCCCTGCTCTCATTAAGAAGTTCCACTCTCGCTCTGGTCCCAAGAAGAGGGGGCGTAAGAGGGGGAATACTGTAGCGTACATGGCCGCAGACTGCCGGGTTTACTTTCTCCTCGGCGGCCGCAGCCATGGATCTGTGAGCAGTGGCTCACATCTCCTTCCTAGGAGATGCCAGCACTTACTTCCGCTCTGGTTTGCTGTGTCCCGTAGGGTGCACATGTACGCTCGTGCCTGGCCTTAAAGGGCCACCGCGCACACAATTTGAATCATCATCATCAACTGCCCATGATTCCCTGGATTATAAAAAGGGCCCTGCCCTTCTGATCCTTGTCTGAGTGTTGTTAGTGTAACCCATGTCAGTCTTGCAAATGGTCCCTTAGTGTTATGCTGTTCCTGTTGTTACCCGTGCCCTGTATCCTGTATCCCGTGCTGTGTCCTTGTTCCAGAGCTTGTTAGTGTTGGAGTTGTGTCCCTCAGCATCTGCTGTCGCTTGCCACGTCCAGTGTCATCTGCCACGTCCAGTGTCATCTGCCACATCCAGTGCCATCTGCCATGTCCAGTGTTGTCTGCCATGTCCAGTGCCATCTGACATGTCCAGTCTCATCTGCCACGTCCAGTGTGATCCACCACGAATGCTGCAACCTGCTGCACCTGCTGTTATCTGCTACATCTGGCGTAACCTGCTGGAGCCATCTCCATCCGTGCCAAAGCCTCTGCCACTATCTGGACTATTCAGGTACCCTAGTGTGGGACTTTGTATTGCTGGAGTACTCTGTTGTTTGGCCAGCTGCCTCCTCGCTACGGCGTTGCAGCCTAGTGGGTCCACATACCCACAGACCGTGACAATTATACTGTGTAGGGGCATTATCCTGTGTGGGGGCAGCTAGAGGGGCATTTTCCAGTTTGGGGGCAGCTATAAGGATATTATACTGTGTGAGGGCCACTAAGGGGTCATTATACTGTGTGGAGGACCCACTGGATTTGGGTCCACTCAGATGTGTTTCATCCCCTGTGCTAAACCCCTAGCTACTCTTCTGATGGCTGCTGATGTACAGGTCGCTAATGGACCCACTATCAGCGGCCATAGTCAAGTCTCAGTGAGGCACAGCAGCAGGATACCTTGAGCCCGCTCCCTCCCTTTTTTCCAATGGAGCTAAATATCGGCATCTAGCTACGAATAATGTTGACATATGTCAGACAAAATATTTTGTGTCATTATTGCACAATAAATTGATTTTAATTTAATAGATTGGATAGATCATTTTTCTAACGGGGCTAAGTACGGTAGTGGGAGGTCCCAAACAAAAGTCTAGGCCAAAAGTGGTCACCGGCCTTAGAAAGTTGGAGAACCACTGCTCTAGGCAGCTGAAAACTGTTGTTAGTGGGAAAACCCCTGTGGTTGTTAAAAATTGTATTCAGCTTACACAGGGCTGATCTCTCAGTTTCCCCAGACTCCTGAATAGTAAGTATGCCTAGCTATGAGACAATATGAGAGCTGGGAAGGCACTACTGCTTAACTGGACACCTTTGTTATTCAGTTGTCTGGGAAGGCTGGGTGACAAAAACTAGAGCCATACTGACCGTGACCCAATTTTCCTGAAAACAGATATAGCTAATGAATGCATGCATAGATTTTTTTTTAAAAAACAACTTTATGCACAAGGACAATTTTAAAAGCTTTAAATGTATTTATGATTTTGTTCTAGAACTGAAAATAATAGAATAACTGGGTTCCGGAGTTTTTTTTTTTAGTAAGAATTCTTTAGTCTGCAGCACTATTCTTGCCATTAAAAACAGTGGGACTTCAACTGAAACCTGGATGAGGGATCCATTATACAGATCGGTACTCCATTATCATTATGGATGGAAGCCATGACGGTGGTGTGAAGAGGAGCAATCACGACACAGAAATTTTCCATTCATTTTTTTGGTAAAAATATCAGGTATTTACTGAATTTTTTTGCACTAATTCTTATTGTTTCATGTTATAGACCAACCTAAGTTTACATGCAGCTGATTTTATTGATATTCATCATAGGACAGAGCAGGGATTTTGATGTGTCTCTCAATTCTTGACTTTGCGAAGGAATAAATATCTTTCACTGTTAATGGATTTATGGATTAAGAGGCATTCTCATTCTTAAAGCATCATACAGGAGGCGAGAATTATGTTTACCAGCAAGCAGTGAGGGGAAAACACATAATGGCAAATATATATCAAATGCAGCATTTTACCAGGATCCCCTCTCAATTCAATGGTTTTGATACATGATACATAAATACTTGTGAGTTACTGTATTGTCATTCTGTGGTATAAACAAGACTTATGTATCTATCCTTTATGTCAGGATGACTCTTTATAGCTCAGCCATTTCCAGAGGCTAACAAATTTAGCCTCAAATTATATATATATATATATATATATATATATATATATATATATATATAAATGTATATGTATTACACACACACACACACACACACACACACACACACACACACACACACACACACACACACACACACACAATGACCACAATGACAGTATACACTGAGAATGCCTTGTTAAATGGAATATATTTTCAATCTCTAATAACAAGCAAAAAGTGACATTTTAATGGGAAGCTATAAAAAAAAAAAATAATGTTTGATTGCTTGAAAATACTATAATAAAGCTATGCGAATGGGTCCAGTCAGGCTTCATTTTCAAAGCTTTGTTTTACATATTCCACTCCTGTACTTAGGTAGACAAATGTCTGTGCTGGGCGGAATTCATTTGTTTAAATATCATTTATACTCATAATAAAAAAAAAGGTTTGAGCAGTACAAATGTGCAGTTAATGCTGTGAAATTAAGAGAGATTCAATACAGATCCATTTGCTTAATAAGTCAGATTCCCTTGAGCTGCATTTTCAGCAGAGAATAAAAACCAGGCAGACATTTGTGTTTCTCTTTTGTGTACACATCCTTTAGGAAACATTTTTTATACAGACCCCTGTTTATGTTAATCTCTGCTCATAGTTTAGATTTTTTTCATGATGTTGTTCATGATTTCTATGATTGTAAGCTCTTGTGTACAAGGCTAAGTAAGCACTGTGTATGTCATTACTAGCAAATAAGCGCGTTTTCTTAGGCCTGATTCACACCTGCGTATTTTGGCACTGTCCATATTGAATAGGTCTTATTCACACGTCCATATTTCTGTACAGTTGTTTTTTTTACACATTTTTTCAGTATTACAGCCTTTTGCAGTCTTCCCAAAGAAGTCAATAAAACCAGAAAAAAACATTATCTTCTATATAGATTGGTATTTTACATCCATATGGCCACTGTATTACAAATCTATATTTGTTTCTGTTACATGGGGGAAAATACTTTAGACAGTACTAATGCCTTATTCACACGAACGTGTGTCAAATTGTCTCTTAAAAACGTCAGTTTTTCACAGCTGATTCACACTCATGCAGGACCCGATTTCACAGATCCCTCATAGACTTGAGTCTATTTAGGGATCCGTGAAAATGTGCAAAAATAGGACATGTCCTATTTTTTCACATGCTGTTCACACAATCCATTAAAAAAAAAACACGGCTGTATAAATAGCCTCATAGAAATATATTGATTTTTACGCAGCCGTGTGTCGGTTATTAAAACGTCCGTCACATGGCCGTTTTCACCGTTTATGTGATTAAGGCCTCAGGGAAAACATGGAAACAATACAAAGCTTTAACAGCAAAATACTGACACTATACTGATATATTAGTGACACAATACTGACATAAATAAAGACCTAAAGGCAGATATAATGCCCCTTATTGGTAGAATGGTGGAAATAATGGCATACACTGTGTGCATGATTGGCTCCAAAAAAAATTACTGTTCCTGCTGAATGTGCCGCTTTGGGATTTATGCTAGTATACTGGGCATGGTTATGGGCAGAGTTACCTTTTTAGCAATATTTTTAAAATGCATGACACCAAAAGGCTGGTGTAAAATGTGTTGCATACATAACTAAAAAAAAGCTGCTGCAAAAGAGAGCTTGACCTAGGATAAGCCAATATTGGTACATGTGATGTATTAATCTGTTTTTTAAGTCAGCATTTAGGGTGATTCTAGAACTCTATCAAACAGGTGTCCGTTTGCTCCACGGGAGCTTTCTGTCCTCTCTGGTCTCACCTTAGTACACCTGCATTACGCTTTGACAGGTGTACCACCCCAGTCAAACTCCCCATCTGCCACGGTCCTTTAACTTGGCACTCACAGCTGCTACATGGACACTATTTGGTTGGTAGACTCATGTCTCGTGAAGAGCAGGATAACCTAAGCCTTCCGGCAGTCAGATAGTGCCCTACATTCCTGATACAGAGAGGACCCACAAGTCCTGCTTCCATGCTAAACATTTGACGAGGTTTAATGGTGTACCGCATGTGACGGGGCTTAGAGGTGTACTGCATGTGACTGGGCTTGGAGGTGTACCACATGTGACAGGGTTTAGCAGTGTACCACATTTGACGGGGCTTAGCGTTGTAATGCATGTGACGGGGCTTAGTGTTGTAATGCATGTGACGGGGCTTAGCAGTGTACTTCTTGTGAAGGGGCTTTGTGGTGTACCGCAAGTGACGTGACTCAGTGGTGTACTGTATGTGACAGGGCTTAGTGGTGTACCACGTGACAGGGTTTAGTAGTATACCGCAAGTGACAAGGCTTAGTGGTGTAGCACATGTGACGGGGCTCAGCGTTGTACTTTATGTGACGGAGCTCAGCTGTGTACTTTATGTGATAGGGTTTAGTTGCATACCGCATGTGATGGGCTTAGTGGTGTACTACATGTGACGGGACTTAGCAGTGTACAACTAAGTGAAGCTGTTGAGATGTCCATACACATTAAATAAATGTTGACCCAGTTCAGCCGCGCGTACATGTTTACTGAGAGATCGGAGAGGATAGCTGAATGAGTGTTTAGCTGATAGCTATCTTATATGTATGGCCAACTTTAGTGTATTGGATTAATTTGAACTCCACTGTCAGCTTTTCACTTCAATTGTTGATGAGTTGAGTGTTTGACAGTAGGCGACTTCACCAAGACTGTGGTGCCCAGAAGCCTTTCAGGCCATCCCTGATGTGCAGTTTTAAAGATTCTCTGTTACTCTCCGTATATGTTCGAAAGTTTTGTTATATCTTTGTAAGACATTTCCTTTGTCTACACTTTAATAGGTGCCTCCTGCTGGCATACCTGTTAGCAATTTGAAGCTCCATGCCATATGAGCTGGAAACTGAAATAGAAGAGCATTATCAGCTGTGCCAGTGACAGCTGTGAAGGAGATATAAAACTTCAGTCTTAATGAAGAGAGCTCCCGGTAGACAGTAGTTATGAACAACTCATTTAAACAGCTACAATGGGATAAGTTTGTATACTTCTCAAAAACTTAGATGGCCATGGAGGGGCATTTATTATTTGATGTGTGAAAGATATTATTGTGTCAAGTTTACAGATATCTGGATGCCTCTCATCACTCTTTGACTTAAAAGTATTACAATAAAAACAGTTGCAGACTAACAGTATACTAATTTCCAACTAAGGCTATGCGTTGTGTCATTCAGTTGTTCTGCTATGTCAGAGAAGCAGAACAAGGGATTACGGAAGCAATGGTTCCATTGCACCACTGACACCACCGGCGATCAATGGAACCCTTTGACTTAAATAGGTTCCGTTGGCTTTCTGATGGGGTGTCCGTAGTTTTAGCGGAGACAATAGCAGCGCAGCATCCTGCGCTATTGTCTCCAGTAATATCTGCCGGATCTACGAAGGAGGCTCGTAATGGAGCCTTCAACGCAGATGTGAACAACGCCTTACTGTAAATGTTAATACACAGGAAACATATGTACACTTTTTAACTGTATCAGACCCAATATTTGGTCATTTTTTGGATAAAAGAGCAATCAATGATTTTAGATCAAAAATTATCCTTTCACTTTTTTGAAAAGCAGGAACAGATACCAGAGAGGGGAAAAGTTGAGCGCGTACCAGGAAAGTGAAAAATTGCTATCCTTGTCCCCTCTCTAATATCTGTGCAAGCTTTTCCTAAAAAAAAGGCAGTAACAGTTTGGTAACAAATGCAGCATGTAGACCTAGCCACAATGGAGATAGTAGTGCATGTGCAAGTGCCATTCCATTAGGAGAAAATAAGAATTTTTTTAATATGCCTCTGTTTGTCATTGTAGGCAATCTCTAGCTTTCCATACCAATTTACAAACTACCAAAATTACATAAACTTGCCTTTATTATTCAATCCTAGATATAACTATTGTACTGTAGTCAATGCAACATTTGAAGGGGTTGTAACACCATGATAACCTCTACCTATATACCCCATTCGATTATATCAACGTCTTAGCATGAGGGTTAGACTTCTCAAAGCGCCCTCTATATGCCAGAATGAAGAGGAGCTGCTCTGTAAGAGCGCTTCCATGCATTTGAATGGCTGGGATGTCAGGCTACAATGTGTGGCTGGCTGTGGCTGTTATAGCAGGGAATCCAGAAGCCGGACCCACAGAAATCAGCTGATCACTGCCCTGTCTTCGGTTGTCTTCGTAAAACGACCTTGTTATCAACAATTTTAGTTGTGAATAAAGTGGAAAGAAGGAAGGGTGCACCTTCAACATATTTCTTTTTACACATTATCTAATACTGTCAGCAAGCAAGTTATAGAGGAGCCCATATACAGAGATTGCTTTAGAATACTGTATAAATGAGAGGTAGAACACAATACAAACACAGTAGAGAAAAGAAGTACTATGCACACCAATATGGAATTATTTATCCAAGCAAATAATTTATTTATTTGTAGCCAGACAGTGCGACGTTTCAGTCAACACCTTGACCTTCCTCATGCACATTAGTCAATGCGGGTAACCGCTGTGTGAGGCGCTACCCGCCAATCTTACAGCACCAGCCACGCAGGACCAGCATTGCCTAAAGTGCCTGAGGAAGGTCAAGGTGTTGACCGAAACGTCGCACTGTCACTGGCTACAAATAAATAAATTATTTGCTTGGATAAATAATTCCATATTGGTGTGCATAGTACTTCTTCTTTTCTCTACTGGATCGGGTTGGGCCCCTATTCATGCACCCGCACCATTATCTAGTGCTATCCGAACCTTGCAACTACAATACAAGCACAATTACTGTCACAAGCAAGTATACAGTTCTAATTAAGATGAAGAAATGGAGGTAACTAGGTATAGTAGGGGAGAGTTCTGTTCAGTTATGTCGATAAGAATGCTGGAATAATGTTCAGTTATTTTTTTGTTCAGCTTGAACTTATTAAAACAGCAACAGATTGTCTGAAATACAGGATAGTAAAGAGGCAAGATAAGGACCTGAACGGTAATTTAAAGTATAATTTGTGTAAAAGTCATATCATAGCCAAAACAGTTAATAAGTTTGTTAACCAAGACTAAATATAGACATTAAAAAAAGAGAAGGATCTAAGGAAAGATCCTTGAGGTACCACAACAGAAAGAGTGCAAGGCTACAACATTGTGGGGAAGTGGGACACATTGAAAGTTTGACCTGGCAGGAGGAAATCCAAGAAATTACAGTAATTGTAATCAACATTGCAAAAGCAGATGACAAGTGCGAAATAGAAGGTAATAGTGGCCTTTGGGGTTTGTATTCAGAAGATCATAATAATCTATAGTAAGGGAAGTTTCAATAAGAATAGGTGATTAATCTTTGATCACTGGTGTCCTCACTAATGGATCATCCATCTATCTATTTACGCAGGATTTTATAAATGGGGGGCTACACGGCCATACTTGCTGAGTAACAGTACACAAAAAACGTACACAAAACACACACACACACACACAGTTATATACACTCATCAAAATTGAAATTGTAACACCAAGAAGGGCACGCCGTAAGATTATGCAAATCGAGGAAGTAGCAGGTGTCGCTCATGATCAAATTTTCAAGCACCTAGCTCCAATCTGTGGCATGTGGGACAGGCATAAAAGCCAGATTGAAAGCAACGTTTTCTTTAGCCACATGCAACCTCAAAAATTGTGTGGTGTGGGATGATTGTGTGATGCCTCCTGTTCGTTGACGGGCCAGTTATTGGCACTTGTCGCAAACTGAGAGAGACAGAATCCTTGGTTTATCACTCCGGCAGATCGCTACGTGCCTAGGCCGAGATGTCAGCATTGTTCAACGTTGCATGTCCTGGAGATCGGGAGAACAAAAACAAACAGGTGTGACAGCAAGAGGTACGCGGAGGTGAACCTTTGCACGGACGGATCGTGTAATTGGAAGAATGGCGCATAGTGATCCATTCTGTACTGAAAATGAAATTAGACATCACATACCAAGCTTACCAACCAGCGACACAAACCATCAGAAGGCATTTGCACGACATCAAGACAGACGTCCAGCTATAGGTGTTCCATTGACCACAGGCCAGCGCTCTCAAAGGCTATCATGGTGCACAGCAAGACGGCAATGGACGCTGGAATGGAGGTATACAGGTAGGTCCAGAACTAATTGGACAGTGGCACAAGCTACATGATTTGGGCTCTGCATGCCACCACTGAGGATTTGAAATGAAACAACTGAGATGCAATTGAAATGTAGATTTTCAGGTTTAATTCAAGGGCTTGAACAAAAATATCCTGTGAAACGTTTAGGAATTGCAACCATTTTTCTGCACAGCCTCCTAATTTCTGGGGCTCAAAAGTAATTGGACAAATTAATATTACCATAAATAAAATGTTTTGTTTTTTTAAATAATTTGTAGAGTCCTTTGGAAGCAATGACTGCCCAAAGGTCTGGAACCCATGGACATCACCAAACACTGGGTTTCCTCCTTTGTGATGCTTTGCCAGGCCTTTACTTCATCTGTCTTCAGTTGTTTCTTGTTTGTGGGTCTTTCTGCCTTACGTTTTGTCTTAAGCAAGTGAAATGCGTGCACGATCGGGTTTTCATATTCCACTTTTTTGTCTTAAAGGGAATGTGTTGCCAGAAAAACATGTTGTTTTTTTTTAAATTAAACATTTAGTGTGTAGGTGATTAAACATTGTTCAAATTTTTTTTATTTTTTTCACGAGTCAGGAAATATTATAAATTAGATTCTAATTTATAATATTTCCCATTGCTGGTCACTAGATGGAGCTATTCCCAAAATTGCAGCATTGCAAAATTGGGTAAAAAGCCCTCGCTCTAGTGAGCTCTCAGCATCCCCCCCTCCTTTATCCTGGCTAGTGCCGGGATAAACGAGGGGTTTGAACGGTCTAACCTCCTACACTGTGTGTCGCCATTTTTTGAGCTAACACACAGTGTAGAAGGTTAACATACAGTAGTAAACGTACACAAACACGAACATACATTGAAATCTCTTACCTGCTCCTGCCGCCGCGGCTCCCTCCGGCCCGTCCGCTCCGTCTGCTGCCGCTGGTCCAAGTGCACAAGTCCGGAAGCCGCGACCGGAAGTAGTAATCTTACTGTCCGGCCGCGACTTCCGGTCCACAGGAAAATGGCGCCGGATGGAGCCAATTTCAAATTGGACTGTGTGGGAGCGGTGCATGCGCAGTTCCCACACAGACGGCGTACACAGAAGTGGATGGGACGGGAGCCGTTCGCAGTCCCTATGGGACTGTGGCTGCCGTATTCCATGTCTGTACGTGTCATTAATCGACACATACAGAAATGGAACAAAAAATGGCAGCCCCCATAGGGAAGAAAAAGTGTAAAAATAAGAAAAAGTAAAACACAAACACACAAATAAATATAAACATTTTTAATAAAGCACTAACATCTTTAACATATGAAAAATAAATTTGTGATGACACTGTTCCTTTAAGAAACTCTTGGGTTGCTTTCGCAGTATGTTTTGGGTCATTGTTCATCTGTACTGTGAAGCGACGTCCAATCAACCATGCTGCATTTGGTTTAATCTGAGCAGAAAGTATATCCCTGAACACTTCAGAATTCATCCGGCTGCTTCTGTCTTCAGTCACATCATCAATAAACACTAGTGACCTAGTGCCTTTGGCAGCCATGAATGCCCATGCCATCACACTGCCTCCCCCATGTTTTGGATCATGAGCCATTCCAAGCCTTCTCCATACTTTCTTCCTCCCATCATTCTGGTACAGGTTAATCCTAGTTTCATCTGTCCAAAGAATGCTGTTCCAGAACTGGGCTGGCTTCTTTACATGTTGTTTGGCAAAGTCTAATCTGGACTTTCTATTTTTGAGGCTGGTTAATGGTTTGCACCTTGTGGTGAACCATCTGTATTTGCTCTCATGAAGTCTTCTCTTTATGGTAGACTTAGATACTGATACACCTACTTCCAGGAGAGTGTCCTTCACTCGGGTAGATGCTGTCAAAGGGTTTTAAATAGCTTTTGAGATAATTTTCCAATTACCTTTGGTCCCTTGAAAAAGAGGCAGCTACATATTAAAGAGCTGTTATTCTGAAATCCTTCCTCAAATTAGGATGTGAATACCCTCAAATTAAAGCTGAGAGTCTGCACTTTAAGCCCATATTGATTATATAACTGTATATTCAATATGTTTTGGTAAACAGCTAAAATGCCAAAACTTGTGTCACTGTCCAAATAATTCTAGTATGTATAATAACAGGAAGGGAAAAGGGGAAAATAGTATGATCAATTAATTTTGAAAATAATAAATTCTTTATTAGTAAATAGTTAAAATAACAATGTTAAATGAAAATTCGTAGTGCCAATGACCCCTCACTTGACACTGTAGACAAATAAATGTCTTAAATAATCTTACTCCGTTAGAGATAATATATAAGCAATGGGACGAGTAGCCTAAATCTTGGGTATATGTTTTTTACATTAGTTAGCCCACAATTGTTAATGCTAAATCAAGGTGTTGTAAAACATACATAATTCTAGACCTAACTGTATCTTCTTTAGCGATAAGTCCTGCTTTTGTCCCAGATACAATGATAGCCGGAGATTGGCCTGAAGACCACATGGGCAATGCCATGAAGATGCCTTCACAAGGGAATGTCACACCGGTCCTACACCCGGGATTATGGTGTGGGGTGGCATTATGTATGGTAGCCGGACCGCTCTAGACTACATTTCAGGTACACTGACAGCTTGGCGTTATATTGATTTGGTTGGGGAACCAGTGGTACGGCCATTTCTCCAAAGTGTCCCAGAAGCCGTTTTTCAACAGGACAATGCCAGGCCGCATGTTGCTCGTACTTCTGTGAGCAGCCCGCGTGGCAAAAACAAGCTGCCATGGCCTGCAGCATCTCTGGACTTGTCTCCCTTCGAGCACATATGGGACGTCATTGGTCGGCAATTGCAAAGGGAGCTGCCAGCAGCCAATGTTGATGATTTGTGGGCCCAAGTGCATTCAGCGTGGCATAAAATTCCTCAGACAACTATTAATAACCTTATTGATAGCATGATGAGGCCAGGGCTGCAGCGTCCATGAGGCAAGGTGAGCCCAACCGCTGCCACCCTCTGCGTCATTGCCAAAGCCTCTGACCCTGACCTATCAGCGTGAGCCTGTTTCCTCCAGACACTCCTAGGACAGCGTCAACCCACTTGGCTAGCCAGCGGTTCATTTACATAGTGTTTAATAAATAAAGAGGGGGCAATATCTAAGCAACGGGGTGGACGCAAAAGTAAACAACAAACACCGCTGGACTCACAGACACAGCAGCAATTATATAACTCACTTTGTACGAGGTAGTGACAGGTCCTCTTTAAGATAATACATCTTTAAAGCTATCCCACTGCACTTCCGCTTTGCATCTGTAAACAAATGCATGCACCCATGGGCAGTCATTTGGGGGTTAGAACATTTATCCGGCACCTAATGTGTATGGATTCATAAAGCGAGTATTAAAAGATACAACTAAACATAAATAGATTTATCTTCTTATGCAAGACAAACTTCACTACTGTTCCTTCATACACGGGGTTGATTGAGTTGTTATATTTTATAGTGAATAGACACAACAAAGTGTCCGAGGGATTCCCCTCTAGAGACTATGGCACTCTTGTAAATTCTAAGATTGACGCAAAAAAACAGAATAATAAAATACTCGTGTAATGAAATAAACATTAGTTTGTTGCTACCATCTGTATTGCATGGCACGCTTCCATTATTATGCTGCAGTAAAGCTCTTTTGATTTAATCCAAACGTAATTTTCAATCTCTTATTATCTCACTACAGATCCTTTATGGTTTCTCCCGGCACACTGTAGAGCGGGGAATACGAAGATGGAGTGTTTACTGCACAGCCTTGGAAAGCTAACTATATTTCATAGAAAATAATTCTGTTAGGCAAGTCTACAGCTGCAAAAATATGTAACATACAGAACAATAAAAGTATAAGCCGAGTTAATGTCACATTTCTTGTTCTTTATTGAAATATTCACCATCTGTTTCCCGGTTTGGCGAGAAAAATTTGTAATGGCAGCATCCAGTATCACCGGTAATTTGTTTTCTGGTTTGAGTCAAATTCTGGAATTATAATCAGCATATCAATTTCAATTGTAGCCTAATAACAGTGATACTGCATCTGCCATGCTGTTTGTTAAAACACATTAATCTATATTTTTCAACTTACTATCTAAAGATTTAATTGACAGCCATAAAGGAAAGTGCTCTGCACTATATAATTCAGTCTAATTGCATTTGCTAAAAGCTATAGAAATACAGCACTTCATAATTCAGTGCCTAATATACATCAATGATTTGTATGAAATTGTCAAAAGCATGCTATCTGTGTGAGACATAATAAACAGAAAATACTGTGTTTTGACAGGGATTGATATGAACATACCTTTAGGATATATCAAAATATAGCTCTTCCCATCTTATCTCACTCCATTGCACAAATAGTGTACATTTATGCTAAGGCTCCACTGTAAATCTTCATGAAATTATGCTAAGGTAGGGATTACTTATTACGAAGCCAAAGAATATCAATGAATACAAATATGATTACTTTTTTTTAAAGATAATGTAGTCCTTGGGAATTCCAAGCTTGGTCAATGCTGCCACCTTGAGGTATTTTACATGATCTAATTTTTAAAATAAACTCATTCAATTGCAATTTGGGGACCAATACTGATAAACTCAGCATCGACACATTCCTCAGTGCTCTCCAATCTGATGAAAGCAATAGGACCAGCCACTATTTAGTACATAGGTGATTTGTTAATAAGGCTGCATTACAGGGGTTATCCGGGTTGTGATACATTCTACATGCATTTAACAACTACTGGGAGTGCCAACGGATTGCCAGTGCTGGATCGCCAGGTATAAGGATAGGTAAGCACTGCATTTTTGCTTATTTCATTTCCAGTCCTTACAAAAAAATGTTCACAAACCGGATAATGCGTTTAGTCACCTGTAACTGTACCATCACAATATAATTTGGCCTCTGATGCAAGGAGTTTAGGAAAGTTAGAGGACAGGAGACTTGAGTTTCAGATCCACCATTGAGTAGTTGTCTAGAAGCAAAAAAAAAAAGTTTATTTGTACATGACATTAGTTTCTAGGATTTTGATGCTAATTTATAGACAGAAAATTAGCACTGTTCCTACTGAAAAGCTTTGAAAATTAGGAACTTCGAGGCTGGACCCTAAAGGAACGCCGAACCTAGAAATGAATGATACAACTAAACAAGAGATAAACTTGTCCTTAATGTTTGTCAGTCTTCAGGATCAGAGAACACAGGTAGTAATTTTCTTTCTGATCTTTTCCATTTTTGGTTGGCAGTCGGTCGAAGGGGCACTATTAACCAAGAGGTTTCAAGCCTAACACTGTTTAGGGGGAGGGGGGAGGCTGCTTCTACAGCCAGTTGCTTTACAGCCAGACACATAACAGTGATGAGGAAGAGAAGGAAAAAATTGCTAATCTCCTGGGACACATTGAGAAGACTTATTTATATATTTTTCAGTTTTCACTGCAATATGAGACAAAATGATATAAAAGGAAAGAAGAAGATTAACCCCTTCCTGCCGTAGCTATTTTTCAGACTTTCAATATAGTTTTTTTCCTCCCCACCTTCCAAACGCCATAACTTTTTTATTTTTCTGGGCTTGTAGTTTTTCATGGTACCATTTATTGCACCATAAAATGTACTGGGAAATTGGAAAAAAAAAAATCTTTGTGGGGTGGTATGGGGAAAAAAACAACGATTCCACCTTTATTTTTTGGGTTTCGTTTTTACGGCGTTCACTGTGAAATTTAAATGACATGTTAATTTTATTCTGTGGGTTAAAATGATTACGGTGATACCAAATTTATATAGCTTTTCTTATGTTTCACTACTTTTACAAGGAATAAAATAATTGTTAAAAAGAAAATTTGTTTTGTGTCGTCATATTCTGAGGGCCATAACTTTTTTATTTTCCGTCAATTGAGTGACATTATTGCTTATTTTTACGGGACGAGTTGTAGTATTTAATGGTACCATTTTGTGGCACATGCAGTTTTTAAACACTTTTTATTCCATTTTTTTGTGGGAGATGAGGCGATTCTGGTGTTTTAATTTTTTTTTTTAGTTCACAGTGCGGGTTAAATAATATTATTTCTAACAGTTTGGAGGTTTACAGATGCAGCGATACCAATTATGTTTTTTTTTTTTTTTTTTTGCTTTAGGCATACCTCCCAACCGTCCGGAGTCAGCAGTACACTCTACGGTACACTCTATGGTGCATGAAATGGGGCCAATAAACTCCCGGATTCTGGGCGGCGTCCCGCTGTCCTGGGTGGCCGGTGGTATCCCGGTTTCAACTGTATCTGCATCCTCAGTACACAGATACAGTTGAATCCGATGCTGATACTGTGTGGGAGGCAGCTAGGGGGTCATTATGGGGGCTATATACTGTATGCATAAGTAAGCGTCAAACATCAGAAGGGGTTAAGGAAGGAATTTTAGGGATGTTCTTTTTTATTATTATATTCAATGTTTAGTGTTCATTTAATCCCTTCCTGACTTTTAACGTAACTGTATGTCACGGCCAGGAAGGGAGAGTATTGAGCGGGTTCACAGGTTGAAGCACGCTCCATACTCAGTGGGTGTCGGCTGTATAACTCAAATCCAGGTCGTTTTTCAACTTAGATGAATAGCTATTGACCGTGGAATCTTAGCTGCTAGAAAGAAGGAGGGCCCCCTCCATCAACCCATCACCACTTGCGATGCAATTGTGAGGTGCCGATGTTTGTATTGGCAGCTTGGGGGCCTAATAACAGCCCTCAGGTCTCCCATCTTTGTGCTCCTATATAGCAGGGTTTAGTAGGAGCCGGAAAAAACATTACAATACACTACAATACATAGGTAATCAAATGATCAAATGATCCCCGTAGTCCGGTAGGTGGTCTAAAAAAAATGTAAAGTAAAACAAAAAACCCTTTTCCCATTTTTCAAATGTTATTTTAAAAAATAAACATAATTGGTATTGGTGCGTCCATAAATGTCCGAATTATTTAAATATATAAACGTATTTATCCTGCATGGTGAATGCCGTAGAAAAAAAAACAAAAACACCAGTTGCTATTTTTTGGTCATCTTACCTACCAAGTAAAATAGAATAAAAAGTGATAAAAAAAAAAAATATAGTAACAATAAAAAAATCGTATGTACCCCAAAATCGTAACAATAAAAACTGCAGCTAAGTCCTCATACTGCTCCATCAAAGTAAAAATAAAAATGTTATGGCTCTTAGAATATGGTGACACAAAACAGGTTTTTTTTAAAAAAAATGTGGTATTGCCAAAATCGTATTGACCAGCAGCATAAAGTTAACATTGTAAATGCCGTAAAAACAAAACCCGAAAGATGATGAAAGAAACACAATTTTTTCCCATTCCACCCCACAAAGAATTTATTTGCAGTTACATCCTAGTACATTATATGATACATTAAATAGGGGCAATAAAAACTAAAACTTGTCCCTCTAAAAACAAGCCCTCATAGGACTATGTTCGCAGAAAATTAAAAAAAAGGTGTGGCTTTTGGAGAGCAAGTAGGAAAAATCTAAACTTAAATAAAGAAATGAAAAATGGTTGCGGCGGAAAGGGGTTAGTCCAGGTGGAGACGGTTGTTCTGAGCATTTTTGCAGTTTCCCAGTACATTATATGGTTCATGAAATGGGGCCAATAAAAATGACAACTTGTCCCGCTAAAAGCATGTCGATGGATAAATAAAAAAGTTATGGCTTTTGGAAGGCAATTAGGGAAACCGAAATTCAAATGAAAAACTAAAAATAGCTATGGGTTAATCCAGGTAGAGAAGGTTGGTCTGAGCTTAACCCTACAGTAATCTCTCTTTACATATGATTTTTATGCAACATGCAAATAGTAGAATATGTTGAGTTAAACTAGTCCTTTTTTTCTTTTCATAAATGCCTTTACCCCTTGAGACACATATGCTGAAGCCAGTGCCAGACATTAACTTGGTGGAGACATCAGAAGGAGGATAAAACAGATAGATTACAACACGCATGCAAATAGTCAACTTTTTGCCAATGGAAAAAAAATAAAAAATTAGGCAGGGGCGTAGCTAGAGGGGGGCGGGCAGGGCATGCGCCCCGGGCGCAACTAGGATCGAAGAAGTTGTGTCGCCGCTCGTATAGATGTTTTTTTTCTAATTCTCTCCATTGCACTGCGCATGCGCCAAAAAGGACATGCGCAGTGCAAGGGGAAGAGTACGCAGGCCGCAGACAAGTAAGTTTGAGGGAGGTTGGTGCCAGGACTGGATCACTCCAGTCACCTGACCTGAGTCATCAGATGAATTAAACATAAGCTTTGTAGATGTTAGTGGGACGGTGATCTAACAAAATGTTATTTTCTGACTTTAAATCAAGCTAAGAGGTATGTAATGTATGCACACATATTGCGCTGGGCATTGTTCTAATGCCTAATGTTTGTGATTTGATTGTTATTTACCAGGTCGGGAGGTTGCAGCAGTGAAGTGCGTAAATCCTGTCTAACGCAGAGGCGCAGTTTGGTGCCCCCCCATTTCTTTCCTGACATCTCCTTCCCCCCTGCCAAGTTTGCTTTCTCTACCAATCAGCAAGTTGCAATTTTTTTCCCACCATGTAACTCGAGCATAAGACCATTTGTACATTTTACAAGCAATATAGTTATATAACATTAAGCTCAAAGAAAATAAATGAAAGAGGCCACACACAGCCTCCTGTAGATAGCGCCACACAACCCTCCCCTTGTTGATAATGCCACACAGCCCCCCTCTTATAGATGGTGCCACACACAGCCCCCTTCTAGATATTGCATATTGCATACAGCCCCCGCTTATAGATAGTGCCGTACAGCCCCCTCACAGATAGTGCCTCCACCTCCCCCTGTAGATGGTGCCATACAGCCCCCCTGTGGATAGTGACTTAAAGCCCCCCTGTATAGTACAATACAGCACCCCCTGTAGATAGCGCTCCCACCTCCCCCTTGTAGAGTGCCATACAGCCCTCTGTAGGTAGTTCCATACAGCCCCCCCTGTAGATAGTGCCATATAGCCCCCTCCTGTAGATAGTGTCAGACAGCCCCCTTGTAGATCGTGCTACACAACACCCTATAGATATTGTCACACAGCCTCCTTGTAGATAATGCCATACAGCCACCCTGTAGATAGTGTCACATAGCCCCCCTGTAGATAGCGCCATACAGCCCCTCCTGTAGATAGCGCCATACAACAGTCCCCCTGTAGGTAGTGCCATAAAGCCAGGCCTGTAGATAGGCGGGGCCTGTAGATAGCACCCCCAAACAAATAAAACAAAAACATTTTTATACTCACCTAGGCCCCATTCCCATGATAAACAAAGCTTATACACAGCCTCCTCAATGCGACGGGATCCTTGCGTAGGTCGGTGTGATTCACTGACGTGATCACGCTGGCCTGCGCAGGGATCCAGTCCCTGCATCTGACTGGCTGCAGGCCGAACGGCCTGTAGCCTAGTTAATAAAGGAGTATTCCGGTTGTAACAAGTTACCCCCTATCCGTAGGGTAGGGAGTAACTTGCTGATCGGTGGGTGTCCGACAGCTGGGACCCCCACCGTTTACTAGAACGGGGGTCCTGAACCCCTCGTTTGAACTGAGCGGCAGGTTGCTCATGAGCACTGCTGCTCCATTCATTCTCTTTAGCAGCGCCAGAAATAGCCGTTCGGATATTTCCAGAGCTGCCATGGAGAACGAATAGAGCGGCAGTGTGCATGAGCGATCTGATGCTCGGTTAAAACGAGGGTTTCAGGACCCCCATTCTCGTAAACGGTGGTGGACCCACCGATCAGCAAGTTACCCCTTACCCTACGGATAGGGGGTAACTTGTTATAACCGGCAGAGCAGGGAGATACCTCATTGCTCTGCCATAGTGTATGATAGTATCTGCGTCCATGCTAGCAGCGCCACGTAATGCCGCGGGTCCCGTAGTAGCCGCTATGGCTGCTACAGCGGTAGTTACCCCACTGGGCAGAATCCCCGGCCAGGGCATCGGCAACGCTTTGGCCGAGGATTTCGCTCCAGGAGGAGTGAATGGCAGAGCAGGAAGCGGATAGTTTCCTGCTCTGCAATAGTATTCAATTGTATCTGTGTCCTGAGGAGGCAGATAAAATTGAATGTAGCAGTTGCCGGGACAAGTCCCGGACAGTAATTTGCCAGAACTGTCTCTGTAAATTCGGGAAAGTCTCGGCAAATTCGGGACACTTGGCAAGTATGCATGGGGGGGATACATGTGTTTTGTGGGACAACCTGTAATGATGGGGATAGGGAAACAGACAAGTGAGCCCTAATCTACACGCCACTCAGTCCCTGCCTACTTGCAACTACCCGCCCTAGGCGACGGGGTACAACTGGGCGACGGTCCCTACACTCAATAAGTGAACGACAGACAAACAGACAAGGGAACACAGAACCTAAGGGAAACGGGGCAGTTGCCCACTGCAACACCGTGAGCAACAAGAGTAGTAAACGAGCCGAGTCAAACCCGGAGAGTACGAGGTGCCAAACGCAGAGCAGGAGAGTAGTGAACAAGCCGAGTAAAACCAGGAGAGCACGAGGTACCAAACGCAGAGCAGGAGAGTAGTCAACAAGCCAGGGTCAATACGAAGCAGGGACAAATAGTACAAGAAGCTGCAGCAGGGCCAGGAAACCAACAGAGAAGATTCACAAGCAAGGAGGAACAGGAAAGGCAGGTATAAATAGACAGAGGGCGGGAGCTAGCTCCGTCTGGCCAGGCTGCGATAGGCTCTCCAACTCCTAAGCCTGCCATCCTGAGTGATGGAAGATGGAGTCAGTCTCACAGACCTAGAAGCAGGTGCAGACTGATTACCTATGGGCGTTGATAAAGAAGCTGTGCCTGGCAGATCCTTTACACAACCCCTTTAATCGTAAAGCGGGGAGATAACTCCCTGCTCTGCCGTAGTGCTCAATAGTATCTGCGTCCTAAGGCGCCACCGGGCATGCGGGGAGGCGGTGGTGGCGGGCGTCACAGGCCCCCTCATGTAGCGGGCTCCGTAGCAGCCGCTATGGCTGCTACAGCAGTAGTTACGTCACTGATATTGCTGTAATGCCAAATGTATATATTTTTTTTATATATCACTATAACATTCCATTAAAAAAACCTTCATTTTGTATTATGCAGAGCACAATCTAATTGTAGGTGTCTCTTCAATGGTGCATCAAGATTCAAGAGTAATCTATGCCTCCTTACAATCTTGAAATTAGGTTACTTATTTGCAAGTTGCTTCTGTATTTATAATGTGTATTTTCAGATCAGAAAATTCTCCACAGAATAGTCTCATGCACTTCTTAGATGAATTAAACATAAGCTTTGTAGATGTTAATGGGACGGTGATCTAACAAAATATTATTTTCCGTAGGGTAAGGGGTAATTTTTTGATCGGTGGGTCCCCCACAGTTTATGAGAACAGGGATCCTGAACCCCTCGTTTGAACAGAGCGGCAGGTCGCTCATGCGCACTGCGGCTCCATTCATTCTCTTTGGCAGCTCCGGAAATAGCCGAACGCTGCACTCGGCTATTTCCGGTGCTGCCAAAGAGAATGAATGGAGCGGCAGTGCGCATGAGCAACCTGCCGCTCAGTTCAAACGAGGGGTTTGGGACCCCCGTTCTAGTAAACGGTGGGGGTCCCAGCTGTCGGACAGCCACCGATCAGCACGTTAGCTCCTATCCTACACATAGGGGGTAACTTGTTACAACCGGAATACTCCTTTATTAACTAGGCTACAGGCTACTGGATCCCTGCACAGGCAGGCATTATGATGACAGTGAATCACGCCGACCTATGCAAGGATCCTGTCGCATTGAGGAGGCTGTGGAAAAGCTTTGTTCGTTGTGGGAATGAGGCCTAGGTGAGTATAACTTTTTTTGTTCTATTTGTTTGGGGGTGCTATCTACAGGCCCCGGCTTTATGGCATTACCTACAGGGGGACTGCTGTATGGCGCTATCTACAGGAGGGGCTGTATGGCGCTAACTACAGGGGGCTGTGTGACACTATCTACAGTTGGGGCTTTATGGTGCTATCTACAGGGGGGCCAGTATGGCGCTATCTGCAAGGTGCCTGTATGACACTATCTACAGGGGGGTTGTATGGTGCTATCTACAGGGGGGCTGTATGGCACTATCTTCGAGGAGGCTGTGTGACACTATTTACAGGGGGGCTGTATGGCACTATCTACAAGGAGGCTGTGTGACAATATCTATAGGGGGGCTGTGTAGCACGATCTACAAGGGGGCTGTCTGACACTATCTACAGGAGGGGGCTGTATGGAACTACCTACAGAGGGCTGTATGGCACTTTCTACAAGGGGGGCTCGTTTTAACCGAGCGTCAGATCGCTTATGCACACTGCCGCTCTATTCATTCTCCATGGCAGCTCTGGAAATAGCCGAACGCTGCACTCGGCTATTTCTGGCGCTGCTAAAGAGAATGAATGGAGCAGCAGTGCTCATGAGCAACCTGCCGCTCAGTTCAAACGAGGGGTTCGGGACCCCCGTTCTAGTAAACGGTGGAGGTCCCAGCTGTCGGACACCCACCGATCAGCAAGTTACTCCCTACCCTACGGATAGGGGGTAACTTGTTACAACCGGAATACTCCTTTATTAACTAGGCTACAGGCCGTTCGGCCTGCAGCCTGTCAGATGCCGGGACTGGATCCCTGCGCAGGCCAGCGTGATCACGTCAGTGAATCACACCGACCTACGCAAGGATCCCGTCGCATTGAGGAGGCTGTGTATAAGCTTCGTTCATCATGGGAATGGGGCCTAGGTGAGTATAAAAATGTTTTTGTTTTATTTGTTTGGGGGTGCTATCTACAGGCCCCGCCTATCTACAGGCCTGGCTTTATGGCACTACCTACAGGGGGACTGTTGTATGGCGCTATCTACAGGAGGGGCTGTATGGCACGATCTACAAGGGGCTGTGTGACACTATCTACAGGAGGGGGCTTTATAGCCCTAGCTACAGGGGGGCTGTATGGCACTACCTACAGGGAGCTGTATGGCACTCTACGAGGGGGAGGTGGGGACGCTATCTACAGAGGGGTTGCTGTATTGTACTATACAGGGGGCTGTATGTCGCTATCTACAGGGGGTGCTGTATGGCACTAGCTACAGGGGGCTGTATGGCACCAGCAACAGGGGGGAGGTCTGGGGCACTATCTGTGATGTGCATGTATGGCACTGTCTACAAGGGGGGAGGGGAGCACCATCTACAGGGGGGGTTGTAAGGCACAATCTACAGGGGGACTGTGTGGCAGAATCTACAGGGGGGACTGTGTGTGGCACCTCGGGGAGGGAGGACCCAGTCAAATGTGTGCTATGTGCCACAGTCTTTCCTTGTTATACCCCTGTCACTGTCCTTATATGGACAGTGAAGTCAGGGCTCTCTCTATGTGCGGTTTTTCCAGCCAGGGAATCAGCAACGCTTTGGCCAGGGATTCCGGCGCTCCAGAAGTAACCCATAACTTCACTGTTCATATAAGGGCAGTGACGTCAGGGGCACCTCCTCCAGTGGAATCACGGCCAGAGCATTGCCAAGGCCTGGCCATAGATTTCGCTCATAGTGGGAGCCACTGATGATGCCACAGTCCATATATGGACAATAAAGTCAGGGGCTCCTCCTGGAGTGCCGGAATCCCAGGCCAGAGTTTTGCCGACGCCTGGCCAGGTATTCCGCTCATAGAGGGAGCCACAATGGCTCTATCTACAGGGATATGGAGGGGGGTGGAGGGTATCTACAGGTGGAGTATGTAGCACTATCTACGGGGGGGGGAGTATGTGGAACTATCTACTGGCGAAGTATGTGGCACTGTATACAGGGGGAGTATTTGGCACTATATACAGGGGGAGTATGTGGCACTATATACAGGGGGAGTATGTGGCACTATATACATGGGGAGTATGTGGCACTATACACGGGGGGCTGTGTGTGGCATCGTCAACAGGGGGTGTGTGACATCATCTACAGGGGGCTTGTGCGCATGCGTGACAGGCGCTCCATTAATTTCTATTTCAGATGTCCCATGCTTCTCATGGAGCACTTCGGGGGACTTTCGGTTCCCCTTTCTCCTTATCGCTGGGGGTCCCAGCGGTCGGACCCCCAGCGATTACACATGTATCCCCTATCCTCTGGATAGGGAATACATGTGTTTAGTTGTTTTGTGGGACAACCCCTTTAACTAGGCTAAAGGCCTTTTTTTTTGGGGGGGGGGGGTTGGAGCTGTATGGCTCCATCTACAGGAGGGGGCTGTTTGGTGCTATCTAGAGGAGTGGGAATGTATGGCGCTATCTACAGGAGGGGGCTGTATGGCACTATCTACAGGAGGAGGGCTGTATGGCGCTATCTACAGGAGAGGGGCTGTATGGTGCTATCTACAGGAGAGGGGCTGTATGGGGCTATCTACAGGGGGCTGTTTGGCACTTTCTACAAGGGGGGCTGTATGGCGCTATCTACAAGGGGGGTATGGCACTATCTACAAGCGGGAGATGGGGGTGCTATCTACAAGTGGGTGTGACACTATCCACAGGGGGGGCTGTATGGCACTATCTACAAGGGGGTGCTGTGTAGCAGAATCTACCAGGGGGCACTATCTACAAGGGGGGCTGTGTGTGGCACCCAGGAAGGGGGGACCCAGTCAAAAGTTCACTATGGGGCCCAGTCTTTCCTAGTTATGCCCCTAAGCAAAATATAATATTGAGTATTGCAATACCCATAAGAAAGAAATATAGCATAAACTAAAAGGATATTATACCAATTTAATCTATAACATGGGTGACACAGAATTATGGGGTAAAGAACATGCATCATGCAAGATATTGGGCAGGTAGAGAAAACCAAAAAGTTTTAGAATCAAGTCATTGTAATCGAGTTCCTCCAAGAGACCTTAGGTTCCCGTAGTGTAACAAACTTGTCATGAATATAGTTTTTCCAACCGCAATGTTCTCCTTGCATGTACATCTAATGGACTTTGTTGTGCCATACCTGAAGAGGAAGGATGTTTTTTCTCAGCCATTTCAGTGGTATGAGAGGTTTGACCACCATTCCTAGAAAGGATGAGTTGACACAAGTTTTAGCTTTTTATCATTGATCTAAATGTATACTCAATTGAGCAAACACATGATGCAAAGCTTATCTAGTTATAAGCAGAGATAGAAGACCAGACTTCCTTTACCTTCAAGGCATTCCACATATGCTGCAACTAAAACTGGCCATACACCTAAGATAGGCATCAGCTGAACACTGACAGCTATTTACCCTGACTGCCCCATCAATATGAACGCTTAGCTGAGCATACATGAAGAGGGGGCGATAAGCCCCCCTCCAGGCGCTTCTGAAAGCAGTTTATCTCCCAGTGCAACAAAGGATTAGGCATGTTGCAATCTAACGTGCCGATCCTCCTTTCATCCGACATCTGCTTCCGGGGGACAGTCAGTAGACATCCTTACACATTCGATTATCAGCCAATCCCACCAAAAGCTTAAGGCCTAGTTCGCATGGAGTAGTTAGCAGGCAGAAAAAATCTGCTTCAAAATTCCTTCAGGAATTTTGAGGCAGCTTTTGACCTGCCAGTACTTTCTTGCTGCGGTTATTGCGGCGTTTTTCGCCCGCGGCCATTGAACACTGTGGGCAAAAAATGCAGCGAAAAATGCTTTTTCTGCCTCCCATTGATTTTAATGGGAGGTCAGAGGTGGAACCGCGGAAAGGAAGGACATGCCGCTTTTTTTGTCCCGTGAGCGGCTAAAACCAGCCTGGGAAAAAAACGCCTCTGCCTCCCATTGAAATCAATGGGAGGCGGGTTCAGACATTTTTTGGCGCTGATTCCAATGCAGTTTCTGCATCAAAATCAGCGCCAAGAAAATCTGTGTGGACTGGGCCTTGAAATACTTCACAAAGCACAGGCTACACTGCTTTGCTACATTGCAATTGTCTTGAATTGCAGGACAGCTGATGGTTTCTGAAAAAAAATATTAAAAAAATACTGTCCTCCATATTTCTCTTTGCCATATTTTTAAAGTTGATGCAAAATATTTCACGTGATCAAATCTAGATCCCTGACACTTAAATGTATTAGATTGTTTGAGGAGGAGGGTGAAACGGCCTATTTGTAAACGTTGGGCCATAAAGATGTGTGACACAGGGGTCCCGCAGCTCTTGGGACACCCCTCTATGAGCCCTCGCTCTGGTGGACTTGGCCCATCCATGTAATAGATTGCATGTCATTTATTTGAATGGCCAGCATATAATACTACTGTACATTTCCCCTGTAGCAGTCACTGCAGGAAAAATGGGCAGCCCACAGCAACTTTCCCCAGCAAATAGCTGGCAGCTCTCATATTATTCCCTGACCAGTGTCGTGCTACATTATCTCCTGTACTGCTCCATTTAACTCTATATGTAAAGACAATACTTCTAGAGAAGAATATATGCATATATACTGAGTCCAACGAAGCTACGCGGCAGCCTATGGATGCTGTGCGGTGCTCTATTACTACCCTGTGCACAGAGCTCATATATGGACAAATACGGAATTTTCCCTTTAACCAAATTTAACTAGCATAAATGCATCAAACAGGTTTTTGAAAATCACTGCAAATAAATAAAAAATGAGAGCAGGCTCCATGCCCTTTATTATCTAATTTTCTAGTGAAGTAAAGCCTCTTGTTCTAGCCATTGTGCGGTTTTATAAAATATTGAAAATATCACCTAACTTATTATTGAACAATCATTCAGTAATTGAAGTTGGTCATCATCTTATTCTGGGATACATTATTTCCATTATAGTCAAAAGCTTTAAACCAAGAAGAACGCAGCCAGTATTATAGAAAAGCAGGAGAAACATTACTTTGCAAATATGATTTTTAATGTATTGTATTTGTGTTAGGAGTCTCACATAAATGGTTTGTAATGGAACGATTTATCAAAAAGCAATTTCCAGCTCATATGGGTTCCCTAGAGTGGTACATAAAAAAAATATGATAGGATGAGGCAATCATGTAACTTTGGTTAAAACAAGAATGTTATAAACCAACTGAACCATGGGAGCCTTGTCATGTATCCCCGAATAGTCCAACATTCCAATAAGACGGCGGGATCTTCCTCTGTAGACATCAGTGATGACTTGACCTAGGCATAAAGATTTATCCACATTGCAGCAGTTTGATGCCATATGAAACAATAAAGAACCCAATTTTTCATAACTGCCGGAATAAAAAGTAGTTTTGTTTTATTCAATTGAATTTAAAACACCATCAATAAAGTGAAAAGTGAGTGCTGTGTTTTCAAGAAACATTGTGCGCTCCCTTATCTAATACATAACCTTTCAAATACAGGGATCAGTGTAGTGTATGGAATAAGAGAAGGTCTTGTACAAGACAGATGTGAGAAGATTTAGAGTTATTAAGGTTTGTTGCTATACATCTTTAGTATCCCTCCCCCCAAGACATTTTGGGCTGCCGCAGCAGAGTGACGTTGTTTGCATTTTATTTGATATTGGAGAATATCCCAGAATGTAATCATTACGCTATAACTGAAAAATTGGCACAAAGATTATAGACTCCCTTCAACGTCTTTATAAAAAACAGATATATGGCTTATACAGAAGATTTTATTAGCATGGCTGAGACTTTGTGTTTTTTCCTTCCTTAACTTTTTTTTTTACATATCATTGCACTGTGCTCTTACTTTTATTAGATTTTTCATACTTGTGTTGCAATTACTTTGCATAAAGTGGAATCATAATGTGCCTGGCCAACTGATAAAAATCCTTCATAAAGAGATCATTATCTATCTGTCACATAGTATAGCACAAAATAAAATGTGCATCTATTATTACCGATTAGACTTGGGTGAGAAAATAACACAAATCTGTAATCATAAAAGTAATAAGCTGAGTGTCCCCATTTATAAACTTCAGGTTCATATTATTGTGGTTGAAGAATACAAATGAAGAGTGTGCTATAAACCATTAAAGGATGCTCGACTAACTATAATATGTGATAATTGTCATGAGTCATGTTCTGCACAGATCTGTGGATACAAGATTCACATTTAAAAAAAAGACATTCATTTATATTTGGCTAAACACACATGCATATGTTTATGGATATGTTTGGCACAGCTCAACAAACAATGCTTTGATGTCCCCTACTCTGGCATATTTGTAACACTAAATGGTAAGTTCCGACAAATGGAACAGGAGTAACCACATAACACGTATGAATAATAATAACAGCATTCATTTAAGAAATCCATCTACAAATGAACTGTCTTGTTACATACTTCTTTATAACAGATTAGTAAACAATTCTCTTAAAGAGGCTCTGTCACCACATTATAAGTGGCCTATCTTGTACATAAGATGATCAGCACTGTAACGTAGATTACAGCAGTGTTTTTTATTTAGAAAAACTATCATTTTTGACGGAGTTATGACCTATTTTAGCTTTATGCTAATGAGTTTCTTAATGGACAACTGGGCGTGTTTTACTTTTTGACCAAGTGGGCGTTGTGGGGAGAAGTGTATGACGCTGACCAATCAGTGACCAATCAGCGTCACACACTTCTCTCCATTCATTTATTCTGCACATAGTAAAGCTGCGTTGTTCACTATGTGCAGTTACTCAAGTATCCTGACAATGAATAGACATTACCTCCAGCCAGGACGGGATGTGTATTCAGAATCCTGACACTTCTCTGACGTCTGTGGTTGATTTACAGCACACAGGCGTAGTCTCGATGTAAATGACAGTTTACAGCGTAATCTCGCTAGACTACGCCTGCCTGATGTCTATTCAGAATCCTGACACTTCTCTGACGTCTGTGGTTGATTTACAGCACAGCAGGTGTAGTCTTGCGAGATTACGCTGTAAACTGTCATTTACATCGAGACTACGCCTGTGTGCTGTAAATCAACCACAGACGTCAGAGAAGTGTCAGGATTCTGAATACACATCCCGTCCTGGCTGGAGGTAATGTCTATTCATTGTCAGGATACTTGAGTAACTGCACATAGTGAACAACACAGCTTTACTATGTGCAGAATAAATGAATGGAGAGAAGTGTATGATGCTGATTGGTCACTGATTGGTCAGCGTCATGCACTTCTCTCCACAACGCCCACTTGGTCAAAAAATAAAACACGCCCAGTTGTCCATTTTTTTCTAAGTAAAAAAACTGCTGTATTCTACATTACAGCGCCGATCACATCATGTACAAGATAGGGAACTTATAATGTGGTGACAGAGCCTCTTTAAAGTCTATTTCAAATATGATAAAAGCTTCACAGTTCTCTTAGATCCTCATGCACAGTATTTTTGTAAAGCATTTCCCTTCAAAGCTCTGCTATTTGTGATACACACCTCTTCATGCTCCTAATTCACTAACATGAAGTTGTTATTATTGTGTGCCATGTTACAGATACAGTGGAGCTGTAGCCCGGTCACAGTCACTGTTTCTACAAGCCTAACAGCTCAAATTACACTTGCTAATCCTCCCACTCCCCTATCCCCTGTTAGTTCACTCATACACACTGCTTGACCCAAGGCTGCTGTAATCACAGGAATCTCAATGGTGACGGATATTTTGCTTTGCTGGTTTCCGTTTGTCACTGTTGTGAAAGGGTTCAGTTTTTTTGATGGAATCAATAGCGCAGTCGACTGTGCTATTGATTCCGTCCAAAAAACTGAAGCCTTTCACACTGGTGACAAACGGAAACCATTAGCAAAGTGTCTGATACCATTGTGATCAATGGTGATGCAAACGGATGCTATGGTTCCCGATTGCATTTCCGTTGAGCGACTCCCTCGACGGAAAGCTCAGACGGAACCCTTCAACGGAAAGACAACACTGATGTGAACAGGCCCTAATAGTTAGCAAATTCTCCTTACAAACACACTATCTATCTATCTATCTATCTATCTATCTATCTATCTATCTATCTATCTATCTATCTATCTATCTATCTATCTATCTATCTATCTATCCACTCCTGTAGCTAACATTTGCAGATATCATTAATTCAAGTCTCCTCCTACTCTGTCTTATATTAAAATTAATAGCATAGTTGTAAGGGGAAAGTGTGTAACCCCACTAGAATGTTGCAGACACTTTTAGTGCAAACAAGTGAACTTTAGTTTCGTTATCACACAGAGGCATGGCAATTTTGGCGGTTATACACACACTTGGTGGGAACTTACATTTAAAAACAATCAGTGGATCATAATCCTAATACTTCACATATATTTGATATACTGTAAAGGATCTGCCAGGCACAGCTTCGGGGTTAACTTCCATAGGTAATCAGTCTTCACCTGAGTCTATCTCTCTGAGACTGACTCCAGCTTCCACCACTCAGGCTGGCAGGCTTAGGAGTGGGAGAGCCTATCGCAGCCTGGCCAGACTCAGCTAGCTCCCGCCCTCTGTCTATTTATACCTGCCTTTCCTGTTCCTCCTTGCTTGTGATTCTTTCTGTGTGGTTTCCTGGCCCAGCTACAGCTCCTAACTATTTGATCCTGCTCCATACTGACCCTGGCTTTCTGACTACTCTTCTGCTCTGCGTTTGGTACCTCGTGCTCTCCTGGTTTGACTTGGCTCGTTCACCACTCTGTTGCTCACGGTGTTGCCGTGGGCAACTGCCCCTTTCCCTTTGCTTTATATTCCCTTGTATGTTTGTCTCGTGCACTTACTGAGCGTAGGGACCGCCGCCCAGTTGTACCCCGTCGCCTAGGGCGGGTCGTTGCAAGTAGGCAGGGACAGAGTGGTGGGTAGATTAGGGCTCACTTGTCCGTTTCCCTACCCATATCATTACATATACATTAATAAATTCTGCTGTTTGCGAAGCGTCCAAATGCACTTAAAAAAGTTTCTATGTGGAACAGGGCTACAAACATTGATCACTATTTCTTATAATCAGTAATAAACCTAATAAAGGAAAACGGAAGCATTGTGTATTATGGCTGCCAGCAATATTTGTTATCCCTACACCATTAATTGTCCCCGCCTGACATATAGGTACAGTCAGCCTGCAATACTGTAGTTCCTCTATTACAAATTATACACTCAACTGGTTGCACTAGTATCCCACAGGGACTTCAAGAGATATTCAAATTGTATTAAACAAACACACAGAGATTTGCGCCTAGGGGTCCTTGACTATGACAGTTTTTAGAAAATCGATGGCTACGAAGAACCTTTTAGGGTGGGACAGCTACCATCAAGTCCCCCTGAAAAGAGGCATTCCGAATGGACAATTTTTGAGACTGAGGCCAAACTATTCCTTAGTTTCAGAATTTCAAAATAAGACCAAAGAAATTGAGTTGCATTTTAGTAGTAGGCGGTACACCAGAAAATGTTTGCAGTAGGCATACCATCATGCATTAGCCTCAATTAGGACTGCTTTGTTTGGTACCTCAGCCTAAGGAGGAAGGGAAGGCAAAATTACGACTGATAGGCACATATGACAACCAATAGAAAAAGGTGTTAGGCGTGCTGAGATCATATTGGGGCAAACTGAGTCCTGACCCAGACATTGGGGACAGCATCATGTTAATTTGGACCCGAAATAGCTTCTCTCCGTCTGTCTCTCCGATGAACACACATACTTATATCCTTCATTATTTTTATCTTTTAATTAAATAAATAAAGCAATCTACACTAAACATATATATATATATATATATATATATATATATATATATATATATGTATATATATATATATATATATATATATATATATATAAATGTACACTGTACACCATGCTTTTTGTTTTAAAAGTTTTGAGATTGATGTTTTATAACTTCATTGTTTTCTTTATTATACTTCTGTTCACCTCTGATAGGCTGTTTCAACTGTCACTCAGGGGGGCATTTTGGCAGGTTTTTTTATGTTTATAAACCATACTGTTTGTGGTTCTTTATGTATTAGGTCTAATGAAGGCACCAGTCCGGTGCTGAAATGCGTTACCTTAATAAATACTTTATTAATACTTAACCAGTTTCATTTCTACCGTCTGGATGAAGTAGCGCTTTTTGACTTCCGATTTTATATATATATATATATATCTATTTTTTATTTTTATTTTGAAAAAAAATTTTTCACATATATTTATATATGGAGAAATTTGGATAAAAAGATGCTCCTTGGAACGGGCGCTCTGGCGTGAGTGGTTCACTGAGATCAGATCTTTGTAGCAGCCTTGTGGACATGCAAAGACCCCAAACACTAGCCCTAACTTTAGGGAGGAGCTCGTTTTTCGCACCTGTACAGCTAGCCAACACCACCCCGCATCGCCTACCTGCACCATGCTAGAGTTGATGCTGTTTCTATTCACACGACAGGATGCACAAAACGAGCTCCTCCCTGAAGTTAGGGCTAGTGTTTGGGGCCTTTGCATGTCCACAAGACTGCTACGAAGATCTGATCTCAGTGAACCACTCACGCCAGAGCGCCCGTTTCAAGGAGCATCTTTTTATCCAAATTTCTCCATTCAAAAAGACCACAAGGAAGAGGTTTCCTGTGATGGATCCACTCGCCGTGGTTTAGCTCCAGAGGCAAGCACAGTGTGAACAAGGTGGACAAGCACCTGACAAACAACAAAGTTAAGTTGTGCTGATGACCCTGCACAACTCAATCAGGTGAGCCCTACCACATCAGCTCATGATTGAATTTTTCACCTTATCTATACGTTATCACCTTAGAGGAGCGCCGTTTCTCTCTCTTTTTTTGTCTTTTTTCAAGCATATACAGTATTTATATATATTTTTTCTCACACTGATTCAATATTGTGTGGTGGAGACTTGTGGTCCAATTGGCCAGGAAACAGTAGCAACTTCATCAATTGTATGCCTTCAAACAGTGTTGTGCCTGGATACTGCACAACTTTCCCAGGTGAGGATATTTCTTACACCTGTATACCCATTCCCCTTTGTTTTGGGATTCTGCACGATGAGGCACTTCTCTTTTTGATTTATTTCAGATATCAAACACCGCTGTGGGCAGAACTTGAGGGATCGACTGGTACGCAGTGAGATCTCTACTCCAAAATCAGCTTACATGTGGTCAGGTAGGACCAACGTATAAGTGTGGGTCATGCAAAACCTGTGAGTTTGTACACCCTAGTAAGACATTCAAAAGCGCAACTACAGGTCTTGTGTTCGATAGCCGCAATTTCATAAACTGTAGATCGCAAGGTATATTCTACATGGTCAGCTGCTCTCGTCCCCTGAATCATACTGGCAAAACCATCCACCAATTCTGGAGATGAATCCTAGAACATGCTGGAAACATACTAAGGCAGGAGGATACCCCGGTTGCGAAGCATGTCTTTATGAATTATAAAGGTGACCCGAGATTCCTGAAATTTCAGGGCATAGAGAGGCTTCGTTCTAATTTGCAAAGGGGTGATTTTGATAATAGACTGATTCTAAAAGAATCCCAATGGATCTGCAGACTAAAATCAAAGTGTGGCACTCATTGGATATTTATGGACACTATTTTTTTTGTGTCTACGGTGACTGAAAGCTTCTATAGTGGCTAGAAATAATTTGGAACCAGTTTTTTTACGTTGCATCATAGATCAAAGCATGCTACCATTTATATGCAGTTTCAGCAAGACAACTGGATATACAGAGACAGAGTTGTGCTATAGGCACCCTTGGACTGGAGTCTACACTCCCCATGCCAAGGGAAATAGTGTACGATGCACTGGGGTACAGAGGGAGAAAAATTCAGGGTCTTCCTAAATGGTAATGGCAGAGTTTGCTGCCCATACATCTTTGGCCTCTTGCTTCTGTAGTCCATCCCCCACCCTGTGTAGCAACACAAATTCCCAATCCTGCTGCTACCTTTAATTCTGTGCCTAATGCTGACCCAGGTGTCCCCATTACTGTACCTACAGTGCTGCTCAAAACTCCAAAATCCTATGCTACCAATATAATAGTGCCTGTGCGTAACTAGAAAATGCAGGGCCCTATAGCAAACTTTGGAATGCCCTTCCTCCAGAGTATTTACCATCTTTATTTAAGAGTTAGGTAAGGGCACACTTGCTAGCCTAGTCAAGGTAAAAAAATATAAAAAAAACCCTCTGAAAGTACAATTCTTAGCATGACCTGACAATTGATCAGCATCAGACTACAAAGAGAGCTGTAGTTTCATAGAACATGTATCACAACTCTTGTGAATTTTTATCTTTCAGAATGACCTGACAAATGACCAGTTCATGCTTGGAGCTGTAGTTCCACAAACAATGGTACCACACACATACACACACACACACACACACACACACACACAGTGCCGCCATTAGGAATTTCTGGGCCCCATACAGCCAAGATTTGTGGGCCCCCCTCCCTTACCGGGGGTGGACACCGGAAAGTGTGGCGCTCATGTTTGTACGTTATACGCGTTAACCGATTTTGGTGCTCATATCCACTACAGTGAACGAAACCATGGAGCAGGCATTGACAGGTTAATGCCCTGGATTTTGTTCAATTTAGAAACCATAGCTTTCAATAGTAACGTATCCCTTGCAAATGGTTTCCATTTGTCACTGTTCTGTAAGGTTTCCGTTGTTTTTTTGTTTTTTTTGTCAAATCTGTTTTTATTCAATAAAAGTACAGACAAGAAGACATAAACAATATACCATGTGCAACAAGATGAATTTACATACAATCCTGTGAGCATCTCCAACATATCTTGTGAACATTACAGGAAATACAAGTACATGTCAAAACAATACAATTGCAGAAAAACAAGGACACACAAGTGTACAAACATAATAGCATGTACAATTAGGGGAAAGGGAAGGGAGGGGGAAAAGTACCGAACAATGCAGATAGATATTTATTGAAACATATCTGACTTGATATACAGAATAATCACAACTATGCGGATAGTAACCTCTAGTAACATATGTAAAATATCTAAAATCAGAGTACCTTGGACCTATATTCTAGCCAAGGCTGCCAGACACGGAGAAACTGAGTATGCTTATGGTCTTGCCAGCTGGTCAACTTTTCAAGACTACAAATCTGATGAACCTTAGCAATCCATTGTGTTTTAGATGGAGGAGAAGTCTGTAGCCAGCAGAGTGGAATTAAGTATTTGGCTGCCGCTACTAAGTGTATTGCTAGATGCGTTTTAGAAGGTTTAAATTCCTGTGAGGGTAACGATAAAGCTATCAATTCTATAGAGAATTAAATATTAGAATCACAAATCTAATTTATCTCCTGACACACTTCTCTCCAAAAATTAGTGACCAGCGGACAATACCACCATATATGAGATAATGTTCCCGTGGCCCCCTGACATCGCCAACACAATTTAGAGTCTGATAAACCAAGATAAAACATACGCTCCAGCATCTTGTACCACCTCGTTAGTAATTTATAATGACTCTCTTGCAGTTTAATTCACCTAGAAAACCCATGTGAATATCTCAGGATCCATTTTTTCTCCTGCTCGGTGAACTTCCTATTTAGCTCCATTTCCCAAGACAAGATGAAAGAGGGTGTCGAGGATGAACCGCTGCTAAGCAATAGAGAGTACAGTTTTGATAATTTGCGTTTCGTCACCGATTTGTCAAGAAGTAGCTTTTCAATGTCACCCAAATCCCTGATCCCTTTGTGAGACGAGAGGAAAGATGTACAAACACGGTGGACATGATCCATTTGTATGAAGTTTAAATTTTTAGGCGACACCAGAGATTGAAGCTTTGCATAGGAAGGAACTTTATTATCCTCTAACAAATCTGCAATAGTAACCTAACGGAACAAATTCCAGATGTCCCCCGGTGGAAAATCCATATATTTGATAGTGTAAGGTATCAAAGAGGCTGGCATTATTGGCGAAGACGTCAGGTAAGTATTAGCTGAATGTTTATAGGAACTCCAAACCGATAAAGTGACTTTCAATAGAGGATTTTGGATGGATTTTAAATCCCCATGATCTGGCAGCCATAATAATTGCAAGGAATACATCCACAGAGCCATTGTCTCTGCAGACGTGCACCAAGTTAAGTCTCCTGGCGATATCAAATCAAACCATCTCTGTAGATGGCTGGCCTTGTAGTACACCTCCTCATCCGGCAGCCCCAACCCCCCTCCATCCATCCTCTGTGATAGCATTTTGTAGGACAAGCGTGGCCTATGCTGATTCCACAAAAAGGATGAAAAAAGATGTTTCACTATGAGAAATAAACTCTTTGGAAGGTGAATTGGAACCATGAACATCACATAAGATAATCGGCAATATATATATCTGCAAGAGGTTTTTTTCGTCCCATCCAGGACATAAAGGGTATGTGGTAAGAAGTAAGTTGCGTTGACAATCTTTTTAAAAGCGTTTGATAATTTAGTTTATAAAGATCCTGCAGCTGACTAGGTATTTGAACTCCTAGATACTTAATAGAGTGAGTGGGCCAGGAGAAGGGAGATTTGTTTTTTAAACCCTGTGCAACAGTAGGTGACAGGGATATGTTATGTATTTCAGACTTGCTATAATTAATTCTGAAGTTAGAGACACCCCCATAATCGTCAAAAATATTTTGGAGCCGTGGAAAGACCTGTTGTGGGTTAGTGACCATTAGAAGTATATCATCTGCAAAAGTAGCCACCAAGTGTGTATGCTCCCCTATCTTCAGACCTTCAATTAGAGAATCAGGCCTAATCTTTTGGAGGAGCATCTCCAAACTCAAAACAAACAGAGTGGGGGACAGTGGGTAACCCTGTCTAGTGCCCACTGCGCTATGGAGAAGGAGGGGGACAAAACACCATTAACTTGTATCCGAGCGTGTGTCTCATTATAGAGCAAAAATATTGCTGTTATAAATTGCTGCGGAAAAAGAAACTTGTCTAATACTTGTCCGATGAAATCCCAAGCCACTCTGTCGAAAGCTTTTTCAGCATCCGTTCCCATTAGTATCAATGGTGTTTTTGAGTGGTTAGCATAGTGTATAGAATTCAGCAATCTCATAGCGTTATATCTACCCTCCCTCCCCCTCACGAACCCCATCTGATCAGGACAAATGAGTTTAGGTAGAAAGTTACCAATTCTAAGCGCCAGGAGTTTAGCCCAAATCTTGAGATCCAGGTTTAGTAAAGAAATCAGTCCATAACTAGCGCAAAGAGACGCATCTTTCCCCTCTTTCGGTATTATGGTTATAAACGCTTCCAAGGATTGTCTCGAAAAAGGAGTTCCCTGTAAGAGTGCATTACACATGTGAGTTAGGTGTGGTAGTAATATATCCTGAAATGTTCTGTAATAGGTAAGGGAGAAGCCGTCTGGACCTGGAATCTTACCCGGTGGAAAGGAAGAAACAACACTTTTAATCTCCTCAATAGTGATAGGTCGCATAAGCGCCTCCGCCTCCTCCAGGGACAAAGTGGGTAAATCAATGGACTCAAAAATTCAATATTCGTGTGCCCCTCTGAGTACCCTCTGAGCCAGACACATCTTCTTTGATATTATAAAGGGAGGAATAGAATGAAGTGAATTCCTTGGCTATATCAGATGTGGAGGTACACAAAGCGCCACCAGCCCCCTTAATTCGGGAGATGAAGGATTTTTCCCTTCGTTTTTTAATTAGAGCAGTCATGAGTTTCCCCCCCTTGTCACCATGTGCATAGATCTTCTGTTTCTAATGAAGCAAATTTTGGCTAACATCTGGTTCAACATATCTTTTAATTTCACTCTTAAGGAATCAAGTTCCTTTTGCGCCGTTTGAGCTGTCAATCTTTTTACAGCTTTTCCAGTACCAAAATTTGAGACAGTAAGGAGTTAATAGGCTTGCTTTTTTCTTTTTTAACCCTAGTACCCAAGGAAACAAGAAGGCCTCTCATATAAGCCTTATGTGCTTCCCATAGACACGTGGTCTTGACTTCCTGAGAGGTGTTAGTGTCAAAATAAAACTGTAAGTGGTCAGCTAAATAATCTCTATGTGTATCATTGTCTAAAAGAGTATCATTAAGATGCCAAGACCATTCCCTAATGGGCAGACCAGAAAGGGATAAAGTAATGCTAACGGGTGAATGATCTGAGAGTGTCATAGATCCAATCCTAGCTAACTTCAGAGCCGTAAGCAGACTCTCATGAATAAATATATAGTCCAATCCCTGGTGTGACCTATGTGCTAGAGAATAAAAAGTGATGTCTCGAGTCGAGGGATAGAGCGCCCGCCAAGCATCTACCAACTGTAATCCCTGAAGTTTCCTTTTAATTCTACCTAATGCAGCAAATGATAACGCAGACCTACCAGTAGAGGAGTCACTAAGTTGATTCAAAGCGACATTACATTCTCCTCCCAAAATAATAGGCCCTTCTGAAAAGACCGTCAAAGCATCGAAGATCTTGTCAAACCATCTCGATTGGGAAGTATTAGGAGCATACAAATTTGCAAGCGTATACATCGCATTACCAATATGTCCTTTTAAAAAAAAACGCTCTACCATCAGCGGAGCAATATTGTGCAGTAAGAGAGAAAGGTATCTCTTTATTTAATGCAATAGATACTCCTCACGATGCAGAGCTATCCGAACCAGAGTGGAACCACTTATTGAAGTAATGAGTTGGCAATTTAGGTATCTTCTCTTCTATAAAATGTGTTTCTTTGAAAAACACTATAGAAGCCTTCTCTTTTTTTTTAGCAGCGTCAATACATGGTTCCGCTTATTCGGGGAGTTCAAACCCCTGACATTATAAGTAACTATATTAATTTCAGCCATAATATCGCAGAGTTGTCAGATCCGTGCACTAACATCAACCACTGTAGCATTGTAAAGGTGATCATGAATAGAAGGGGGTGGGATAATGAGGAAACACAGAGGACATACAGGGAAAAATAACTTATGTACATAACAAAAAGAGAATGCAGCCAGAGACCGAGAATCAAACCTCTATCAGGGAGCCTTCGACTCTCAGACCCTGGGGCAAGCAAAGAAGCCTGGCTCAAGTATAGCACATCACCAGTTAGCATGGTAAAATACAACATGTGTATAGCATTGAGGTAAGCATTACTGAACCAAGACTGTGATAAAGAGTGTGGGGAACGGAGAAACATTTACCCCGAACTGATACCTGACCTAGAACCACTATATCCAAATACTTATTATAAAGGCACAATACAATATCAGAATTAAAAAGAAAAGAAAAACGTATGCATTATATGAGGGAATTCCAAAACAACTAGGGTATCCCTTCTTCGTTCGCAACAATAATCCATAGATAGTAAATGAACCACCAACAAAGGAAGGTTATACTCAAGTTTAGTCCTTATCTTCAACTTGCTTGAGCTTTCTTGGGCCTAGGAGATCTCAGCTTTCCCATCGTCGCCCATTGAGTGATCTGTGGTAGATTCGGCGGCCGTAGGTCAGTATGAATAGGCATCCAAGAAGGAATATCCATAGGAGCAATACCTAGTTTTTCCCAAGCATCTTGCAAATCTTCGGCGTATGTATTACGAATCTTTTACCATTTTTCACTGTGGCTAGACCAAAGGGATACATCCAATTATATGAGATCCGCATGTCCTGTAGTTTGAGTAGTAAGGGACGCATCATTCTGCGCTTCGATAGAGTGGATGCCGCTACATCTTGAAATAGTTGAACCTTCACACGTTACAAAAAAATACCTGTATCGGCTTGTAAGATGGCTGATGTGTCCACGAAGCTAAGTAATCCACAGACAACGTCTCTAGGAGGGTCCGACCCTTTCGGAGCAGGACGCAATGCTCTGTGAATCCGCTCAATAACAATGGTGGCCACCCGTTCCTGACCCAGCAGGTCTGAAAATAGCTGCATAGCCACTGCGTGTAATGCCTCAGACGCAAAGGATTCACGTATGCCCTTGAATCTAACATTCTTTCTCCTGCTTCTATTTTCCTGATCTTCCAGGAGAGTCATCACACGATTGAGTTGTACCTTCTGCTGTTGTACCTTGTGGGTCAACGAGTCACAGAAGCTGATGAATACCTATATACTTATAGACCATTGGCATTCGCCAAAAAAATAATGCGTCCTCACAGATCGCAAAACAGAACTCAATACCTATAAAGATTTCTGTACTATACCACATCACATGATGTTTATACTATGGTAACTCCACACTCTCCTTTTAAATTGTGTGTATTATTGTTTTTATTTTTGTGATGGCCAATATGCTGTTATGTGCAATATAATAAAGTTTATTTTTTATTGTCATGGTACGTAATCAGTGCTATGTGTCGCTTATTTTCTGGATATACTAGCTGTCTTCACAGTCTTCTATAGGTATTGAGTCACAGAAGCTGACTGAGTCCGTGACCACAGACTCCCAATGCTCCACGTGGTTGCCATTTAGGCGGACGTCCGCCTTGATGTCTGAGAGGTCCTTCATCATCGGCGTAAGCGCTTGCAAGATAGTTTTCTTAAGGTAAGCCAGAGAAATCGGGGTTTTCTCAGTGTGCGAGGCTGTAGAAGCAGAAGCAGTCTCTTGATCACTGTCCTCCTCAGAGTCGTCTTCCGGTCTCGTCTCTGGGATGGTGTGCGGCGCCATTTTAGGTTGGAGGGCCTGGCTCTGAGACGGTTTCATTTTTAAGAATTTGTCCAGATTGGCCTGACCTTTGTGGGTTTTCAACGTGCCCTGTTGTTCCCTTGTATCGGTCTTGCCAATTTTGATCATGTCGGTTGTTGTGCCTTGCTATTTCAGTGGTCCTAAGTCGTGTATGTGAGGAGCTGAAGAGCTAAGCTGCCATCACTCTCCGCGGTCAGGCTCCGCCCCAGGTTTCCGTTGTTTTGACGGAATCAATAGAGTAATCAACTGCGCGGTTTTGATGCGTTGTTTTTTTTTAACTGCACCTCAAACGCTACATGTGAATATATCCTCCCCACACTAGACTTTTCCCTCGCATAACATCTACAGCAAAGCCCCCCCCCCCCCCTACCCTACACAAATGAACTCCAAGGGTCTCTTCACACGTCGAGGTCAAATCACGTTTTTTTGCAACAGTTTTTGTAAAATTGCTTTATAACCATGTAATTTGTATTGCGAATATCTCTGCAAAATAATAAAAACGCAATATGACCTGTGAATATATGCTAAATAAGTTCCCGCACATATTACATTTACAGTGAACCCCCCCCCCCAAAAAAAAAAACTATTTAAAGGCTACACCTTTTTTTCAGAGTTGCGATTTTTGCGGCGAAAATGCTGAGATTACACCACAACCATCGCAACCCTTGGCTTTCTGTTGCGGGTTTTGCATCCCCATTGAATTCAATGGGGAAAAGCCGCAACCGGAATTCAACCAAAACGCAGCATAAATTGACATGCGGCGGAATTAAATTCTGCACCGCAGGTCAAGTTATTAACATTTATGCTGCGTCTTTTTTCCACAGCGTGGGGATGAGATTAACAAAATCTCATCCACTTTGCTGCTACTGTAAATGCTGTGGAATTTCCACACAGAATTCCGTTACGGAAATTCCACAGCGTTTACGCTATGTGAGAACCCGGCCTTAATGATCACATCTATGTTATGAACAAAGATGTGATTGATAACAGCATGACCCGACAGCTGTTACTGAACCCGTCAGTCAGCACACAAAGCAGCTTTATCTCAAAAAGTAAAAATAATTTAATAAAATTGAATTGCAAAGTTGCACCAAACACACTGATAAACATTTTTATAAAAAAAAAAAAGGTTTTTAAAGGTTTAGATAGCCTTTAACCCCTTCGCGCTCAGCTCAGTACTATTACATCGTGCTGAGCGCATCGTTCGCGCTCAACTCAGTAATAGTACTGACCTGAGTTAACACGGCGCCATCTTTCCCCTGCGCGTGTTTGAGCTGTGATACCTGCTGTTTCAGACAGCAGGCTATCACAGCTCAGTGTGCAGGGACCGATCGCGGTGGTCCCCGCCGATTAACCCCTTAGAAGCCGTGTTCAATAGCGATCGCAGCTTCTTAGGGGTTAAGCCACAATCGACGGCCCGCTACACGATAGCGGCCGGCGATGGCTACTATGGCAACCAGAGTACTAACAATGGACTCTGGCTACTCCATCGACGTAAGCCTAGTGGGTCCTGATGAAGTCAGGACCCACTATGCTTGCTGTCAGCGAACAGCTGACAGCTCTAATACACTGCATTACGCATGTAGTTCAGTGTATTAGAATAGCGATCAGGGCCTCCTGCCCTCAAGTTCCCTAGTGGGACAAAGTAAAAAAAGTGTCAAAAATTAAAAAAAAGTTGTGTAAAAATAAGAAAATAAAAGTTTTAAAAGTGATAAAAGTAAAAATCCCCCTTTTTCTCTCATCAGTCATTTATTATTAATAAAAATATATAAATAAACAAATAAACTATACACAATTGGTATCGCCGCGTCCGTAACGGCCTGAACTACAAAACGATGTCGTTATTTATCCCGCGCGGTGAACGCCGTAAAAGAAAATAATAATAAACCGTACCACAATCACAATTGTTTGGTCACTTTATCTCCCAAAAAATGGAATAAAAAGAGATCAAAAAGATGCATGTACCTAAACATGGTACTGATCGAAACTACAGTTTGTTACGCAAAAAATAAGTCCTCGCACGGCTTTTCTGATGGAAAAATAAAACAGTTATGGCTCTTAGAATAAGGTAACACAAAAAATAAATTATATTTTACAAAATTTATTTTATTGTGCAAACGCCATAAGACATAAAAAAAACTATAAACATAGGGTATCACCATAATCTTATCGCCATAATCGTATCGCCCCGCAGAATAAAGTGAATATGTCATTTATAGCGCACGGTGAACGCTGTAAAAAAAAAAAATAGAATAAAAAACAATAGTAAAATTGCTGTTTTTTAGTCACCACACCTCTTAAAAATAGAATAAAAACAGATCAAAAAGTCTCTTGCACCCCATGAAAACTGCAATTAATTCCTCAAGGTCTCTAGTTTCCAAAATTGGGTCACTTTTGGGGGGTTTCTACTGTTTTAGCATCACAAGACCTCTTCAAACCGGACATGGTGCCTAATAAATTAAATTAAATTAATTAAATGTCACCTCTACTTTGCTCTAAATTCCTGTGAAACACCTAAAGGGTTCATAAACTTTCTAAATGCTGTTGTGAATACTTTGAGGGGTCTAGTTTCTAAAATGGGGTGTTTGATAGGGGTGTCTAATATATAGGCCCCTCAAAGCAACTTCAGAACTGAGCTGGAAACGAAAAAATCTATAAAAATGAGGCAATACTTAGCTTCTTACATTATATTGATAATGAGCAGTGCCCACCCCGAGATGACCCCAGTTTTAACCGTTTGTATAAACGGAGACCCCTATTAGACCGTTTCAGTGCCCAGTTTTCCCAAGCATACTCCCCCGAGAATTGTATTTCTATTGATGAGTCCTTGGTACATTTTAAAGGGAGGCTTCAATTCCGCCAGTACCTGCCGGGTAAGAGGGCAAGGTATGGGGTGAAGATGTATAAGCTGCATGAGAGTGCATCAGGGTATACCTACAAATTTAGGATATATGAAGGGAAGGACAGCAGTATTCAGCCCCCAGAATGCCCCCCGTTACTGGGAGTTAATACAAAAATTGTGTGGGATTTGGTGCACCCACTGCTGGACCAGGGTTACCAACTCTACCTGGATAATTTTTATACCAGCGTCCCACTCTTCAACTGCCTCGCTTCCAGAAGTCCTGCTGCATGCGGCACTGCTAGAAATAATCTGAGAGGCCTCCCTAAGACTCTGCTTGGGCAAACAAGAAGGGGTGAGAGCAGGGCACATTCTAGCAGCAACATATTGTGTGTCAAGTACAAGACAAGAGAGATGTCCCACCAGTACCCATGTACCTGTACGAGGTACCAGTACAGAGACCCCCAAACCAGACTACATCTTGGACTACAATAGGTACATGGGAGGGGTGGACTTGTCAGATCAAGTACTGAAGCCCTACAGTACTTCTGGAAGTGAGGCCACACGCATCGTACCAGGGCAACACTTTTTAGGAGAAGTTCCCCAAACTGGCAAGAAGGGAAAAAGTCAAAAGAGGTGCAAAGTCTGCTATAAGAGGGGGATAAGGAAGGACACAATAAATGAATGTGACACGTGTCCCGAAAAACCAGAGTGTTTTCAAATTTATCATCCATCCCTTTAATTTTAATTTACAACAGTTTTACTTACCCTTATGCACTTCGCACACTTACCCCTCCTCATCTTTCCCCTCTGAGCCCTGCTGCGTGTCCAGGCAGCTGATAACAGCCACATGTAGGGTACTGCCGTACCTGGGAGAACCCACATTACAGTTCATGGGGTGTATATCTCCGGTGGCACATGCTGGTCACAATATATCGGACACTGAATTGGCATATATGTATAGAAAATTGCAAATCTCACTCTGCACCAACTGCTGCGCATTATCTTTTACACAATACCTGTGGGGTGAAAATGCTCACTACACCTCTAGATGAATGCCTTAAGGGGTGTAGATTTTAAAACAGGGTCACTTCTCGGGGGTTTCAACTGTACCGGTACCTCAGGGACTTCTGCGTACAAGACTTAGCACCAGAAAATCCCCAGTAGGCCACATGGTGGTCCTTTCCTTCTAAGCCCTCCCATGGGCCCAAACGACAGTTTATCACCACAAATAGGGTATTGCCGCACTCAGGACAAATTGGGTAACAAAATGGGGTATTTTATTCCTACCTCTTATTGGAAAAAATTAAAAAATGTTTAATTCACAGCCCAATTCAAATAAATTCTGTGAAAAAACTGTGGGGTCTAAATGGTTTACAACACCCATAAATGAATTCCTTGAAGGGTGTAGTTTCGAAAATGGGGTCACTTCTGGTGGGTTTCCATTGCTTTGATACCTCTGGGGCTCTGCAAATGCGACATGGCACCCGAAAACCAATCCAGCAAAATCTGGGCTCCAATGAACACATAGCGCTCCTTTCCGTCTGATCCCTCCCATGGGCTCAAACGGCAGTATATCACCACAAATAGGGTATTTCCGCACTCAGGACAAATTGGGCAACAAAATGGGGTATTTTATTCCTTGTGAAAATAAGACATTTTGAGCCAAAACTACATCTTATTGGAAAAAAGTTTTGTTTTTTTAATTCACAGCCCAATTCAAATAAGTTCTGTGAAAAAACTGTGGGGTCTAAATGGTCACAACACCCATAAATAAATTCATTGAGGGGTGTAGTTTCCAAAATGGGGTCACTTCTGGTGGGTTTCCATTGCTTTGATACCTCTGGGGCTCTGCAAATGCGACATGCACCCGAAAACTAAACCAGCAAAATCTGCACTCCAAAGAACACACAGCGCTCCTTCTCTTCTGAGCCCTCCCATGGGCCCAAACGGCAGTTTATCACCACAAATGGGGTATTGCCGCACTCAGGACAAATTCAGCAACAAAATGGGGCATTTTGTTTTCTGTGAAAATAAGAAATTCTGATCAAAAATGACATCTTATTGGAAAAATTGTCATTCTTTTAATTTCACAGCCCAATTCAAATACACGCTGTGAAAAAACTACTGGGTCAAAATGGTAACAATAACCATAAATGAATTCCTTGAGGGGTGCAGTTTCCAAAATGGGGTCAGTTTTGGGGGATTCCTACTGTTTTGGCACCTCAATTCCTCTCCAAACCTGGCATGCTGCCTAAAATATATTCTAATAGAAAAGAAGCACCAAAATGCACTAGGTGCTTCTTTCCTTCTGGGGCTTGTGTTTTAGTCGACGAGCGCACTAGAGCCACATGTGGGACATTTCTAAAAACTGCAGAATCTGGACAATACATATTTGGTAGTGTTTATCTGGTAAAACCTTCTTTGTTACAGAAAAAAAAATTGAATAAAATTGAAATTCAGCATGAAACTTGCAAATTTCACCTCCACTTTGCTTTAATTCCTGTGAAATGCCTAAACGGTTAAAAAAAACTTTCTAAATGCTATTTTGAATACTTTGAGGGGTCTAGTTTCTAAAATGGGGTGTTTTATGGGGGTTTCTAATACATAGGCCCCTCAAAGCCCCTTCAGAACTGAACAGGTACCTTAAGAAAAAAGCTTTTGAAATTTTCTTAAAAATATGAGAAATTGCGGTTTATGTTCTAAGCCTTGTAACATCCAAGAAAAATAAAAGAATGTTCAAGAAACTATGCCAATCTAAAGTAGACATATGGGAAATGTGAACTAGTAACTATTTTGGCTGGTATAACCGTCTGTTTTACAAGCAGATGCATTTAAATTCGGAAAAATGCTATTTTTTTCAAATTTTTCTCTACATTTTGCAATTTTTCACAAATAAACACTGAATATATCGACCAAATTTTACCACTAACATAAAGCCCAATGTGTCACGAGAAAACATTCTCAGAATCGCTTGGATAGGTTTAAGCATTCCGACGTTATTACCACATAAAGTGAAATATGTCAGATTTAAAAAATGGGCTCTGAGCCTTAAGGCCCAAACTAGGCTGCGTCCTTAAGGGGTTAAACTGAATCCCCTCACCCCACACATAACATTTAGGCCTCCGACAAACTAGCGTGTTCGGTCCGTGATATACGGAGAGTATGTCGGCAGTATTTCCCAGACCGAACAAAGTGCATAGTTATCTATGACGCTAGGAGTCCCCGCCTCGCTGCGGGACAACTGTCCCGTACTGTTATCATGTTTTCAGTACGGGACAGTAATCCCGCAGAGAGGCAGGGACACCTAGCATCATACATAACTATGACGCTAGGAGCCCGGCTCCCAGCACTGTCTTCGGTCCATGAAATACGTCCGACCTGCGTTCCGTATATCACGGACCGAACGCGGTTGTGTGAATTAGCACTTAGGGTAAGTACACACGTAGCGTGAATACTGAGGTTTGTCTGCAACGGATGCATTGCAAAAAATCTGCATCAAATACAGTAGCAGCAAAGTGGAGGAGATAAAACAAATCTCATCCACATACTGCGTAAATACTGAGCGGGAAAAAATGCTCAGAAATTGACCTGCGGTGCAGAATTTTATTTTGCAGCATGTCAATTGTATTCACGGAATTGCTGCTTATTTGTTTGCGGATTTTCTCCATTGAATTAAATGGGAGGTAAAACTTGCAACAAATAGCAGTTGTTGCATTTTTTTGCAGCGGGTTCACAGCGATTCCTCTGCAGAAAATGAAACTCATAAAAAAAAATCCTATACTTACCCAGAAGTCTGTGTTTCTTCCTCCCTCCAGCACGGGCTCCTGGGATGATGTTTCATCCCATGTGACTGCTGCAGCCAATCACAGAATGTAGCAGCGGTCTCCTGGGATGAAACATCATGCTAGCAGGCCAACTGAATGCAATAGTTTCTGCAGCGAAAAAACTGCACCACAGTTTGGTGTGTATTTTCGCCCGGAACTCCCTGCGGTGCGCAGGGCGGATATAATGTGTGCTTTTACGCAGCATATCCACCCTGTGTGAACTCAGCCTAACATTTAAGGTCCCACTTCCTAAGAAAAATTAATAATGAATCCCTTCCCCCACACATAGTATTTACACCCAAATCCCACCCTCCCCCACAAAAACGTTTTACACAAAATCCTCCCCCCACAAAAACTTTTTAAACAAAAATCCCTCCCCCACATATAGCATTTACAGTTAAGTTCCCCCTCCTCCACAAAAACGTTTTATACTAAACCCCCTCCCCCATATATAATTTACAGTTAAGTTCCCCCTCCCCCACAAAAACGATTTGTATAGAATCCCCTCCCCCACACATAACATTACAGTTTCTTACTCTTACCTGTCCTGGAGGAATCTTCTGCCTGGTAGAAGTTGCAGGCAGAAGGGGAGGAAAGCTGTGTGTCAATGCTTCACTCCAGCTCTTTCTTCTTCCTCCGTCCTCCCTGTCTGGTGGGTGGCTCCCTCCACACGGAGCTTCTGTTTCCTGCTCATTTAGCATCTTCCTCTAAGGGCGCCAGCGTAAGTTACTTCAGAGTAAAGAACGGCCAGTACATTGCAGGGTCCGTTCATTTCTCCAAGTAACTAACGCTGGGGCCCTCAATGAAATGTTTCAAGTAGCGGGCGGGCCCCTTCTTTTCATCATTGTGGTCGGGCCCCTAACTGGAGTACCAGCAGTACTGCCTTGATGGAAGCCCTGCACATACACACACACACATACTCTATAAGCCACATACATTGATATTGCAGGATGTGGGTAGGATAAGCATCAAACCACAGATCGCACCCAAAAAATGTATTCAAACCCAAGACTAGACCCCAAAATAAATCAAAACCTCAGACTACACCCTCTAAATCATTTCAGACCTCAGACCAGACCCCCTAAATTAATTCAGACCCCCAGACCAGACCTTTGATCAGACCCCAAAATAAGTTTAGACTTTTGGTCAGGCCCCCTAAATTATTTCAGACCTCAGACAAGACCCCTAACCTAAGTCAGACCTTAAGACCAGATCCCTGACCAGATCCCTAAATTATTTCATATGCCCTAAATTAATTCAGGCCCCAGACCAGACCTCTAAAATATTTAGACCCCAGATTTACACCCCCTAAATAACTCACACCCCAGGCCAGACCTCTAAATTAATTCTGGCCCCAGACCAGACCACTAAATTATTTTAGACCCCAGATCAGACAAAAAAAAAGTTACTACTCCCCACTCCTCTTTAGTTTCCGGCATCAAAGCACACAGGATCCTGACACCATCCAGTATCAGGACTGTGTGCGCTTCTGCAGATTATGTTCTGATGATGGTGGCGTTAGAGCTCAGCTTCAGTTTGCTGAGGCTGAGCAGTGTGTCGCTAGTGCGTGTGACATCACCTTAAGACGCTGGGCTGGTTTTGGTGGAGGCCACTTCTTCCCTCGATTGTGGAGGCCTTGGTGCACATGCCACGGATGCCCCCCCCCCCCTAAAATCCAGCCCTAATTACAAGTGGTACAAGGACAATTATTTACAGCATGGAAAACCAGCATCTGTATAATTACATTATAAATTTGGAAAACTTACATTTTCAATAACAGCATATTAGAAAATATATAAAACAAACTGAGCAATTACCGGTATATAACAATTTACAAGTATAATAATTTTTAATCCTATTGCTCAACAGTGTTTAACAGTTTTTAGGAGCGATTTCATAATTTCGCTGTGACCTCATACATTACAAAACACATGTGTAATAATTTCGAGGGAGGAAAATTTAATATGCACGTCTATCAAAGCCAAGATTAAATGCTGTGGAGAAAGTTAAATAAAATAGAGGAGTCTTAAGTAATTATTGAGTACAGTTAGTTTAAATTACTTTATAATATTGTAGAAGAACACAAAACATCCAAACCAGATGACGCGGGACCTCTCACCTAATTGCATCCGCGTCCTTAGGATGCGGATACAATTGCTTACTTTAGCACTGGCGAGACAGGGAACTATCCGTTCCCTTTCACCCATTTGGCGCTTTACTAATGACACAGTCGGCGCAATGATGTCATCACGCCGACTGCGCCATTACGCTGGATGACGCTGTCTGGTCTCTGACCAGTCCTGCGTTGCTGGAGTATGGCGCATGAACGGGGATAGGTGGGAATGTTTTTTCTGGGCGGCATTGGGGGCAATATCTACAAGGGGCATTTTCTACAGAGGGCATTGTAACTTGCGCTATCTACAGGGGGCATTATCTACAGAGGGCATTGTAACTGGCACTATCTACAGGGGGCATTGTGACCGGGGCTATCTACAGGGGGCATTGTGACTGGCGCCATTTACAAGGGGCATTATCTACAAAGGGCATTGTAACTGCCACTATCTATAGGGGCATTGTGACTTGTGCTATCTACAGGGGCATTGTTAGTGTATATGGTGTTTTACTTTACAGTGTTTGACACAATTTAATTCATGGGCACAGTGTATAGTACTATTATATTCAGGGGCACAGTGTATAGTACTATTATATTCAGGGGCGCAGTGTATAGTACTATGGTATTCAGGGGCTCAGTGTATGGTACTATTGTATTCAGGGGCACAGTGTATGATACTATTATATTTAGAAGCACAGAGTGTGGCACATGAGAATTTTATCTTCGTTTATAGGTACGGAAATGTTGGAAAAGTGAGAAGCCAAAGACATCTGAGCTGCAAACTGCAGAAATGGGCCGTGCCCTGGAGAAATCATCATAGTGGTCTGGACCGGATGGAGAAGAAAAGGGAAAAAGAATGAAAAAGAATCTGAGATGTCACCTGTGAGTCACTCAATGTAAATGTTTATTCTCCCTGTGACTGATCAGTACTGTAGTTACTGTATGATCTGCAGCGTGATGACAGATGGTAACATTCTTTTTTGTTAAACAGCAAATCCCAGTATATCCTAACCATTGTTCAGGCTATAGCTGTCGTTTTATGTCGTACAAACTTATACAGAGGGGGTAAAATTTAATTTGCAAATGATATTTGTACTGAACTGTATTTGTACTGCGCTTGTTTATGGTTCTGTATTTATGTACTGAGCTTGGTTCTGGTGCTGTATTTATGTACTGAGCTTTGTTCTGGTGCTGTATATACTAGTCCTTCTCAATGAATTTGAATATCATTAAAAAGTTAATATATTTAGTAAATCAATTCAAAAAGTGAAACTCATATATTATATAGATTCATTACACACAGAGTGATCTATTTATAGCATTTTTTATATTATTTTAATGTTGTTGGTTATGGCTAACAGTTAATGAAAACCCAAAATGTAGTCTCTCAGAAAATTTGAATATTATATAAGCCCAATTTAAAAAATGATATTTAATACCGAAATGTTGGCCTACTGAAAAGTATGTACAGTATATGCACTCAATACTTGGTCGGGGATCTTTTTGCATGAATTACTGAATCAATGCAGCGTGGCATGGAGGCGATCAGCCTGTGGCACTGCTAAGGTGTTATGGAAACCCAGGTTGCTTTGATAGCAGCCTTCAGCTCGTCTGCATTGTTGGGTCTGGTGTCTTTCATCTTCCTCTTGACTTGACTCTGGAGTTATATATATATGTACTGAGTTTAGATCTGGAGTTGTATATATATATATATATATATATATATATACTGAGCCTCGGTCTGGCACTGTATTTATGTACTGAGCTTTGTTCAGGAGCTGTATATATGTACTGAGCTTGGTTCTGGAGCTGTATATATGTACTGAGCTTGGTTCTGGGGAGGCTGTATATATGTACTGAGCTTGGTTCTGGGGCTGAATTTATATACGGAGCTTGGTTCTAGTGCTGCATTTATATACTGAACTTGGTTCTGGTGCTGTATTTATGTACTGAGCTTGGTTCTTGTGATGTAGTTATGTACTTAGCTTGGTTCTGGTGCTGTATATATGTACTGATCTTGGTCCTGGGGCTGTATATATGTACTGAGCTTGGATCTACTGTTGTATACATGTACTGAGGTTGGTTCTGGGGCTGTATATACGTACTGAGCTTGTTTCTGGTGCTGTATTTATGTACTGAGCTTTGTTCTGGTCCTGTATATATGTACTTAGCTTGGTTATGGTGTTGTAAATATGTACTGAGCTTTGTTCTTGTTTTGTGTATATGTACAGTGCTTAGTTCTGGTGCTGTATATATATGCAGAGCTTTGTTCTGGTGCTGTATATATGTACTGAGCTTGGTTCAGGAGCTGTATATATGTACTGAGCTTGGTTCTGGAGCTGTATATATGTACTGAGTTTGGTTCTGGGGAGGCTGTATATATGTACTGAGCTTAGTTCTGGGGCTGTATTTATAGACTGAGCTTGGTTCTAGTGCTGTATTTATATACTGAGCTTGGTTCTGGGGCTGTATTTATGTACTGAGCTTTGTTCTGGAGCTGTATATGTGTACTGAGCTTGGTTATGGTGTTGTATATATGTACTGAGCTTTGTTCTGGTGCTGTATATATATGCTGAGCTTTGTTCTTGTGCTGTATATATGTACAGAGCTTGGTTCTGGTGCTGTATATATGTACTGAGCTTGTTTCTGGTGTTGAATATATGTACTAAGCTTGTTTCTGGTGTTGTATATATGTACTGAGCTTGGTTCTGGTGTTGTATATATGTACTGAGCTTGGTTCTGGTGTTGCATATATGTGCCGAGCTTTGTTCTGGTGCTGTATATATCTTTACGGAGCTTTGTTCTGGTGCTGTATTTATGTACTGAGCTTGGTTCTGCTACTATATATATGTAATGAGCTTGGTTCTTGGGCTGTACTTATGTACTGAGCTTGGTTCTGGAGTTATAAATATGTACTGAGTTTGGTTCTGGTGCTGTATATATGTACTAAGCTTGGAGTTTTTTTTAATATATATACATATATATATATATATATTGAGCTTTGTGCTGGCACTGTATTTATGTATTGAGCTTGGTTCAGGAGCTGTATATATGTACCGAGCTTGGTTCTGGAGGTGTATATATGTACTGAGCTTGGTTCTGGGGAGCCTGTATATATGTACTGAGCTTGGTTCTGGGGCTGTATTTATAGACTGGGCTTGGTTCTAGTGCTGTATTTATATACTGAGCTTGGTTCTGGGGCTGTATTTATGTACTGAGCTTTGCTCTGTAGCTGTATATATGTACTGAGCTTTGTTCTGGTGCTGTATATATCTACTGAGCTTGGTTCTTGTGATGTATTTATTTACTGAGCTTGGTTCTGGTGCAGTTTATATGTACTGATCTTAGTTCTGGGGCTGTATATATTTATGTTAAATCTACTTTTACCTTAAGAGAAGGTAAATATATACTGTAAAAACTAAACCCAAAAAAACATGTAGGAATCTGTTTTTTTCAATTCACCCATTATATGGTACTTTTAATCATGCCAATAAAAACTGCAACTCCTCCTGCAAAAAATAATCCTTCACACACCACTCCATTGACTTAAAAATAAAAAGTTATGGCTCTAGGAAGGCAGAGAGTGAAAAATAAACCAAAAAAATAAATGGCTTGGACTTTAAGGGGTTAAACAACAGACACTGGTTCTTAAATGTTATATTCACGCACAGCAGTTGATTGTTTTTTCCGGAAACCATAAACCATTTAAAGCTCCTGACCTCTTTAGTGTTTCAAAGTATTCAGTTTTTTCTCTTCTGTGTGGCTTATTCTGCTTTTACAGCAAATTCAAAACCGTGGCAGATCTGTGGCCACCTAAACAGAAATCTGCAAATATATACGGTACAGCATCTTCAGAGTTCTGTCTTCAGAGTTGGGGGGGCCCAAACTTGAAAAAGTGCCCAGGGCTTGTGGTACCCTTAATCAGCCCAGGGTATATATATATATATATATATATATATATATATATATATATATATATAGTGTGTGCGTACGCAAGTGAATGCCCATTTTGTTAGAGACACCTGCCCTTCCACAATTGGAGTTTCACCGTATGAAAATTGGACACTTGAAACTGGAGTGCAGCATAAAATCATGTGAGCAAGTTTCCTGTGGATCAGTTTCATTTTGAGTTGACATTGGAATGAGAAAATCGAGCAATGTGAACAACTTTGAATGAGGCATGGTGCTAGACTAGCCAGGGCCAATATCTTAATATTTCAATATTTGGGGGGGTTTCTTGTGCAAGTGTCGAGAGTAAAAAGAGAAAGGTGTGATCGAGGAAAAACTTTCAGCGAAAGTGGATCCTATGAATATAGACAACTCCTCGACAAAAGGGGTCAGAGGAGAATGTCAAAAATCGTTCTGACCAACAGGCAGAGCACAGGCAAGCAAATTGCAGCCAAATACAACACTGACGCTCCAACTGACGTGTCCGAGCACACAACACGCCGTTCCTCGGCATGAATCGGCTATAACAGCAGACAGTCAGTTCAAGTGCCATTGCCGTCTGAGGGAAACAGAAAGGCAAGTCCCCAGTGATTATTACAGTACAAAAATTGGATCACTGAGCAGTGGAAAAACACCGCCGGGTCAGATGAAGCTCAGATTTCTTAGAGGGTCAGAATTTGACGTAAACAGAAGGAATCGATTAACCCTTCTTATCAGGTGTCAACAGTTCAGGCTGGTGCAGGTGGAGCAATGGTGTGGGGATTGTTTTCTTTGCACATCCTGGATCCGCTGATACCTATGGATGGACCTTTAAACAGTCGGGCTAACCTAAGCATTGTGGCCGACCAAGTTCACTTTTTCATTGCTGCTCTTTACCCTATGGCAGAGGGACATTTTAGTGTCAACAGGGAGAAGCTATCTTGGGTGCATGGGCCCATATTTCTTCAGAACTATTTTAACAACAAGAACAATCTATGCCCAGACAAATTGCTGCAGTTCTGAAGGCCAAAGGAGGTCCAACGCACTACTAAATGGGTGTTTCTTAAAAAAGTGGCCATTCCGTGTATATTATATTAAGCAGTGGCAGACACAGACTTCTGAGGGCCCATTCGCAAGAACCGTATATGGGCCCTTTGCTCTGCAATATCTCATCACAGATCGTCCCCTTACGTCTCTAACAATCCATCAGTAATTGTTAGACATAAAATTTGTACAGGGGAGGCAGCTGGCCAAACAACAGGAAAATCCCAGCAATACAATGTCCCGCACAAGGGTACCTGGATAGTCCAGACAGTGGCCATAGCTCTGGTACAGATGGAGATGGGTGCAGCGGGTAACGCCAAACGTGGCGGATAACACAAGTGCCGCAGGTTGTGCCAGACGTGGCAAATTCCTCCGGATGTGGCAGATGACACAGGACGTGGTGGATTCCTTCGGACGTGGCAGATGACACAGGACGTGGCGGATTCCTCCGGACCTGGCAGATGACACAGGACGTGGCGGATTCCTCCGGACGTGGCAGGTGACACAAGACGTGACACGACTCCGACACTAATAGGCACAGGAACAAGACCAGCACAGGATACAGGGACAGGTAACAAGGAACGGGTAACAACTGGAACGGGAAACACTAAGGGACCATTTGCAAGACAGACTGGGAAAACTAACAACGCTCAGGCAAGGATCATAAGGCCTGGAACCTTCTTATAGACCAGGAAATCGTGGCAGTTGATGATGATGTTGATGATGATTTCCTTTGTGCGCGCGCTGGCCCTTTGGGACACAGCAGACCGGAGCGGAAGTGAGCGCTTGCGTCTCCTAGGAAGGAGATGGGGACTAGCGCTCACGGATCCATGGTGCGGGCATCGGGAGGTGAGTAAACCCAACGGCCTGTGGCCACGGACGCTACAGTGTGACATATACAGAGGTCAGTGTGCTGAGGGTGAAAGGTGGTGTCCTATTGTCAATATTGGATCCTGTGTTATCTGCTTCCATCTTTTTAATAGATAGAGTTGCCACAAAGCCAGTAAATCACCTGTCCAGCTGATATTGATGCCTGGCAATATTAATTGCTGCTAATATTGTAGATGAGTAAGGGGAAGAGGAACTTAGTGCCGTTTACAGGTGGCAGGCATTTCTAGGGAGACTGAAGGAACTTTTGACATCCAATATGGATCCCTTCTTCCCCCGCTGGACAAAATAGGGGACCAATGAAGTTGTCACGTTGGGTACGTGGACCCACTGGACCGTACCGCCTTGACGGTATGGCAGCTGGCCAACAGGGCACAGGTCTATAGTTCGTATAGTGTACCTGTGGTAGCTTGGACAGTAGCAAGACAGGCTGGGCTGGGACTAGGCAGCAGGCAGGCACCAGGCATGGTGTAGCAGGACAGGCGTGGTGTACAGCACAGCACGACTTCACCTCAGCACGGTACTTGACCAGGATAGCGCGGGATACAGTTTACAGGTAGCAGGAATGGGAAACACTGTGAACTGGAAAACACTTAGGAGAACATTTGCTTAGACAGACTAGGGTAACAACAACAAGGCTCAGGCAAGGGAGGAAGGGGTAGGGCCCCTCTTATAGTCCAGGCACTAATGGGCTAATTTTGACTTAATTTCAGGTTAATTTCTAAGTGCGAGCACAAGCGTGCGTACGCACCCTACGAGACCCGAACGGGAGAAGCGGAAGTGAGCGCTGGCGTCTCCTAAAGAGGAGATGGGGACCAGCGCTCACAGTTCCATGGCTGCGAGAGTCAGGAGGAGAGTGAGCCATAGGCATGACAATATCCCCCTCTTATGCCCCCTCCACTTGGGGCCAGAACGAGAGAGAAACTTCTTCAGTAGGGTAGGGGCATTGAGGTTCTCTTCTGGCTCCCAGGACCTCTTTTCAGGACCAAACCCCCTCCAATCCACCAAATAAAAGGTTCTTCCACCCACTCTCTTGATGTCCAGGATCTCCTTAACCTCCAAAGTCTCTGATGAACCGCTAGAAGCCACTGCAGCAGAGGAAATCTTGGAGTAGCAGTTCAAGATCACTGGCTTGAGCAGGGAGACATGGAAGGAGTTGGGGATCTTGAGGGTAGGAGGCAGCCGAAGCTTGTAGGAAAGAGTGTTGATTTGTTGCAAAATCTTGAAGGGTCCAAGGAACCTGGGAGCAAACTTGTACGATGGCACCCTCAGCCGGATATTCCTAGGGGACAGCCAGACCTTAGTGCCTGGAAGGAACTGGGGAGGCTCTCGTTTTCTTGTGTCTGCCTTTCTCTTCATGCAGCTGACCGCCAGCAGAATAGAAGATCGAGTCTGCTGCCAGATCTGTAGAAAGTCCCTGAATGCAGAGTCAGCTGCAGGCACCTGGGATGTAGTGGAAACAGGAAGAGGTATTCGAGGTTGTTGGCCATAGACAGTGAAGAATGGACTCTTAGCGGTGGACTCACTGGTGTGGTTGTTGTAGGAGAATTCAGCCAAAGGAAGCAGCTGCACCCAGTCATCATGCTGCCTGGAGATAAAGTGTCATAGATAGTTCTCCGTAATCTGGTTTATTCTCTCGACTTGACCATTGGATTGGGGATGGTAGGCAGAGGAAAAGTCCAACTTCACACCGAGGAGTACGCAGAGGGCTCTCCAGAACTTTGAGGTGAACTGAACCCCCCGATCCAACACAATATGTAGAGGCAAGCCGTGCAGACGGATGATGTGTTGGATGAAGAGATTGGCCAGTCGAGAAGCAGAGTGCAGGCTGGTCAGTGGAACGAAATGAGCCATTTTGGAGAATCGGTCCACCGCCACCCAGATTGTACTGCAACCAGCAGAGAGAGGCAGGTCTGTGACAAAGTCCATAGCAATATGTTGCCAAGTGGCATCGGGCACAGGCGAAGGCTGGAGCAGGCCTTGGGTCTTACTGACACCCGCGTGACCTGCCAATTTGGAACTGTGTTCCCAGCGGAGGATTCTTCTTCTGTCTGCCAGACGCACAAAATCCCTCCCCGGGGGAATGTCTCTAACTTGCAGAGGATTGACAGGGATGATGCAGGATGGTTTAATGATACTCTGTGGAGACTCCATAGTGTCCTCTGTCTCGAATGACCTGGACAAGGCATCGGCCCTCACATTCTTGTCAGCCGGACGGTAGTGGAGCTCAAACTGGAACCGGGCAAAGAACAGCGACCACCTGGCCTGACGAGGATTCAGTCATTTGGCCGTCTGGAGATAAGTGAGGTTCTTGTGGTCTGTAAATATCAAGATGGTATGAACTGTGCCCTCTAATAGATGTCTCCACTACTCCAGAGAGCAATTTGATGGCCAGTAACTCCCGATCCCAAATCGAGTAGTTGCGTTCTGCTGAAGAGAAGAGCTTAGAGTAATAGCCATTAACTTGCCCTTGGAACCTCTCTGGAACAGGAGTGCACCAGCACCGACAGATGAGGCGTCCACCTCCAACGAGAACTGTCGAGAAACATCTGGATGATGGAGGATAGAGGCTGACGTGAATACACTCTTCAGGCTATTAAATGCGGACTCTGCTTCTAGAGTCTACACCTTGACATTCATGCCTTTCTTGGTGAGGTTAGAGCCCCATTCCAGGACGAACTTTACCTTTTTAGGATCCATCTTGAAACCTTGATTCGAGATGATGTAGCCCAGGAAGGGTAGAGCATCTTTCTCAAATACGCCCTTTTCTAACTTGGCGTACAGGAAATTGTCCTTTAACCGCAGCAAAACTTGACGGACATGTCTCCAAGGAGTCATTGGATCTGGAGAAAAAATCAAGATGTCATCAAGATAGACCACAACACAAACATAGAGGAAGTCGCAGAAGATGTCCTTAACGAACTCCTGGAAGACCGTGGGAGAATTACACAGGCCGAAGGGCATTAGTAGAAATTCAAAGTGTCATTCACGGGTGTTAAATGCAGTCTTCCATTTGTCCCCATGGCGAATCCGGATTAGGTTGTAAGCTCCACGCAGGTCTAGTTTAGAAAAAATCTTGGCACCACGTATACAATCAAAAAGTTCAGAGATCAATGTCAACGGATAGCTATTTTTCACCGTGATCTGGTTGAGACCCCGGTAGTCGATGCAAGGACACAGAGAACCATCCCTTTTCTTGACGAAGAAGAACCCGGCTCCTGCCGGAGAGCAAGACTTACATATGAAGCCCCTCTCCAAGTTCTCTTTAACATAGGAGGACATGGACAGAGTCTCTGGCAAGGAGAGAGGATATACCCTACCACGGGGAAGGGAAGCACCAGGAACTAAGTCGATAGGACAGTCATACGCCCGGTGTGGGGGCAGCGTCTCTGCCTCCTTCTTGCTGAAAATGCAGAATAATGACCAGGCAATCCTGCCAAGGACCGAGGCAAAGGAGGCTGAGCCGAACTAATCTGTACCAGGCAACGGTTGAAACACTCGGAGCCCCACTGGAGAACCTCTCCAGAATTCCTGGGGCATGTAATCAGAGCCAAGGCAGACCCAGCAGCACGGGTTTGACGGCCTTGGGCAGGACAAAGAACAAGAGGAGCTCGGAGTGGATGGCTCTCACTTGGAGCCTCAGCGGCTTGGTCACAGCTATAACTGGGTCTGGCAGAGGTTGTCCATTTACAAATGCAACCATCAATTGCCTCTCCAGAGGGGTAGTGGGCAATTGAAGAAGATCCACCAGGTCTCTACGAATGAAATTAGCAGCGGATCCAGACTCCAGATACACAGAGACCCGATGGGTTTTCTCGCTGGAAACTATGGTCACGGGAATGGACAATTTAGACGAAAGTCCTTCTTTACCCAAGGTTGTCTCTCCCCCAACCCTAGGCTCTGGGGCTTTTTGGGACACAGACGCACAAGATGGCCTCCGAGGCCACAATATAGACAGAGTCCCGAGGTGCGTCTGCGTTGTCTCTCCTGGGTAGATAGCTTAAACTGGTCCATCCTTACTAACGCCTTAGGAGGATCGGCATCTGAGGACAGCAGAGGTTGCTGCAATGTAGGGACCGGACTAGAGAGTCCTTTCTCCCAACGAGCTCCTTGGAGCCGTTCTCGGATCCTTATATCAATACGGGCGGCCAAAAGGATGAGGTCATCCAGGGTAGATGGTAGATCTCGGGCGGCAAGCTCGTCCTTAACCTTAGGAGACAGTCCCTGCCAGAATGTAGCCACCAGGGCCTCATTGTTCCACAACAGTTCTCCCGCCAGGGTGCGGAAATGGATGGCGCACTCGCCCACGGAAGTGTCTCCTTGGCGTAGGTTCAGCAAGGAGACGGCTGCAGACGAGATTCGTCCAGGCTCCTCAAACACCATGCAAAATTTCCGGAGGAACCCCTGGAAGTCACGGGTCTCTGGTACTTGTCTCTCCCAGATAGGATTTGCCCATGCAAGGGCCCTGCCAGTGAGGAGAGAGATGATGAAAGCGACCCTTGCGCCATCAGGCGAAAATGCCCTTGCATACAGGCTGAAGTGGATCTGGCACTGGTTCATAAATCCACGACAGGTCCTTGCCATCATAGTGGTCAAGAAGTTGCAAAGAAAATCGGGCATCAGCACTACCAGGAGGTGTAGTCGGAGGATGAGTACTGCCAGGAGGTGTAGTAGGAGGATCGGCAGCTTTCACTTACAGTCGACGTGAAATAATGTTCAAGGCCTGGAGGAGTTGGTCCTGTCGAGATCGGAGGTCTAGCACATCCGTCCGCGTCTCCTGTGACGTTGTCATGGTCTTAGATTGACTAGCGGGGTCCGTGGCCTGAGCCTACTGTCACGTTGGGTACGTGGACCCACTGTACCATAAACTCATGATGGTATGGCATCTGGCCGACAGGCTACAGGTCACAGTCTATAGTTCGTATAGTGCACCTGTGGTAGCTCGGACAGTAGCAAGACAGGCTCGACTGGGACTAGGCAGCAGGCATGTGCCAGGTGTGGTGTAGCAGGACAGGCGTGGTATACAGCACAGCACGACTTCAGCTCAACACGGTACTTGACCAGGATAGCGTGGGATACAGGTTACAGGTAGCAGGAATGGGAAACACTGGGAACTGGAAAACAGTTAGGAGACCATTTGCTTAGACAGACTAGGGTAACGACAACAAGGCTCAGGCAAGGGAGGAAGGGGCTGGGCCCCTCTTATAGTCCAGGGGCTAATGGGCTCATTTTGACTTAATTTCAGGTGCGCGGGACCCGGCCAGGAGAAGCCGAAGTGAAGAGGAGGAGATGTGGACCAGCGCTCACAGTTCCATGGCTGCGGGCATCAGGAGGAGAGTGAGCCTGACAACCCATGGCCATGGGCATGACAGGAGTGATACCGAAGCAGGGGAAGAGACGACCTTCCCTGACTCCTGGGCAACACATAACCAAGAGTAGGGTGTTTTCCAGAGCTTGGCCCTTAAAAGGGTTATGCCCCATTTAACATTTATCACCTATCTACAGATATCACAGTCTAACCACTGAGGGCACTACCGCTGGAACCCACACCGATCACTAGAAAAAGGTTCCCAAACCCTGTGTTCTTCCATACTGAAGAAGATAAAGGAGTTATGTGGGAACCTAAAAATATTAGCAGTATACTTACTGCAGTATGTGAATACACTTGGTAATATACATTCCGGTCCACCGTCATGCTGATTATGAGAATTGATTATTATAGCGCTGGCGGAGGACCAGAAGTCCAGTGGCACAGTCTTTCTTCATGATGACACGACACTTCGTCATGTGACCGTCCGCGCTGTACTCTATGTAATCGATGTACTACTGCTTGTAATGAGATAGCTGTGTAACAATTTCAACAGACACCAATAAACAATAAACAATGTCATGTAAAATGAGATTTAAAGATATCCATTCATCTTCTCCAAAATGATAAAATCCAGCTGCTGGGGAACTACAGGTCAAGATCAATACTCCAATCATCCATCTCATCCATTCACACAAATGCCAAAGACTTCCCACTCTCGTTACTATAACCATAGAATATGCCACGGCGTTCACTATAATCTACTCTGCATGCGTGCACTGTCACAGCACTGTCTTGGAACCTCTTTTCTGTTCGAGGCAACCATCACCACTCATCCTGAGGATGCCCAGTAAATGTACCCAATCTCTTCAAATTGTACACCTGTAATTTCTAAATTTAAGCTTTTTGGCTGTTAAGGTTTCAAATGTGAAGATCCACCTTATTGTTCCCCCCCCCCCCCCTTCTCATAACTGGCACATGGTCAATCACCCTGTATCGGAGTTGATTAAACGAAAGTCACTTTTCCACAAAGTGCTTTGGAACCATCAGGTCAATTAATGCCTCTCTGATAGTACTCTTATTTGTAATAATATCTTCCCATATTTCATTAGTTGTTTCCCCCACATAGATTAAACTGCATAGGCACTCAAGCATTAATACTACATAGCTAGAACGGCAGTTACACCTCCCCTTAATGTTATACTTCTTACCAATATATGTATGGTGGAATATCCCTCCTTTAACCAAATTCCGACAATGGCAGCACCCCAAGCATGAGAAAGTCCTGATCTTTGGAGAGGCAAAATGTGTCTGCAATGATTCCTTCTGTAATGGTCCCATATCTGCCCTTACTAATTTGTTGTGCAGATTCCCACTGCGAAGATAGGACATGACCGGGGGAGATTTAAATTCTGTAACCATAGAACAACCTTTATGTTGAGATAAAAGGTACTCATGATAATTCTCTAGAGCTTGCTTTTCTTTCAAGTCAATCAGTTCTATTTGTTTGTAAAGTTATTCATTTGTATTTATTTAGGAGTCACCTGAAATAACTCTTCTGTATAAATTTCTGACACATATGATAATATTCTCTTTGGTACTTTGTTTACTTCCGATACAATGTGACGCACACACAGTAATTGACTCCACAGTAGTGAGTCAACTGTCCTGCTTGAACGATTTCTATTTAAGCATAAGATATTATTCTGTCAGTCAGCTTAACAAAGAGATCCGTCTTAAATTTCCCATCTTAGAGGGAAACCAATGTATCCAAGAATTGCAACGATTCCGTAGACATTACCATAGTGAATTGTATTTCCGATATTTGGCTGTTCAGAAAATCAGAAAGACAGTACTCCCAGTTCAAATCCAAAAATATATCATCTATGAAATGCCACCAGCACAGGACATGCTCCATATAGGACAGAGTGTACATGTACTTGTCCTCGAAGAAGGATATGAAGCTGTTAGTATACATTAATGCTTTATCCACAACATCATTAATTTGTCGCATAATTTCACATTCAGGATCCTTGCTGAGTTTTTGATAAACCCTAGTATCCGCAAGTTGCTTAATTTCCGTTACATACTTCTCTGAATCCATTACCACCACTGCTTCACCCTAGTCAGCCGGTTTAATCGTAATCAATGGATTATTCATTAATGACTTTAATGCTTGTTGTTCTTCCAAAGAAAGGTTATTATGCACTCTTAACTGTACATTATTCCATAGTTGTTTACTTCTCTCAGACACCAAATGTATATATGACTCTACAATATGATAAGTCTGTGGTGGCTGGAAATTACTCTTAAGGGCTTGTCCATATGTAGCGGAATTGCTGTGCATTTTCCCTCCGGAATTGCGGAATTTGCAGCAGAATACATTAGCAGCAAAGTGAGTGAGATTTAACAAATCTCATCCACACCCTGTGTAAAATTTCCGACCAGAAATTGACCACAGTATGTTAGTTCCTGCTGCGGAAAATGGACTGAATTGCTGCGTTTTTCAGAGAAGATAACACCATCTTCAGGAAATGGAGGAAATGGTGCGATTTTTCCGCATCGGGAATCCTGCTAGTTTCTGTGGAATTGCGGAATATTTTGCAGCAATTCCATTACGTGTGGACAAGCCCTAACTCTTAGGGCTTGTCGACACGTAACGGAATTGCCGCAGACTATGTCACAGGATATGTCCTGAATGTCAGATAGATGCGGGCCCCACCTCTGGGACCCGCACCTATCTCTAGAACGGGGCACCCTAAACCCCATTCTATCTTAACTGACTCCGCTGTCTCCCGGCCACTTCCTGGTTAGGTGTTCGGGAGTTAGCAAAAAACAGCAGAGTGCTCGCTGAGCTACGCTGTTTCCGGAACTCCCATAGAAGTAAATGGGTGTTACGGAAACAGCGTAGCACCGCAAGCTACGCTTTTTCCGGAACTCTGTAGCATGCTCCCCTGCTTCTGTAACTGCCATTCACTACTATGGGAGTTACAGAAACAGCGTATCTCAGCGAGTTATGCTATTTTTGTAACTCATCCATGTATTGCAGTGTATTGTACCAGTGATCTAATGATCGCTGGTTCAAGACCCCTAGAGGAACTAATAAAATGTGTAAAAAAAAAGTTAGATACATTTTCAGGAGTGTAAAAAAATATTAAAAGTAAAAAAAAAATGGTATCGCTGCGTCTGTAAAAGTCCGAAACTATTACAATATAGCATTATTTGTGAACGGCATTATTTGTGAACGGCATAAAAAAATAAATGTGAAACCCCAGAATCATCATTTCTGAGATCAAATAGTCGCATGTACCTAAAAATGGTCCTGGTCGAAACTGCAGTTCGTTACGCAAAAAAGTCCTCACACGGCTTTCTTGATGGAAAAATAAAAAGTTCTGTCTCTTAGAATAAGGTAACATAAAAAGTAAATGATTTTTTACAAAACTTATTTTATTGTGCAAACGCCATAAGACATAAAAAAAACTATAAACATCTGGTATCGCCGTAATCGTATCGCCCCGCAGAATAAAGTGAATATGTAATTTATAGCGCACGGTGAACGCTGTAAAAAAAAAAAGGAATAGAAAACAATAGTAGAATTGCTGTTTTTATGTCACTGCGCCACTTAAAAATAGAATAAAAACTGATTAAAAAGTTGCATGCACCCCAAGAAAACTACAATGGATTCCTCAAGGGGTCTAGTTTCCAAAATAGGGTCACTTTTGGGGGGTTTCCACTGTTTTGGCACCACAAGACCTCTTCAAACCGAACATGGAGGCCTCAAAATCCTCTGCGTACATGCTACATCGATGTGCAGGCCAGAGGGAACTCCTGGAATTTCAAGAGGTGGTTATCAAGAACCTAATCTTTAGGGACCAAGAAGGGGGACAACCAGTACTTCTGGAACCGAGGCCACACGCATCGTACCAGGGCAACACTTTCCAGGAAAAGTTCCCCAAACTGTCAAGAAGGGGAAAAAGTCAAAAGAGGTGCAAAGTCTGCTATAAGAGGGGGATAAGGAAGGACACCATATACCAATGTAACACGTGTCCTGAAAAACCAGGGCTCTGTATGAAAGAGTGTTTTAAAATTTATCATAGATCCCTTAGATTTTTAATCTACCCTAACGCACTCCGCACAGCTTATCCCCCCACATCTTCCCCTTCAAAGCCCTGCTGTGTCCCTCACCATTGATCTCCATGGTGACGGAAACATTGCTATAGGTTTTCTTTTGTCACCGTTGTGACAGGGTTCTGTTGTTGACTGTGCTATTAGTTGCGTCAAGAACAACGGAACCTTGTCACAATGGTGACAAACAGAAACATTTATCAACGGTTCCGTCACCTTGGAGATCAATGGTGAGGGAAACGGAAGCTGAGGTTTCAGTTTGCCGTTCCGTTGAGAGGTTACCCGACAGAAACCTCAGACGGAACCCCTCAACAGAAGGGCAACGGTGATGTCAACACAGCCTAACATATATCGTAGGCTTAGATACAGGGCCCATGTGCATGTGTGATACTGTTTGTTGGACCCTGTATCTAAGCCTAAGGTAGGCTTTGATACAGGGTCCAGCAGACAGTAATCTTATACAGTATAAGATTACTGTCTGCTAGGGCCTTGTATCTAAGCCTACCACATGGTAGGCTTAAAAGAGGTTGTCCAGTCCCTAAACATTGATGGCCTATCCTCAGGATAGGCCATCAATAGCTGTTGGGTCAGGGTCCGACTCCCGGGACCACTGACAATCAGCTGTTTTGAAGGGGGTGCAGCACTCCCGGGAGTCAGACCCCGACCTATCAGCTCCAGCAGACAGTGGTATTAAACTTACCCTCCTCTTCGGCTGCAGCAGAGTTCCTGACTCCATCCAGGGTTGTGACGTCATGTGCTGCGCACAGTGCTGTGACGTCAGGACAGCTGCTGCGCTCCGGAAGGAGAAATGTAAGTACTGTCAGTTACTATAGTAACGGGGGCAGGTGTAGTTTATTACATAGGCCCCAGTTACTATAGTAACTTTTCATTGTGGTGGTGCAGGGGGCCGCGGTCCGTCCTGGCTTCGGGGCCCGGTCGCAATTGCGACCACTGCGACCCCTATAGTTACACCACTGATGGTACTGTAAAACTGGCTCACATCTTGAAACAACATACATTTTAGAACTAACAGGTGTTAATTCTCCAGCTAGGACAGTGACAGGAGCATATCCTCTACTTTATGACATCTTCACTGGCCTCTAAGAGAAATGACTATAAAGTATAAATGAGGCAGAACTAATGCACAAATAATTGGCCGTCTGGGAGTGATTTACTATTTCCACAGATTGAAGATTATACATAGATAGCAGTATAAAATATTACAAGCCCAGATATGGTAATTTATTATAAAAATCCCAATTGTATTAAAATAAAGAAATGAAGAGTTAAACTATCCTTAGGCTGTGTTTTCCTATTGATCTTTTTAGCTTTCCTGTAAAAACAAAAAATAAATAGACAGATTTCTAGAAGCTCGCTTTAGAAGACAATTATCTTAATAATGCTCAATATTGATGTTTGTGTGATAAGAGAAAACTTGAATGGTGCTGCAATTTTGGGACAGATGAAGTGAGCAGTCAGTGTTTGGGAAATCAATTCTCTAAATGTTATGTGTATTTCTGTATTGTATTGTGTACTACTATTTCATCCATTTAATAGCAGCAACAAGTGCAAACTACATATACGATATTATAATGCATACATAGTTACATAGGTTGAAAAAAGACATAGGCCCACCAGGTTCAACCCCTCTCAATAAATTACTCATTCTTTGCTTGATTTACTATATTCCTCAATGCCATTCGTAAATAAATAATCATCCAGCCTTTTTTTAACCCCTTAATACCGAAGGTGTTTTAAACCTTAGGGACCAGAGCAATTTTCGCAGTTTTGCTATTCACAGATGTAACGCAGTATAACTCTATGTGTTTTATGCATCGATGAGAATTTTGCACTGTTTTCTTGGGACATGTAGTGCTTCCTTTTTGTGGTTCATATGTATAGGTAACATTTTTGTTACTTTTTTTTATAGCCGTGGAAAGACTGAATTTTTTTTTATTTTTCATCATTTAAAATGTAACAGTTTGAAAAGAAAAGTAATTGTATCATACAAATGTATTGAAATATATTTTTTAATTTATCCTGATCATAAGAACACCTGACTTGGAGGTGTAGTTTATTTTTTTGACCAGAAATATAGTATAAAACACAAGTGCCCCTTTTTTCAATTGCGCATTAAAATGTCTAATTTCGTTTTTTACACCATGGTATTAATGTATGGGTAATGAACTTGAAGTCCAATAAATAATGGTAAAAAAAACATTGTGTTCTAAAAACTAGACACTCCAAAGTCTATTTCTAGCTGTTCCATTTCTGTTTTAACCCTTCACACTTTTTACAGAATTTGCCCAAACTAAGCCCAAAAAAATGTAAATTTCATTTTTTTTTACAAAAGTGTCACTTTTCTTAAGACATTTTGAAACACCATATGACCTATTGGTAAAAGTGGCACCTTTCCACATTCTGCTACTTCTTCCGTGTACGGTGATACCAAATATGTGTATCTAATCTATTATATGTACCCGTTATAGGGCATATCATAGAAGGAGTCCATTTTGGCTTTTGGAGGCCTGTCACACCAGAGTTCATTTGAGTGCACCATGCTGCATTTGCCATAGTACTGGAGTGGCAGACTGTCAGAATTCACCAAAAATTACCATGATACAAAAAAATATACACCCCATATTCTATTTCTAGTGGTTCAATTTTTGTTTTAACCCTTCACACATTTTACAGAATTTGCTCAAACTAGGCCCAAAAAAATGTAAATTGCATTTTTTTTTTACAAAAGTGTCAATTTTCTTCAGCCGTTTTGAAACCCCATATGACATACTGGTAAAAGTGACACCTTTCCACATTCTGCTATTTCTCCCGTGTATGATGATACCAAATATGTGGATCTAATCTATTATATGGCCCGTTAAAGGGGAATATCATAGAAGGAGTCCATTTTGGCTTTTGGAGGCCTTTTTACGCCAGAGCTGATTTTAGGGAACCGCGCTATATTTGCCGTGATACTGCAGCTTATTTTGATAAGTATAAATGTCCTGCTAATATTTAACTAGGGGTATAGTGAGTATTTTTAATAGGCGGAAAGAAAAAAATATATATGTTTTTCCAGAAAATACAGTATTGCTGCATTTTTACAGTGAAACATTATCCAATAAGTAACCCTCCCTTTTGTTCTCCCTACAAAAATGGTGTGAAAGTAAATGAGATAATAATGTGGGACTGTATAATAAATTTCAAAGCATGGATAGTTACAGAGACCAGGATTAGAGGGACATGTAGGGCAATAAAATTGCGTGTCCCTTCGTATGCCATTTTTGCTGCACACTCTGCATTGCTTTTGGGGGTATTGGTTTTTTTCAGTAGCTGGCACAGGGTGTACAAAGTGACGTTCCACAAGCCGTCGGACATCTTCTGCCTCATGGCTGTGTCTGGGGTCAGGGGACTCAAATAAAAGGTGTTCAATAATGTTCTTCAGAAATTAAAAAAAAAGTATTTTGCCCATTTAATTTTTTTGTACAGCACAAAGCCGTTGAATGTTGCCATCTGAATAAGGTGGATAGCCACCTTTTTATACCAGGCGCGGGATTTTCTTTGCACCAGGTATGGCTCTAAAGCCTAGTCAGACAAATCCACTGCCCCATGAATTTATTATAGTCTGTGATGCAGACTGGCTTCTCTTTGTCAGAGGTGGCACCACGTTCCCTCACTGCCACTTTTGTGTCTGTGTGAACAGTGCTTAGCATGAACACATCCTTGCGGTAATTACATTTTATTGCAAGAAGTTTTCCACTGCAAAGACCACTTGATTCCCCTTTTCTCACCAGCTCCTGTGGCAAGCCCCTTCTGTTTTTGCGGATTGTTCCGCAAGCCCTTGTATCAGCGGCATGCAGGTGCTTGTACAAGGAGACGCTGGTATAGAGGTTATCAGTGTATAACTGATATCCCTTATTCAGTAGAGGCTGCATATAGTCCCAGACTATTTTGCCACTGCATCCTAACTCACTGGGACATCCTGGGGGGATAATATCATGGTCTTTGCCGTCATAGATTCTAAAGGCAGATGTGTAGCCTGTACCGCTCTCACAAAGCTTTTAGATTTTAACCCCATATTTTGCTCTCTTTGATGGGATGTACTGGCGAAATGAGAGCCTGCCTTTATAACTCATGAGTGATTCATCCATCGCTAGGTTTTTTTCGGGGTTGTACACCGGCATAAATGACTCCTCCAAAATTTTTATCAGGGGCCTTATTTTATACAGGCAGTCACGGCCTGGATCACTAGGGGGGCCCTGGTGATTGTCGTTAAAATGAAGGAAGCGCATTAGCTCTTCATATCTGCTTCTGGTCATAACGGCTAGAAAAACAGGTGTGGCATGTGTAGGGCTTGTTGCCCAATATGACTGGATTGAGGGCTTTTTCACTAACCCCATGTTGAGGATGAGCCACAATTTTTTTTTCATTTGACAGTATTTGTGGGGTGCCACTGCTTTGCATAGGAGGACGTTGGCTTTTCAGGAAAGAATTGGCGAGCATACAGATTGGTTTGGTTAACATCCAGCTCCAATAGTTCATCTGTAATAAATATTTAAAAAAAATCAAGGGCTGTAAAATTTCCCACATTAATATTAATCACTGGTGTGGCAATAAATTCTGGGATATTAGGGGAAAATGACTCTGTGGGTACCCACTCAATATATTCTGGGGGAATAGAGTGGGCCGTGTTTTGTGGTACTTCTGCGACATGCCCTGTGCTTGTGGACTCTGCAGTGACACTTGCATTTGCAGAAAGCGTATCACTATCGTCGCTATCACTGGTAGACAACCTCGGATGCGGTTTCTGTATCGCTTTCATCAGAGTCAGAAATTACAATGGCATATGCCTCTTCCACTGTGAACCTCCTATGGGCCATTCTAATTACACACACGTACAACAAAGACTGTAACCAGACGCACACGCAGACAGATTTATTTTTATTTCTTTACTTTTTTTTTCACAGACAAAAATACACGGACGTCACAAAAGCACGCTTCACAAAAAACTGATGTCGAACAAACACGTAGACTATAAAACTTTTTTTTTATATATATAGATTTTTTTTAACTTTTTATCTTATTTACACAAAAAAATACACAGACGTCACACACGTTCGCTACACAAAAAAACTGCCTAACCCTAGGCTAACCCTATGTCACAAAGCGATTTAGTGGAACCACTAGGCCGCACCGCCATAGCAGGGAGGCAGCTGGCCAAACAAAAGGAACCCCAGAAATAGAAAGTCCCGCACAATGGTACCTGGATAGTCCTCCAAGTCCCATTGGAGAACTTTTGCAGAATTCCAGTCCAGGACTGGGGCATGTAGTCGAAGCCAAGGCAGGCCCCGCAGAAAAGGAATGATGGCCTTGGGCAAAACTAGGGAGGAAATCAGTTCAAAGTGAAGGACTCCAACCTGGAGCTTCAATGGCTTAGTTTTAGAAACAATGGGATCAGGCAGAGGCAGTCCATTAACAGAGGCAACAGCCAAAGATGTCTCTAGGGGAACTGTGGTTAACTGAAGATGATCCACTAGCTCCTTTTGAATGAAGTTTGCCGCAGAACCGGAGTCAAGATAGGCAGAAATTTGATGCGTCCTCTCCCCGGAAACTAGAGTCACAGGAATAGTCAGCTTGGAACAGAATGCTCTATTAGGTACCGTTCCACCTAGGGTTGTCTCTCCAACCAATCCTAGGCAATGGGATCTCTCTGGCCTCTGGGGACACACACGCACAATATGGCCTCCGAGGCCGCAATACAAACAAAGTCCAGAAGGGCATCTGCGTTGTTTCTCCTGAGTAGACAATTTGACATAGTTACCCTGCATTGGATTTATTTTTATTTCTTTACTAATTGCCGGGCGGGAGCCGCTGAATAGGCCTAAGTGCTGGATTGCCAAGCGGGGCGGGAGCCGCTGAATAGGCCTCAGCGCTGTATTGCCAAGCGGGGCGGGAGCCGCTGAATTGATATAAATGCTGTATTGCCATGCGGGGCACAAGCCGTCAAGGGCTGGTAATGACCAGGTTGTCAGCCAATGGATATAGTTGCATTTATTAAGAGACTGTGTTATTGCATTTGTAACGTTCAAGAATTCTGCCTCTCCAAGAGAGTTTATCTCCAGTAAAGTGTGAACATTCAATCAACTGTGTCTGCAACATTCTTGTACCTGTATAAAGGGGGCCTGCAATTACTCCTGGTGTGGACTATTTAGTTACAAACCAGACTTGATAAATTAGCCACTGTGGCCCCCCATGCACCCTCTAACACATGTTTTACAGAGGATGTGGTGTGCTTTGGCTCATGAGCCAATCAAAGCCTTCTCCATATTTTCTTCCTCCCATCATTCTGGTACAGGTTGATCTTAGTTTCCTCTGTCCAAAGAATGCTGTTCCAGAACGGGGTGGCTTCTTTACATGTTGTTTGGCAAAGTCTATTTCTACTTTTGAGGCTGGTTAATTGTTTGCACCTTGTGGTGAACCCTCTGTATTTGCTCTCATGAAGTCTTCTCTTTATGGTAGACATAGATACTGATCAGGGGCATAACTAGGAAACACTGGGCCCCATAGCAAACTTTTAACTGGGCCCCCCTCCCCAGGGTGCCACACACAGCCTGGCCTTGTAGATAGTGCCCGCTGTAAATAGTACCATACAGCCCCCTCCTTTAGACAGTGCTATACAGCCCCCTGTAGACAGTGTTATACAGCCCCCTGCTGTAGACAGTGCTATACGGCCCCCCCTGTAGACTGTGCTATACAGCCCCCCTGTAGACAGTGCTATACAGCCCCCCCTTGTAGACAGTGCCATACAGCCGCCCCTGTAGACAGTGCTATACAGCCCCCTGTAGACCATGCTATACAGCCTCCCCATACAGTGCTATACTGCCCCCCCTGTAGACATTGCTATACAGCCCCCCCTGTAGACTGTAATATACTTTCAAGCATCACATAGAGGGACAATCTATTAAACCACGCCTCTAATCCTACCCAATCCCTGCTCATACACACCCGATTCAGCCCACACAGTATAATGTCCCCATAGCTGCCACCATACAGTATAATGCCCCTATACAGTATAATGCCCACACAGATGCCCCATACAGTATAATGCCCATACAGATGCCCCATACAGTATAATGCCCACACAGATGCCCCATACAGTATAATGCCCACACAGATGCCCCCATGTAGTAAAATTCCCAAACAAATTCCCCCAAACAGCATAATGGACCATAGTTGCCCCATGCACCATTATACCCCCATAGCTGTCCCTGCCGTATAATGCCCCCCATAGCTGCCCCCACACAGTATAATGCCCCCATACTGCCCCCACACAGTATAATGCTCTCCATAGCTGCCCCCACACAGTATAATGCCTCCCATAGCTGCCCCACAGTATAATGCCCTCATAGCTGTCCCCACATTATAATGCACCCATAACTGCCTCCACAGTATAATGCCCCCATAGCTGTCCCCACACTATAAAGCCCCCATACAGTACAATGCCCCCCATAACTGTCCCCACAGTATAATGCCCCCATAGCTGTCCCCACAGTATAATGCCCCATAGCTGTCCCCACAGTATAATGCCCCCATAGCTGTCCCCATAGTATAATGCCCCCATAGCTGACCCAACAGTATAATGCCCCCATAGCTGTCCCTACAGTATAATGCCCCCCATAGCTGCCCCCACAGTATAATGCCCCCATACAGTATAATGCCCCATATAGTAAAATGCTCCTATAGCTGCCACCATATCAGCCCCCATTTCCTACCCAGTATAATGCCCCATAGTGCCTAATAGAAAAATAAAAACATAATTACTTACCTATCCCCGTTCCCTCGACGGGTAGTTGATCCTTCTCCTCCGGTCTGTGCTGTGAGTGACTCGTCACAGACAGGCGATGATGTCACTATATCGTGCCTGCCTGTGCCGAGCCGCTCACGGCGGAGTGAGTGCTGGAGCACGGAGCTGTCAGCTCCTTGCTCCAGCATCCAGGAAGCGGGACCAGCGCGGCGAGTGCTGCGTGGCTATGGGGGCCCCCAAGGTTTAGGGAACCGATCGCAATTGCGACCGTTGCAACCCCTAGAGCTGCGCCACTGTATACAGTAGCCTATCGCAGAGCAGGGAGATACCTCCCTTTTAATAGTATCTGCATCCGAAGGACACAGACACTATTGAATGTGGTGTCGCTATCACTGTAGCAGCTATAGCGGCTGCTAGCGGAGCCTCCGAGCATGGGGGGGCCATGCCGGCTGGGCCCCGTAGCAGCCGCTATGGCTGCTACAACGGTAGTTATGCCACTGATACACCTACTTCCAGGAGAGTATTCTTCACTTGGGTAGATATTGTGAAGGGGTTTTTCTTCACCATGGAAAGGGTTCTGCGTCATCCACCATTGTTGTCTTCCGTGGACGTCCAGGCCATTTGGAGTTCACGAGATCCCAAGTGCGCTCTTTTTTTTCAAGAATGTAACAAACTGTTTATTTGTCCATTCCTAACATTTGTGCTATCTCCCTGATGGATTTCTTCATTTTTTTTTCAGCCTAATGATGGTCTGTTTCACTTGAATTGAGAGCTCCTTTGACTTCATGTTGTGGGTTCACAGCAACAGCTTCTAAATGTAAATGTCACACCTGGAATCAACTCCAGACCTTTTACCAGCTTAATTGATGATGGATTAATGAGGGAATAGCCCATACTGCCCATTAAATAGCTTTTGAGATAAATGTCCAATTATCTTTGGTCCCTTGAAAAAGAGACAACTGTGGTCCCTAAACCCTTCCTCAAATTAGGATTTGAACAGAACCGGCCTTAGTATAGATGGCACCCCATGCAAAATTATCATTCTGCGCCCCACCCCATCATAAAAGAAAATGCCCCATAAAATAAGTATAATTCCCCCCACAGTATAATGCTCTATATAGTGCCCCCACACAGTATAATGCCCCTTTTACTGCCCCCATACAGTATAATAATAATATTTAATACTATAATATATTATAACCCCTTCAAGGACACAGTATTTTGTCCTCTAATTATGCCCACACAGTATTATGCCCCCTAAGTGTCACACACAGTGTATCCCTTGTAGACAGTGCCCCCAAACAAAACAAAAAAATTGTACTCACCAAGGGCCTGTTCCCACGACGAACTGAGCTGCTCTACGACGGGATCCTTGCGTAGGCCGGTGTGATCCTGTAGCCTAGTACAGAGTTTCCCAACCTTTTTGGACTCGAGGCACCACTGGTGAAATTAAATTTCCTCAGAGCACCTCTTGAAAGAAACCACTTGAAGACTATCAGCCCCCACTCACAGTAACATAACCATCAGCCCCCCACTCACTGTAAAATTACCATCTGCCCCCCACTCACAGTAAAATGACCATCAGCCCAGCACTCACAGTAAACTGACCATCAGCCCCCCCCCACTCACAGTAAAATAACCATCAGCCCCCACTTACAGTAAAATAACCATCAGCCCCCACTCTCACTAAAATGACCATCAGCCCCCCACTCACAGTAGAATGATCATCAGCCCAGCACTCACAGTAAAATAAGCATCAGCCCCCCCACTCAGGGTATGTTCACACGATGAGAGGCATTTACGTGTGAAAAGACAGACTGTTTACAGCTGCCTCGTTTCACACGTAAATGCTCCTCCTCGTAATTTACGAGGCGTCTGAGACGCTCTGGGACGCTCGTAAATCTTGAGCTGTGCTTCATTGAGTTCAATGAAGAACAGCTCAAATTACGTGGCAAAGAAGTGCCCTGCACTTCTTTGCCGAGTCAGTCCATTTAGGGTATGTTCACACGAGGGCGTCCGTTACGGCTGAAATTACGGGGATGTTTCAGCCTGAAAACATCCCCGTAATTTCAGCCGTAACGGCATGTGCAGGCGCTTGAACGCCGCGTCCATTGCGGGCGTAATTAGCGCTGCTATTCATTGGAGTCAATGAATAACGGCTTCAATTACGGCCAAAGAAGTGACAGGTCACTTCTTTGACGCTGGCGTCTATTTACGCGCCGTCTTTTGACAGCGGCGCGTAAATTACGCCTCGTGTGAACAGACAAACGTCTGCCCATTGCTTTCAATGGGCAGATGTTTGTCAACGCTATTGAGGCGCTATTTTCAGACGTAATTCTGGGCAAAAACGCCCGAATTACGTCCGTAAATAGGCCGTGTGAACATACCCTTACGCGTCGTCGTTTGACAGCTGTCAAACGACGACGCGTATATTACAGGTTGTCTGCACAGCACGTCGGCAAACCCATTCAAATGAATGGGCAGATGTTTGCCGACGTATTGCAGCCCTATTTTCAGACGTAAAACGAGGCATAATACGCCTCGGTTACGTCTGAAAATAGGTCGTGTGAACCCAGCCTTACAGTAATGACCATCAGCCCACCACTCACAGTAAAATAACCATCAGCCCCCACTCACAGTAAAATTACCATCAGCCCAGCACTCACAGTAAACTGACCATCAGCCCCCCCCCACTCACAGTAAAATAACCATCAGCCCCCACTTACAGTAAAATAACCATCAGCCCCCACTCTCACTAAAATGACCATCAGCCCCCCACTCACAGTAGAATGATCATCAGCCCAGCACTCACAGTAAAATAAGCATCAGCCCCCCCACTCAGGGTATGTTCACACGATGAGAGGCATTTACGTGTGAAAAGACAGACTGTTTACAGCTGCCTCGTTTCACACGTAAATGCTCCTCCTCGTAATTTACGAGGCGTCTGAGACGCTCTGGGACGCTCGTAAATCTTGAGCTGTGCTTCATTGAGTTCAATGAAGAACAGCTCAAATTACGTGGCAAAGAAGTGCCCTGCACTTCTTTGCCGAGTCAGTCCATTTAGGGTATGTTCACACGAGGGCGTCCGTTACGGCTGAAATTACGGGGATGTTTCAGCCTGAAAACATCCCCGTAATTTCAGCCGTAACGGCATGTGCAGGCGCTTGAACGCCGCGTCCATTGCGGGCGTAATTAGCGCTGCTATTCATTGGAGTCAATGAATAACGGCTTCAATTACGGCCAAAGAAGTGACAGGTCACTTCTTTGACGCTGGCGTCTATTTACGCGCCGTCTTTTGACAGCGGCGCGTAAATTACGCCTCGTGTGAACAGACAAACGTCTGCCCATTGCTTTCAATGGGCAGATGTTTGTCAACGCTATTGAGGCGCTATTTTCAGACGTAATTCTGGGCAAAAACGCCCGAATTACGTCCGTAAATAGGCCGTGTGAACATACCCTTACGCGTCGTCGTTTGACAGCTGTCAAACGACGACGCGTATATTACAGGTTGTCTGCACAGTACGTCGGCAAACCCATTCAAATGAATGGGCAGATGTTTGCCGACGTATTGCAGCCCTATTTTCAGACGTAAAACGAGGCATAATACGCCTCGGTTACGTCTGAAAATAGGTCGTGTGAACCCAGCCTTACAGTAATGACCATCAGCCCACCACTCACAGTAAAATAACCATCAGCCCCCACTCACAGTAAAATTACCATCAGCCCAGCACCCACAGAAAAATGACCATCAGCCCAGCACTCACAGTAAAATGACCATCAGCCCCCCAATTACAGTAAAATGACCATCAGCCCACCACTCACAGTACAATGACCATCAGCCCCCCACTCACAGTAAAATGACCATCAGCCCGCCAATCCCACTAAAATGATCATCAGTCTGCCACTCAGATTCCCCCTGTAGATAGTGCCACACAGCCCCCTAGTAGCTATTGGTACACAGCCCCCTTGTAGGTAGTGCCACACAGCCCCTTGTATATAGTGCCACACAGCCCCCTATAGGTAGTGCCACACAACCCCCTGTAGGTAGTGCCACACAGCGCCATGTAGTTAGTGCCACACAGCGCCCTGTAGGTAGTGCCACACAGCCCACAGCCCCCTTGTAGTTAGCACCGCCCCCTTCCTGTAGATTGCACCACTGTAGCTCCCTGAAGGAGCGGAATCCCCCTGTGGCCGGGCATTCTATTCCTGGAGCGCTCCGCTTGATGTCTCTGTCCATATATGGACAGTGACATCAGGGGCAACTCCTGAAGCGGACTCTCCATCCACAGCGTTGCCGACACTGTAACCGTGGATTCCACTCCAGGAGAAGCCCTTTTCGTCTGTGTCCGTTTATTAAATAAAAACTTTCAATTAGAACAGTCAGTGGTGTAGAAGAATGACATAATATACGACCTGTGTAATAAATGTGCTGAAGTGTGGCATATAGGAAATGTCCGGAGGAATCCTGAAGCCCGTGAGCATCCCCGTTGGTAAGATCCCCACTATCACTTTTTATTAAAAAAAATTCGGGGGTTGAAGTGGCAAAAACAGGGCGATTTGGCCATTTTGACGTTCATCGTATTGGATAAATATTTCTATACTTCATCCATTTTCGGACGCGGGGATACCTAAAGTGTTTATGTTTATTATTGTTTATTTATTTTTATATGTGATCTAGGGAAAAGGGGTGATTTGAATTTATATATATATATATATATATATATATATATATATATATATATATATATATATGTGTATGTATATAAATATTTTTTTACTTTTATTTAGCCCTAGGGGGCTTAAACCTGTGTTAATTAGATCACTTATGCCATAAACTGCAATATAACAATATTGATGTCTATGGCAAAATTATTGCATTGCTATTGAGACCCACCACAGGCAGGTGTCAATAGCAATCTTCCTATAGAAGTCATGGGAGCGTTCAGAAGTGGTGCCGGTGACTGGCCCCGAAGCAAAAGGGGCAGTAAAAACGCCGGTGGTCAAATCTGACACTGGCATCTGAGGGGTTAAATGCTTGCAATCAGAAATTTTTCTGATAACATGTATTGCCGCTGGGTCCCTGCTGTGCAACACAGAAGAGACCCGGCGGCTATGGCGCCATATTTAATGGCAATGGCACCTGGTGCCTTCAGGCAGCTGGAGCAACTGATCGGTGCGGGATCCGGGTGTCGGACACGCACCGATCATATACTAATGTTGTCCGGTAGTGGAAAACCCCTTTAAAAAAAAACACGTCACCGGAAATAAAGTGTGTGTGAAAGAGGCCTTATAGATGTGTCCCTACTCTGTTTCCAAAGGCCACATTTTTAACAACTTCACTTAACTTTTCAAGTTTCAAATAAAATTTAAAAAAAACACCAAAAAGTTTTCATTGGAAAATTATATAAACAATTGTTTTACATATTTGGTGCTGTTTTTTTTTTTACTATATATATAGATAAAAGATCTTGAAAGATTCCAGTTTTACCTCTGGCTACATGAGCAGTAACACACTTGTCAGCTTTGCTGTTTACAGGGACTGGGACATGGCCTGCAGAGGGTGCGGGATTTAATGATTGTTAATGATAGAGGCCTAAATAAGGCAAGATCACAGCACTCTACATACAGATAAGGCGCTCTATGCATCTCCCCTTTCACTTCCTGGTCTCTATAGAAACGCCCCCGGGGAAGTTTTTAAAAATAAAGAATAAATAGCTGCAACATTTTTTAAAAAGTACATACACTTGTTTTCACTTCTACAGACTTAAATCTAAATTAAATATATGTGACATTCCCTTTAAGAACCTCCCAAACCTTAAATGATCATGAAGGAGAGTGAAAAACCTGAGATCCAGGATAAATTACACCATTCGTCTTTTATTTAAAAGCATTAGTAGAGTCATCACTTGGTTCCTGCCTTTGATATACATTCAAAATATTGGAGGTTATGGCTTATGCACATGACTAAATTGGCCTCTTACAACCTCAAATATGTATGGAGCCATTATACAGCACCTATAGATTTCCATGGACACTACTGCATCACTATATATGGCTCTGATATCATACGGAGGAACATGGAGAGTTTCTTATAAGTTGTCTAAATCGGACAGGAGTAGGAATTGTGCCACATTCCATCAGACAATTACAAGCATAAGTGTCCGATGGCGTTATTTTCCCTTACAATTATTGCTTCTAGGGGAGAATGCCTCTGTAATACAGCACCTTGTAAAAGCACCATACAGTGGCATATGGAATGTCTACGGCACCATAGACACGTATGCATGAGAACTGAGAATGAGGATCAAGGACGATAGAATTTGTTTGATATCCTGCCTCCTTTACAACACCTGGCAAGACAGTTGCCAAATTACATTTTCCAATACACCATCGGGAAGGAAAACTATGGAATAAATGATGTGAAAATGCCTCACATTTCTTAGATCTGTGTATTCTTCCTAGTGACATATTATATCTTTGCAGATGCTATGATGTGTTTTTTTTTATCTTTGCTGAATCTTCAGAAGAATCATCTCAAGTCAATAATGAAACTGCGGGTAAAAATAAGACTTCCCTGAGATTAGCTTCGTACCTTTATTAGAAAACTATTGAATCAAGCTTGGCCTTTCCACCTTAGAAGATGGAATGACCTTACACAGATTTCTGTTGGACACCGGTAATTTGTTCAAACCCATAGTGGGCTAGATATCTAAGATAAGCCTTTTTCTCTCTCTAACACCCAATTTGGATTTTCTATAGAAAACACAGGAATGTTTATTAGTATGGAAAATGACCTTGTCACTCATTATTCGCCTTTGCCACCTACACATAGAAACAATGTGTATTCCAGAATAGCTGTGATGAAATGCAGGATAAAAAATGTGTCCTTGTAAAAAAAGACTCCCCTCAAAGCATTATTACTTCACTTTACACTGTCACACTCACTAAATATTTCTGGTTCCACTAAGAAAAAACTGAACTCTGATTTAAGTTGATACTTTGCATTTAGAGAGATCTTTCAACCCCAGTAAGGGCATGACCACACATGGCGGAATTCCTCCGCAACTGTCCGCATCAATGCCGCACCTAATCCGGGTTGCGGATTACGGCTGCGGATCTGCACAAAATGTGCAGAAAATTGATGCGGACTAGCTGCTGCGGACTGCGGGAAAAGTGCTTCCCTTCTCCCTATCAGTGCAGGATAGAGAGAAGGGACAGCACTTTCCCTAGTGAAAGTAAAAGAAATTCATACTTACCGCCCGTTGTCTTTATGACGCGTCCCTCCTTCGGCATCCAGCCCGACCTCCCTGGATGACGCGCCAGTCCATGTGACCGCTGCAGCCTGTGCTTGGCCTGTGATTGGCTGCAGCCGTCACTTACTCTGAAACGTCATCCTGGGAGGCCGGACTGGAGACAGAAACAGGGAGTTCTCGGTAAGTACGAACTTCATTTTTTTTTACAGATACATGTATATTGAGATCGGTAGTCACTGTCCCGGGTGCAGAAACAGTTACTGCCGATCGCTTAACTCTTTCAGCACCCTGGACAGTGACTATTTACTGACGTCTCCTAGCAACGCTCCCGTCATTACGGGAGCCCCATTGACTTCCTCAGTCTGGCTGTAGACCTAGAAATACATAGGTCCAGCCAGAATGAAGAAATGTCAAGTAAAAAAAGCAAGACGCATCCGCAGCACACATGACATGTGCATGACAGCTGCGGACTTCATTGCGGAACTTTGAATCTCCATTGAAGTCAATGGAGAAATTCCGCCATGAGTCCGCCACTGCTCCGCAACAGACAGAGCATGCTGCGGACACCAAATTCCGCTCCGCAGCCTATGCTCCGCAGCGGAATTGTACGCATCGTGTAAACGAACACTGCGAAATTAAAGTGAAAGTCAATGTAGAAACGGCTCCGCTGCGGATTAACGCTGCGGAGTGTCCGCAGCGGAATTTAAGTGCAATTCCGCCATGTGTGAACCCGCCCTAATGGAAATGAATTTCGAAAAATGATGCCTTAATGAAAGATTCAATCTTTTATGGTACGTTGAATTTTCACAGTTTACAAGAGGAGGGACAGCAATTTTATGAAGCTTAAATCCTTCGCAGGCCATTCGACTCAGCAGACTTGTTTTAAATTGCTGAGCTAAGGAAACTTCACTGTCTCTTCTGCTGCCGGTCTGGGTAATGGATTTTGTTACAGGACAAAATTAATTTAGAAATCTCTAAACAAGATGTGTGCTATTATTTGTTATTTGGAAACATATGACCCTGCATACTCTTGCTACAGCTGGAAGAGAAATAGTATTGAGTGCGTTTCTGGATTATAAACCAAGAATCTGATGTGCTTTTTTCTAAAAAAAATAAAAATATATAGGAAGTATAGCCATGTAATTACAGTGATTGTATTATTAAAGAATTTTCCCACGTAGCTAAACACTGCCGAATTTTGGCAGCGGAATTTTGGCAGCGGAATTCTGTGCAGAAATTCCGTAGCATTTACAATAACAGCAAAGTATCTAAGATTTAGCAAATCTCAGGCATACGCTGCAGAAAAGACACGCAGAAAAATCATGCGGAAAGCGATCTGCGGTGCAACTTTCTATTCCGCAGCATGTCAATTTATGCTGCGTATTCTGAGCAGAGACTTCAATGGGGAGCATAAATTCCGCATTTGATGAGATTTGTTGCTGTTTGTTAATTAATGTTTAACACTAGATTCCAAGGAAATAGCACTGCGAAAAAACGCAGAAATGCATTATTTGGTGCGGATTTCTGTGACAGCTTTACCATAATTTTTGGGAAATTCTGCTGCAGGTTTTATGTTGCAATAAATCTGCAGCGTATCCTTTGTATGGGCCACAAGAGTAGGCAGATCATATTCATATCATGCAGCTGCCTTCCCCCAAGATAATTATCAGGCATGATCTGCTGCTCGCTCAGTGCTCTCCACAACCGTATTGAACAGAAGAACTACTCTGTTTTCTCCTCAGGGGGCACTGTGGTATCTTTCCCATATGCAAATCTTGTGTAATGTGTATATTTAGGTATTTATGTATTTATTCATGGTTTTTTTTAATGTGCCTATCGTCTGTGTTCTCTTCATACTGTATGTATTTTGCCAAAAACATATTTTTTTAAGTCAAATGTTTAGAGAAAATGACAGCCTCAACTACAGTTGTGTAAAAAAAAGTCTGTGTCTATATAACCCGGCTGTTATGTTTGTCCCTTTATGGAATCTAAGGCTGCATTTGCGTCCCCTACAATATGTCAGGTTGACCACTAGTCAATTAGGGTCATGATTTTTTGGATGGAATACCATTAACATCATTTTTCTACATTTTTCAGATCAAAAATATTTGAAGTCCTATAGCACACTTTAGAAAGGTTTCACTATAAGCTCTGTTCACATTAATATAATGGCTTCAATTCTTAATTAAGCAATGACAGCTATGAGAGATTCATTTTCAGATACCAGTAAACCCATTGACATATCCTATTGACTTATAATGGAGTCTGTCAAGTTTCCGTCAGGTTTCCGTTTTTGCAGACGATGCTATTCTATGATGGTAGTGTGAAAGGAGCATAACTTGAATATATAATTTATATAAACTAACTTTAAAGAGAATTTCCACTTCACAAATGTCATTGACAGTAGATAAATGTCATGTCAAAAGATCTGGAATCTGTGCACTACTAAGTCCTCAACAATGCACCCAAACTCCTTTGCACATGACATAGCGTCCCTGAATTCAACAGCTATTCTCATCAAGTGCTATGTTGGAATTACAGCAGCAAAGAGGAGGGACTGGCTAGCCGATAGGGATTTCTTTTTCTCTTCCTTAAACCGTTTTTGCCTTGGTTGTCATATTTTTGGACATTAATAAATATTACACTATACAAAGTAGATATTAACCCCTAGGCGCACCACGATGCAACTGTACGTCGTAGTGGCCAGTGTCTTAGCGCACGAGGACGTACAGTTACTGCGTGGTTCCCGATGCCCACTGTCAGTGACAGTGTGCACCGGGAACCGGGAGGCCAGTTGTCTCCGACAGCTAACACTCCACTGTTGCCGATCAGCGGCTCATTTCCGCTGATTTTGGCAATTTACCCCTTAAATGCGGCGATCGATTACAATGAAGTCGTGAGGTTTGCGGATGGCTAGCATGGCGACCAGAGGCCAAGTGAGGCCATGTCTGCCATGTAAAGAAGCCTATCAGGACCAGCCTCCTGATAGACTTCCTGTCAGAGTGACGGGAAGCCACTGTGTCGTTCCCAATGCACACTGTCGGTGACAGTGTGCATCGGGAACCGGGAGGTCAGCTGACACTCCACTGTTGCCGATCAGCGGCTCATCGCCGCTGATTTCGTCAATTAACCCGTTAAATGCGGTGCTCGATTGCAATCGCCGCATTTAGGAGGTTTGTAGCACATCAGCAGCCTCCATACAATTGTTGGGGTTGCTGATGCTTGTGATGGCATCCGGAGGCCAGACAACGGCTTCCGGGTCTGCCATGTATGGAAGCCTATGAGGACTAGCCTCTGGCTGATCCTCGTAGACCCACTATCAGAGTGACTGTGACGTCACACTGACAGTTGGAATACCTTACACTACCTAGGTAGTGTAATGTATTCTATTAGCGATCAGAGCTGCAGGTCAAAAAAGAAAGTGTAAAAAGTAAAAAAAAAGTTAATAAAAATGTTTTACAAAAGTGTAAAAATAAAAGATTTTTTTTTCCTATAATAAGTCTCTTATTATAGGGAAAAAATGAAAACTTTAAAAAAACAGTACACATATTTGGTATCACCGCGTTCATAACGACCCAATCTATAAAACTGTAATGTTATTGGTGAACGCTGCAAAAAAATAAATGAAAAACAATGCCAGAACCACTATTTTTTGGTCACCACCCCTCCCAAAATATAGAATAAAAAATGATCAAAAAGGCGCATGTACCAATAATAGTACCAATAAAAACTACAACCCGTCCCGCAAAAAACAAGCCCTTGCACCGCTTTTTTGACGAAAAATAAAAAAGTTATGGCTCAGAATTTGGTGACACAGAAAATTGATTATTTCATAAACAATTAATTTTATTGTGAAAACGCTGCAAAACATAAAAAACCTATATACATATGGTATTGCCGTAATTGTATCGACCTGCAGAATAAAGTAAAACTGTTATTTATATTGCATAATGGACCCCGTAAGAAATAAAGAATGTTGGTCACCTTAGCTATAAATAAAATGTAATAAAAAGTGATCAAAAAGTTGTATGTACCAAAAAATTGTACCAATAAAAACTACAACTCGTCCCGCCAAAAAATAAGCCTTAACACACCACTCAATCGACCAAAAAATAAACAAGTTATGGCTCTCAGGATGTGTTGATACAAAACAATTTCTTTTTTTTAACAAATTGTTTTTTTTTTGTAAAAGTAGTAAAATATAAAAAAAACCTTTATACATTTGGTATCACTGTAATCATTTTGACCCACAGAATAAAGTTAAGTTGTCGTTTTTACCGCACAGTGAAAGCGGTAAAAACGAAACCCAAAAAACAATGGAGGAATCGCAGTTTTTTCCAATTTCACCCTGCAAATAATTTTATTTTCGGTTTCCCAGTAGATTATATGGTACTTTAAATGGTGTCAATAGAAACTACAACTCTTCCCACAAAAAATAAACCCTCACACCGCTCTATTGATGGAAAAATAAAAAAGTTATGGCGTTTGGAAGGCGGGGAGTGAAAAACTAAAATGAAAAAGCTAAAAAGGATTAGTCCTGCAAAGGTTAATTAATTTCAATTTAAAAAATCAATTATTACCACATGTGGGGTATTGTCATACTTGGGAGAGATTGCGTTACATATTTAGGGTGGCTTTTTCTCCTTTATCCCTTGTGAAAATGAAAAAATGCAACATTTTAGTGGACAAAATGTTGCTAATCATTTTCACGGCCTAATTCCACTAAATTCTGCAAAAAAACTATGTGGTATAAATGCTCACTATACCCCTAGAAAAATTCCTTGAGGGGTGTAGTTTCCCAAATGGGGGTCACTTTTGTGGTGTTTCCACTGTTTGGTTCTTCCCGCATTGCAAACACGACATGGCACTGAAAACCAATCCAGCAAAATCTGCGCTCCAAAATTCAAAAGGCGCTACTTCCCTTCTGAGCCCTGCTGTAGGTCCAAACATCAGTTTATTACCACATATGGGGTATTTCTGTAATCGGGAGAAGATGCTTTATAAATGGTGTGGTGCATTTTGTTATTTATTCCTTGTAAATATTACAAATTTCTATGTTTTTTCAGAAAAAAAGTAGAATTTCATTTTCACAGACTAACTCCAATAAATATAGCAAAATATCTGTGGGGTCAAAATACTAACTATACCCCTAGATAACTTCCTTGAGGGGTGTAGTTTCCAAAATGCGGTCACTTTTGGGGAATTTCCACTGTTTTGGCACCACAAGTCCTATTCAAACCTGACATAGTGCCTAAAATATAATCTAAAAAAAAGCAGACCCCAAAATCCTGTAGGTGCTCTTTTGCTATTGAGGCCTGTGCTTCGGTCCATTAGGACACTAGGGCAACATGTGGGATATTTCTAAAAACTGCAGAACCTGGGCAATAAATATTGATTGCGTTTCTCTGGTAAAACCTTCTGCGTTACTGAAAATAATGTATTACAAATGAATTTCGGCAAAAAAAAACAAGGCATTTGTAAATTTCCCATCTACTTTGCTTTATTTCCTGTGAAACGCCTAAGGGCAAAGCCCCGCGTGGCGGAATTGCTCTTGAATTCCGCTGCGGACACTCCGCAGCGTTAATCCGCAGCGGAGCCGTTTCTCCATTGCCTCCCACTTCTTTTTAGTAGGCTTCGTTTAGACGTGGCTGAAAATTCCGCTGCGGAGCATAGGCTGCGGTGCGGAATTTGGTGTCCGCAGCATACAATGGATGTTGCGGACCAGTGGCGGACTGGTTGTGGAGTCATTGCGGAAGTTTTCCATTGACTTCAATGGAGATTCTAAATTCCGCAATGAAGTCCGCAGATGTCATGCACATGTTATGTGTGCTGCGGATGCGTCTTGCTTTTTTGACATGACATTTCTTCATTCTGGCTGGACCTATTTATTTCTAGGTCTACAGCCAGACTGAGGAAGTCAATGGGGCTCCTGTAATTACGGAAGCGTTGCTAGGAGACGTCAGTAAATAGTCACTGTCCAGGGTGCTGAAAGAGTTAAGCGATCGGCAGTAACTGTTTCTGCACCCTGGACAGTGACTACCGATCCCAATATACAGCAACCTGTCAAAAAAATAGAAGTTCATACTTACCGAGAACTCCCTGCTTCTGTCTCCAGTCCGGCTTCCCAGGATGACGTTTCAGTCTAAGTGACGGCTGCAGCCAATCACAGGCTGCAGCGGTCACATGGACTGCCGCGTCATCCAGGGAGGTCGGGCTGGATGCCGAAAGAGGGACGCGTCACCAAGACAACGGCCGGTAAGTATGAAATTCTTTTACTTTCACTAGGGAAAGTGCTGTCCCTTCTCTCTATCCTGCACTGATAGAGAGAAGGGAAGCACTTTTACCGCAGTACGCAGCAGCTAGTCCGCATCAATTTACTGCACATTTTGGGCAGATCCGCAGCAGAATCTGCAACGCAGATTCTGTGCGGCATTGATGCGGACAGCTGCGGAAGAAATACGCCACGTGGGGCCATGCCCTAAAGGGTTAAGAAACTTTCTGAATGCTGTTTTTAATACTTTGAGGGGTGCAGTTTTTAAAATGGGGTGAGTTATTGTGGGATTCTAATATATAAGGCCCTCAAAACTACTTCAGAACTAAACTGGTACCTGTAAATATAGCCTTTTGAAATTTTCTTGGAAATGTGAAAAATTGCTGCTAAAGTTCTAAGCCTTGTAACGTCCTAGAAAAATAAAAGGACATTCAAAAAACGATGCAAACATAAAGTAGACATGTGGGAAATGTTAACTAGTAACTATTTTGTGTGGTGTTACTATCTGTTTTACAAGCAGATACATTTAAATTTAGAAAAATGCAAATTTTTGCACATTTTCTCAAAATTTTGGTGTTTCTCACTAATAAATATTTCCACTATCATAATGTACAATATGTCACGAGAAAACAATCTCAGAATCGCTTGGATAGGTAAAAGCATTCCCAAGTTATTACTACATAAAGTGACACATGTCAGATTAGAAAAAATCGGCTATGCCACAAGGCCAAAACAGGCTGCATCCTGAAGGGGTTAAGGATTGGTGCCCCAGTAGATAATGACATATAAAATTAATCTTACTTTGGTGTTGATAGCTGAACTGTAAGGCTGGGTTCACACGAGCACATTAACGTCCGTAAAAGACGGACGGATTTCGGGCGGAAGTCCCGGACCGAACTCAGTGCAGGGAGCCGGGCTCCTAGCATCATAGTTATGTACGATGCTAGGAGTCCCTGCCTCTCTGCAGGACAACTGTCCCGTACTGTAATCATGTTTTCAGTACGGGACAGTAGTTCCACGGAGAGGCAGGGACTCCTAGCATCGTACATAACTATGATGCTAGGAGCCCGGCTCCCTGCACTGAGTTCGGTCCGGGACTTCCGCCCGAAATACGTCCGTCCATTACGGACGTTAATGTGCTCGTGTGAACCCAGCCTTAGGCCATGTTCAGGCATGACAGATTTTTTTCTGCTGCAAATGGTGCAGATTCGGGGCAATTACGCAACGAATCTGCACCAACATTTGCATATTTGACAGGTAATTCAGACATTGCAGATATCACAGCGGACTTGCCACAGATTTCAGTTTTTGCATTGCAAAGGCTGAAATCCGCAGTTAAATTCCACTTCTTCTCCGCAACATAATGAGCATGCTGTGGAGGAAAAAATGTAATTGCACCGCAGCCTAAATTCCACACAGTTATTTTCCGCAACGTCTGAACTAAGTTTCCAAAGAATGTAAAAAATTTAAAAAATGGCTGCTGCAGAATTCCACTGCGGACTGTCCGCAGCGGAATTCAACAGAAATTCCGCCACGTCTGAATGTGACCTTTGTAGGAAATCTCAGGATACAATGTACACTATATGAAGCACCCCAACAAAGAATACAATGGTTTTATACGGGCCATAAAAAAAAAAGCAGAGATGCTGCATAGTGTATTCTTGTGAATGACTGCATAACACCCATTAAAGTCAAAACGCACCCCAATAGCCTGCAAGGTCACTTATGACAGTCCGGTAAGAAAATATAAATGTTTTAACCCTTTACCATCGCTAATCTGTACATTTACATCGGGAAAGAGTATTTAAATATGGGGCCCGCTCAGAAGCAGAGTGGGCACCATAGCCACCAGGTCTCTGCTGTCTTACACAGCAGGGACCCAGCGGCAATGCTTTAGATCAGAAACATTTCTGATCACAAGCATTTAAACCCTCAAGTGCCGGTGTCAGATGTGACCACCGGCATCTGAGGGGTTTTTACTGCCCCTTTCACTTCGGGGCCGGTCACCGGCTCCCAGGCGGCGACATCACCGGAGCCAGTGTATTTCTCTAGCAGCTGGGAAAAATTCAAATCACCCCATTTCAGCAGATCACATATTGACTCGTAGAATAGAGATAACCTGTCATTTTCACCGTACAGTGAACATTGTAAAAATGAAGCCCATAAGAAAATGGAGGAACTGCTGTTTTTTCCGATTCCACCCCATTCTGAATTTTTTTTCCAGATTCCCAGTACATCACACATAATATTAAATAGTACCATTAGAAATTACAACTTGTCCCATAAAAATTAAGCCCTCATATGGCTGTGTCAATGAAAAAGTAAAAGAGTTATGACCTTTTGAAGGCGGGCAGAAAAAATAAAAGCATTAAAACGAAAATTAGTCAGGTCCTGAAAGGGTTAATGTAAATCACTGAAAAGTATTTTGCATTTTATTTTTTTATATAATAGCAATTATTTTTATAACGAGGGCACAAAAAAAGCTCCTATGTCAGCTGAAAAATATAAAGAAAATTTGTTTGACGGTCTGTATGGGCTGTTTATTTATGCACTGTGCCTTAACTCCTTTATCACCGCCCACTGTCTTTTGACCGCAGGCGGTGCAGGTGCTTAGTCTACAGCGACATCTTTTGGCATTGCTGTAGAAGAGGCTGATAATCGCTCCTATGAGTGTCCATCCCCTAAGCAGGAGCTGTAACTTACAGCTTCTGATCTTAGAGCAGCCTGCTAAATACAGCTGGGGTCGGAAATAATTCGGAACCCAGCTGTTTAACCCTTTGATCGCCGCGGTCGATGACCACAGCATTATCAAAGGGAACTCCCCTCTTTGATCGCATCACCGGAGACCCGGTGATGTGATCAAAGACTGGGGAATCCCTCTGCAGTCAGCCCTGTAGACCCAGAAAGTACCCAAGAGCTGTCTGCTCAGTTTGCCTGCTGTTAGGGCACACTATGTGCTGCCCTAACAGCAGCCTGTGTCATAGTGACACAGTGTAATGTATTAGCATACAAGAGTATGCAAATACATTATAAGTAAAAAATAAAGATGTAAATAAATTTATCCCTTAACCCCTTCAGGACTGAGCCTGTTTTGGCCTTGAGGACTTGTTACCTTATGTAGTAATAACTTGGGAATGTTTTTACCTATCCAAGTGATTCTGGGATTGTTTTTTTGTGACATATTGTACTTTATCTTAGTAAAAAAATTTGGACGATAAATTCGATATTTATGTGTGAAAAACACTAACATTTTGAGAAAATTTGCAAAAATTAGCATTTTTCGCAATTAAATGTATCTGCTTGTAAGACAGACAGTAATACCACACAAAATACTATTTCATATATCCCATATGTGAACTTTATGCTTGCATTGTTTTTTGAACATTCTTTTATTTTTCTAGGATGTTACAAGGCTTAGAACTTTAGCAGCAATTTCTCATATTTTCAAGAAAATTTGAAAAACCCATTTTTTCATGGACCAGTTCAGTTCTGAAGTGGCTTTGAGGTCCTTATATATTAGAAAGTCCCCATAAATCACCCCATTTTGAGCCCTCAAAGTATCCAAAACAGCATTCAGAAAGTGTTTTAACCCCATAGGCGTTTCTCAGGAATTTAAAATGAGGTGAAATTTTCTAAAAATTTTTTTTTTTTTGCCAAAAATCATTTGTAATACAATTTTTTCTGTAACACAGTAGGTTTTACATGAGAAATGCAACTCAATATATATTGCCCAGATTCTGCAGTTTTTAGAAATATCCCACATATTGCCCTAATGTGCTAATAGACTGAAACACAGGACTCAGAAGCAAAGGAGTACTTAGTGGATTTTGGGGCCTCCTTTTTTTAAAAAATATATTTTAGGCACCATGTCCGGTTTGAAGAGGTCTTGTGGTGCCAAAACAGTAAAAAAAAAAAGTGACCCCAGTTTGGAAACTACAGCCCTCAATGAATTTATCTAGGGATATAGTTAGCGTTTTGACCAAACAGTTTTTTTGCTAAATGTATTTGAATTAGTCTGTGAAGATGAAAATCTACTTTTTTTCTGAAAAAATTTAGAAATGTTTAATTTTTACAAGGAAAAAAAGCACCCCAATATTTGTAAAACAATTTTTCCCGATTACGGAAATACCCCATATGTGGTAATAAACTGATGTTTGGACCCACAGCGGGGCTTAGAAGGGAAGGAGCGCTATTTGGCTTTTGGAGCTCAAATTTAGCTGAAATGGTTTTCGGGTGCCATGTTGTATTTGCAAAGCCCCTGAGGTACCAAAACAGTGGAAACACCCCAAAAGTGAACCCATTTGTGAAACTACACAACTTAAGGAATCTATCTAGTGGTATAGTGAGCATTTTGACCCCACAGGTCTTTTGCCGAATTTATTAGAACTAGGCCGTGAAAATGAATATCAACAATATTTCCACTAAAATGTTGAATTTTTTAATTTCCACAAAGAATAAAGGAGGAAAAGGCACCCCAACATTTGTAAAGCAATTTCTCCCGAGTACGGCTATACCCCACTTGTGGTCATAAATCTTTTTTTATTAGAAATGAATTAACCCTTTCTGGACTGATCCATTTTTTTGCTTTTTTATTTTTATTTTTCACTCCCCTTCTTCTAAGAGCCATAACTTTTTTATTTTTCCGTCAATAGATTCATGTGAGGTCTTATTTCTTGCGGGAGGAGTTGTATTTTCTATTGACGCTCTTTAAAGTACCATTTAATCATTGGGAATTTGAAATAAAAGTCTTTGCAAGCTGAAACTAGAAAATAACTGTGATTCCTCCATTGTTTTTTGGGTTTAGTTTTTACGGCTTTCACCGTGCGATAAAAACGACAACTTAATTTTTTTCTGAGACTTAATAAAATTAAGGTGATACCAAATTTATACAGTTTTTTTATATTTTATTACTTTTACAAAGTAAAAACTATTTGTTAAAAAAAAAAAAAACGTTTTGTTTCACCATATTCCGAGGGGCATAACTTTATTTCTTTTTTGGTCGATTGAAAGGTGTGAGGGCTTATTTTTTTGCGGGACGAGCTGTAGTTTTTATTGGTACTATTTTATGGTACGTACAACTTTTTGAGCACTTTTTATTAACTTTTTTTTTAGAGCTAATTGACAAAAAAACTGCGATTTTGGCGTTTTAAATTCTTTATTATTTACGGTGCCCAGCGTGCAAGTTAAATAATGGTATATTGTAATAGTTCAGACTTTTACGGACGCAGCGATACCAATTTTGTGTATGTTTTTATTTTTTACATTACTTTAGCGAAAAAATGGGAAAAGGGTTTTCTTTTGGACTTATCATTTATTTTTTATTAGTCCCCCTAGGGGTCTTGAAACAGTGATCATTAGATAGCTGGTACAATACACTGCAATACCAATGTATTGCAGTATATTATCATTTTTACAAGCTCCTATAACAGCGCGATCGCTGTTCCTGTCCGTTAGTACCGTGTGTCAGCTGTAATATACAGCTGACACCCGCAACGTATGGCACGGGCTCAGCACGTGAGCCTGCTCCATACATCACCCCCCACACTACGACATGCTATTAAGTCGTGGTGCACGAATGGGTTAATGAGCATCGGGTGGTGCGGAGTGAAAAATAAAATTTTCCACTGATATGCCATTTTAGTGCACAATATGTTGTGCCTAGTTTGTGCCACTGAAGACAAATACCTCATAAAATATTAATCGGGTTCTCCCGGGTATGGCGATGCCATATCTGTCAAACATAAAGTTCTTTTTGGGCACGCTGTAGGGCTCATAAGAGAGGGAGCACCATTTGGCTTTTGGAGCGCAGATTTGGCTTGGTAGTATTTCTGTTTGGGGTTTTACTTGTATTTCAGTTTATAATGTGGGGGCATATGTAAGCTGTGCGGAGTACATCAGGGAATAATAAGAGGGCATAATAATGCTGTAAATAAATAATAATCCGCAGATATATGGCCGGTGTCGCACTGATAAATGGTGCCCAATCTTATCCGCTTTTAGAACACTCTGCACATTTTGCACCGCCATATTCTGAGAGCCAGAACTTTTTTATTTTTTCTCCACCGGAGCTGTGTGACGGCTTATTTGTTGCGGGACAATCTGTAGTTTTCATTGGTACGATTTTGGGGTACATGCTTTTTTTATCACTTTTTATTCCATTTTTTGGCAAGCAAGGTGACCAAAAACCATATATTCTTTTTTTTTTACAGCTTTCACCCTGGGATATAAATGATATTTTACTTTATTCTGCGGGTTGGTACAATTACAGCCATACCATATGTATATATATATATTTTTATGTTTTGCAGCGTTTGCGCAATAAAATAACTTTTTTATAAAATAATAAATTTTTTGTGTCACCATATTCTGAGAGCCATAACTTTTTTATTTTTCAGTCAAAAAATCTGTGTAAGGGCTTGTTTTTTGCAGGACGGGTTGTAGATTTAATTGGTACTATTTTGGGGTACATGCAACTTTTTGATCACTTTTTATTGTGTATTTTGGGTGGAGTGGTGGCCAAAAAATTGTGATTCTGGCATTGTTTTTTTACTTATTTTTTTTGCGGTGTTCACCGTGCGGGAAAAATAACATTATAGTTTCATAGATCGGTCGTTTCGAACGTGGTGATACTAAATATGTGCACATTTTTTAACATGTTCATTTTTTTTCCTATAATAAAAGTCTTATTATAGGAAAAAAATAATTTTTTGTTTATGTAACTTATAACTTTTATTTTTAAACTTTTATAAAACATTTTTATTAGCTTTTTTTTTACTTTTTTTACTTGTCCCACTAGGGGACATTTAGACTTGCAGTTCTGATAGCTTCTAGAATACATTACACTACCTACGTAGTGGTCCTCATAGGCTTCTGTACATGACAGCCTGGAAGCCATTGTCTGGCGTCCGGTTGCCATGGGTACCATCGCCAGCCCCCATGATTTCATGTGGGGGCTGGCGATCTGCGCTAAACTCCTAAAATCCGGCGATCGCAATTGCGATGGGCCGCTGATCAGCAACAGGGAATGCAGGGCAGACGCCCTGCACAGTTAACCACCGCTACGGTGTAGCTCCGCACGGCGATTAACTGACAAAGTACAGACATTAGGGCATGTTCAAACGTGGCGGAATTCTGCAGACACTGTCCGCATCAATGCCGCATATAATCTGCGTTGCAGATTCCATTGCGCCTTTGCCTAAAATGTGAAGTAAAATGCTACGGATTAGTCGTTGTGGATTCAGGTGAAGAGTACATCCTGCTTTTTTTTAAAACATTCCATCTCAGTCTGGCTATAGACCTCGAAACACATAGGTCCAGCCAGAATGATGAAATATCATGTTCGCGAAAGGAATCCGCAACACAACACACATAACATCTGCGGATTTCATTGCGTAATTTTGCAACTCCATTGAAGTCAATGGAGAAATTACGCCACAAGTACGCATCAAGTCCGCAACAGCCAGTATATGCTGCGGACACCGAATTCCGCACCGCAGCGGAGTTGTCCGCAACGTCTGCACGAAGATAACTAAAAAGGTGTAGAAACCAATGGACAGACTGTCTGCTGCGGATTTCCAGTGCGGACTGTCCGCAGCGGAATTCCACAGCAATTCCGCCACGTGTGAACGTGCCCTAACTGCACGTCAAGGTGCGCGAAGTTACTGCTCACCTTGACGTGCAGTTACATCAAGGTGCGGGAAGGGGTTAATAGGATTAAAAAAAAGAGTAACAAATAAATAAATAAAAAAAAGTCCTCAAAAAAATGTCATTACTTTGAATACAATATATTTTATTGCTCCTACATTAAATAAAAACAAAAAAACTACACATATTAGGCATCTAAACGACCGTAATAACCTGAAGAATTAATATAACAGGATATTTAGTGTGAAACGTGAACGGGATAAAAAATAAACAAGAAAAACTATGCCAAGAATCGCTTTTTCCTATATTCACGACATAAAAAAAAAAAAATGTTACCCCCAAACTGCGAAAAAAAATAATACAATTTCTCCCACATAAAACAAGGCCTCATACGGCCTTGTCAATGAAAAAATTAAAAAATTATGTCTGCTGAAAGGCAGAGAGGTAAAAACTGAAAAATTTAGCTGGTCATTAAGACCATTTCAGGCTTGGTCATTAACCCCTTCCCGACATTTGACGTATCCATATGCCAAAGACGGGTAGGGGAAGTATGGAACGGGCTAACGGAGTGAACCATACATATGAACCATAGTATGTTACAGCCGACACTTCAAAGTAACAAACGGGATCGTGCTCGTGCGCGATCCCGCTCATTTAACTCGTTAAATGCCACGGTCCCTCTAACAGCTCATCGCGCCCCCCGCAATGCAATTGCGGGGTGGCGATGGTTGCTATGGCTGCCTGTGGGCCTAATGAAGGCCCCCAGGTCCGCCATCTTTGTGCTCCTGTTAAGCCCTGCCTCCGGCAGGGCTTAATAGAAGCCTGTCAGAATCACGATATACTGCAATACATTAGTATTGCAGTATATAGTGCAAGCGATCTAACGATCGCTGGATGAAGTCCCCTAGGGAGACTAATAAAAAAAGTAAAAATTAGTCAAATAAAAGGGTTTTTTTATGTAAAAAAATATATAATGTTAAAAGTTTAAAAAAAAACCTTTTCCCATTTTCCCCCTAGAGAATAGTAAAAAAGCAATAAATAAACATAATTGGTATCGCCGCATCCGTAAAAGTCTGAACTATTACAATATATAATTATTTAACCCGCACGGTGAACGCCGTAAAAAAATAACAAATTGTAAAGGCCAGAATCTCTATTTTTTGGTCACCTCATCTCCCACAAAAAATTAAATAAAAAGTGATCAAAACGTTGCATGTACCTCAAAATTGTATTAATAACCCCTTAATGACCGCCGATAAGCCTTTTTACGGCGGTCATTAGTGGGCTTTATTCTAGAGCGCCGCCATTCTACGTCGCTGCTGTAGAATAAAGTAAACAGAGCAGGGAGCCGTGAAATCTCCCTGCTCTCAGCTGCCAGAGGCAGCTGAGGGCTGGGGCGTCCCTGCTCTGCCGGGTGAGATTGATATTAGTATCGATCTCACCCGTTTAACCCTTCAGATGCGGTGCACAATAGCGAGCACCGCATCTGAATGGTTTTGGAGAGAGGGAGGGAGCTCCCTCTCATCTCACTGACACCCGGCGATAAAATCACCGAGTGTCTGTGTCTTCTATGGCAGCCGGGGGTCTAATAAAGACCCCCAGGTCTGCCTGGAGCAAATGCCTGCTAGATCATGCCGCAGGCATGACCTAGCAGATGCCTGTCCGTTTTAAACGGACAGGCAGTAATACACTGCAATACAAAAGTATTGCAGTGTATTATAATAGCGATCGGAGGATAGTGCAGTCCCCTAGCGGGACTAGTAAAAAAGTTTAATAAAGTTAATAAAAAAAAAAAGTGAAACAAAAAAAGTGAAAAACCCACTTTTTCCCCTTACAAAATGCTTTACTATTAAAAAAAAATACAATAAAGCAAAAAAGTTACACATATTTGGTATCGCCGCGTCCGTAACGACCCCGACTATAAAGCTGTTACATTATTTGACCCGCACTGTGAACGCCGTAAAAAATAAAATAAAAAACAATGGAAAAATTGCTGTTTTCTGTTAATCCTGACTTAAAAAAAATGTGATAAAAAGTGATCAAAAAGTCGCATCTACTCTCAAATGGTACCAATAAAAACTGCAAGTCGTCCCGCAAAAAACAAGACCTTATACAGCTATGCCGACGCAAAAATTAAAAAGTTACAGCTCTTCGAATGTGACAATGTAAAAATGTAAAAAATGGCTTGGACATTAGGGCCCAGAATGCAAGCAGGGGGAAGGGGTTAAAACCTACAGCTTATCCTGCAAAAAATAAACCCTCATACCACTAAATCGACGGAAAAATAAAAAAGTTATGGCTCTCAGAATTTGGCGACACAAAAAGTTATGGCTTTTGGAATGTAGGGAGGAAAAAACTAAAATGAAGATCTGAAAAATGGCTGCGGCGGGAATGTGGTTAAGGGGTTAAATGGATACTAAGTATTCAAAAACCTTGAATAGGGTAGGGGAAGGGGAACAGGAGCAGAGTGAGAAAGACACAGACGGACGTGCTGCAGTTTCCTGGCAAGGGTATGTACACACGCAAACTCAAAAACTTCTGAAAATACGGAGTTGTTTTCAAGGGAAAACAGCTCCTGATTTTCAGACGTTTTTTGCGCAACTCGCGTTTTCGCTGCGTTTTTTATGGCCGTTTTTGGAGCTGTTTTCAATAGAGTATATGAAAAACAGCTCCAAACACGTCCCAAGAAGTGACCTGCACTTCTTTTTTGTGGCCGTTTTTTTACGCGGCCGTTTTTCTAAACGGCCGCGTCAAAAAACGGCCTGTCGGAACAGGACGCCGTTTTTCCCATTGAAATCAATGGGCAGATGCTTGGCCTATGCTTGTTCTATGGCCCGAAAAACAGCGGAAAATAGGCTGTGTGAATATACCTTAAGTGTTACTGTCTTACCCCAGTGCTGAATTCTTAGCTACACTACTTATGATCTCGTCCATGTTGCTGCAGCTTCTATATCTATGTGATAGATAGTGATAGGACAGCAGGATTCTCCTGTTCTATGTGTACAGTGTATAGAAAACATGATAGCCGTTAGGTTCTACCCACTAGCCCAGAGACAACTGAGAATTATAGAGAGAGCCTGCAGAGAGCATGCTAAAAATGCAGAATACAAGTCATATAATGGCCAGACATATTCTTATTCCTCATGCACACACATATGACAGCTTATTCTGAAAGTAACCTTAAAATTTAGGTATGCTTTAAAGGGGTTTTCCAGTTCTAAGTAATTGATGGCTTATCCTCCTGAGGATAGGCCATCAATATCTGATCATTGGGGGTCCGACTCCCGACACCCACGCCGATCAGCTGTTTCGATGGGGCCGTGACACTCATACGCATACCTCCCAACCGTCCCAAATCCGGCGGGACAGTCCCGGTTTTTCACCGCTGTCCCGCCGTCCCGTCGGTCTGAGCAATGTCCCGCCCTGCCCCGGACCCTCCCTGTTGCCAGCCACGCCCCCCTGCAACGACACTGCCTGCGCAGCAGTCTGCCTGGAGCAAGGGAGCAGAGTGCAGTAGACACACCGAAGCGGAACACTGGAGAGGAGAAGAACGAAGCCACAGGACAGTGGTGACTGGTGAGTACACAGTTGAAACAATTTAGTGCCTGGGAACACTAGCATTTCTAAAATCATAAAATGAATTACATTATTTTATGGTTTTAGAAAATCTTGTGTCTCCAGGCACATTCTTTTTGCGGCTCCCGCACCCCCCCCTCGTGCCCCCCCCCTCACGGCGCCCCCTGTGCTCCCCCTTTTGCGCCCCCCCCGCAGGACTGCTTTAAATTCTCCCTCTCCTGGCAGGAGAAAACATATTTATGTCTTTGACAGTGGGCAAACTTACAAAATCAGCAAGGGATCAAATACTTATTTCCTTCACTGTATATCCTATATAATTACAGATCCAGAACCAAGCTCTGACATATATGCAGTACCACAATCAAGCTCAGTACATAAATACAGCACCAGAACAAATCTCAGTACATATATACAGCACTATAACAAAGCTCATACATATATACAACACCAGAACAAAGCTCAGTACATATATACAGCACTAGAACCAAGCTCAGTACATATATATAGATCCAGAACCAAGCCCTGATATATATACAGTACCACAACCAAGCTCAATACATAAATACAGTACCACAACCAAGATCAGTACATAAATACAGCACTAGAACCAATCTAAGTACATACATACAGCACCAGAACCAAGCTCAGTACATAAATACAGCACTAGAACCAAGCATTGACATATATACAGCACCTGTACAAAGCTCAGTACATATATACAGCACTAGAACCAAGCTCATTACATATATACACAGCACCAAAACCAATTTCATACGTATGTACAGCACCAGAACAAAGCTCAGTACTTACATACAGCATCAGAACCAAGATCTGTACATATATACAACACCAGAACAAATACAGCTCAATTTAGTGCAACCCTTGCCATATAGGTTTGTACGCCGTAAAACTACAGCTCCCAGCATGGCCCGAACAATTGTAAGGATATGCTGGGAGATGCTGTTTCACAAAAAAAATAATCATATCATAATCATCTCACTGCAGATCATACAGTGACTACAGTACTGATTAGAGGCAGAATAAACATTTACATTAAGTGACTCACCGGTGACTAGTTATTTTCTTCTCCCTCCGGTCCAGACATCTATGATGGATTTCTACAGGCCATGATCCATTTCTGCAGTTTTCCACTAAGATGTCTTCAGCTTCTCATTTTTAAAACATTTCTGCACCTATTAACGAAGTAAAAATTCTCAACACCTCTAAATATAATAAAGCACCATATATTGCACCTCTAACTATAATAGCGCCATAGACTCTGTCCCTGATTATAATAGTACCATACACAGTGTCCCACACGCACACACCGTGCCCCCTGTAGATAGTGCCCCCATAGCCCCCTGTAGATAGTGACCTACATAGAAGCCCCTGTAGATAGTGTCCTACATACAGCCCTCTGTAGATAGTGCCCATATATGGACTCCAGAGCTGCAAGTCAATACTGCTAATCACTGAGCCACCGTGCTGCCCTACATATAGCTTCCCCTATAGACAGTGCTCCATGTATAACCCACCTCTGTAGATCGTCTCACATATAGCTCCCCCTGTATATAGTGTCCCACATATAGCCCACCCCTGTAGACAGTGCCCAACATATAGCCACCCTGTTTCTAGTGCCCCACAGGTAACCCACCCCTGTATATAGTGTCCCACATATAGCCCACACCTATAGAAAATGCCCTAGAAATAGCTCCCCTATAGATGGTGTGCTACATATAGCCCACCCCTGTATAGTGTCTCACATATAGCTCCCCCTGTATATAGTGGCCCACAACCCCACATATAGACCCCCCTGTATATAGTGGCCCACATCCCCACATATAGACCCCCCCTGTAGATTGTGCCCCACATACAGATCACCCCTAAAGCTAGTGCCCCACATACCCACATATAGACCCCCCTGTATATAATGGCCCACATATAGATGACCCACCCGTAGATAGAGCCCCCACTATATATAATGCCACTCACAGTTTTATGAGAAATAACCTAAAACTTTACATACTAACATGATCCCGGTCCTGTTCGCTGGCGATGAAGATCTGCTCTCTTCTGAGCGGGTCTGCAGGAGCTGAACGAGCGTCGTCCAACGACGCTGATTGGCGGGGCAGAATGACTTGTCCCGTCAATCAGCGCCTTCCAAGCATGGAAGCGGCGCGATGACGTCATTGCGCCGCTAGCCAATCAGCGTCATTGTAAGGCGCTGAAATGGACGGAACATGCCCGGCCATCAGTACTAATGCATGTATTAGGCTGTCGCTAGCATCGGGGCCCCTTCCGGTGCTAGCGACGCCTACAGGCATGAGAGAGCCTGTGTCGCCCAGCACATACTTGTTGGAGGCTCGGCGGCGCCGGCCGCATAGTAGCGGTGCTACCGCAGTAGCAGTCATTACGGCTGCTAGCGGCACCACTGGGCATATGGGGGGCGTGTCGGCTGGCGGCATGGGCCCCCTCAAGCCGCGGGCCCCGTAGCAGCTTCTACGGCTGCTACCGCGGTAGTTACGCCACTGTATCTATCTATCTCCTATCTATCTCTCTATCTATCACATATCTATCTATCATTATTTATCTATCTATCTATTATCTATCTATCTATCTATCTATCTATCTATCATCTATCTATCTATCTATCTATCTATCTATCTATCTATCTATCTATCTATCTATCTATCTATCTATCTATCTATCACATATCTATCTATCACATATCTATCTATCATTATCTATCTATCTATCTATCTATCTATCTATCTATCTATCTATCTATCTATCTATCTATCTATCTATCTATCTATCACATATCATACTCAATAGATGCAAACAAAGCAAAAACAAATGTTATACCCAAGTTACGAAAACTAAAGCAAAGAAGATGTAACCGGATTCATAATATTTGTAATCCATATAGTTTTTTTTTGTAAGTCTAGAGATCCGCAGTGAGAATATGCTCTTGTTATTTGAAGGAGGAGCTGGGCGCGATTTGATGTGCTTATGCGAGATATCGGGCATGGTTAGGGGGCATGGCTTAAAAATGTCCCTCTTTTCAAGATTCAAAAGTTGGGAGGTATGCTCGTACGAGCGCTGCTTTCCCTTCATTCCTTACCAGCTCGTACTGTGAATATCCGACACACTTCTAGCAGAGGTTCAAAGAATTACAGCCTTCTCCCATTCAAGTGACTTCGAGAAGGCTGTAATACTGTGAAGCGACGCTTCATGTATGTCGGCGATTCACAATATGAGCAGGTGGATCGATTGTACAAGCGTCTTGGAACCTTAAAAACAGCTGATCGGGGGGTTGGGGGGTTGACAGGAGTTGGCCCCCCAGTGATCAGGTATTGATGGCCAATCCTCAAAATAGGCCATCAATTTCTTAGGACTGGGAAAAGCTTTTTAAAGATGTGCTGTTTGTGCTGTGATTTTTGTGGTTTTTCACCTTTTTGTCCCCTAGGTGGCGCTCTACAAGAGTGGTCATTCTGACCTGCGTACTTCTGTTGTGCTGCTGATGTTTATTGCACTGTAACATTATGATTTTTTTATTTATACAGGCTGGTTGGCCTGTTGGAATTACTAAATTATATTGGGGCCGGATGCCATCTTTGCTAAATTTCTGCTGCGACATAACAGAGCCAGGGCGGCGCAGCATGACTGAGCCTTGTCCTGATGCTGGACAGGGCTGCCTATTATTTAAAATGGCGATGGTCCCGTCGAGCTGTGTTCAGTGTTTGGGTGAAAGAGGAGGAACCTGGCTGTGAGGAAGCTGTTGAGAGTGAGCTGTGTAGAGCTGCCGAGAGAAATCTGTAGAGCTGTGTAGAGATGATGAGAGTGAGTTGTAGAGGGGATGGCACTTAAGATGGGCCTGAGTCTGTGGGGCATGCAGTGTGATGCCGATGGCAGGCTGGAGCTCCCAATGTGTGCAGAGATGTGTGAGTAGTGGTGAGTTGCGGGCAGTAGCCTCCCTATGTGAGTCAGTTGAGGCAAGTGGAAGCCAGTGCAGCAAGAACAGTGCATCAAGCCAGTTGAGGCCTAGTGGGCCTGAAGTTGCTGGAATAAGCCCTATATTTGGGAGGAGCGCCCCCAGTCAGCCATCATCCGCCTGCCTGAGCCGTGTGTAAGAACTGTGCATGTCATATTGAGAAATGTTGTCTTTCTTCTGTGGCCAGATGTGTCGCAAACAACATACTAGAAAAGTTGAGTTGTCACAAAATCTCCTGTCTTTGTAATGTCTTTTCTGCAACACTTTTACATTGGCCCTTACCACACCGGGGGTCACTCTTTACAATTGGTTTACAGTAAAATAAGAATATTTGCTTAAAAGGAACATATCACATCAAACATGCAGTCCAATCGGCGGGATGCATGTTCTAAAGTGGGAGAAGCTGAGCAGATTGATATAGAGTTATGTGAGATACAGGATAACCTGTTATTTATTTATTCAATTCCCGCTAACTCTGGACTTAAGAGTCCTATCCAGTGATTGGCAACTATTTCTCTATTCATATCATACAGGGAAGGCAGTCAATCAGTGGTTGAGACCATGCACTGAACTCTTTAGCCCACAGTTACACGCACCTGGGAACGTAGACATGTGTGGTAGGTATGAATTCATCCTTACAGTTCTTTGCAGAGTAAATTTTTTGTTTGCATAAGGAGTCTGCTTGAGTACACATTGAAGTCACAAAGTTTAATTCTCATTACATTTTTGCTTATAAACACTGTTCGATGCAAAGTTATGTGAAGGTGGTTGTGTGTTTAAATTATTAAGTTGTATTTTTATACACAGTATACTTGTGCGCCCTAAAGTCACAGGTAACTTTCCATGATCTGTTGCTAGATACATCTGTTCTTGCACCTGCAGCAATGGAATAACAATTAAATCTGCACAGACATTTATCCCCCTCCTCTCCCTGATTCCTGTAAAGCCACGTTGTGCTTTTTAGCTGAATGTTTTTAGGAAGAGCTTCTAGTCGTGCAGACCTTAATATACTCTCTATACCATCGGCATTCTACATTGCCCACAGATCACATACACAAAATACTGCCAAATACTCTGCCGTTGGGAGTTTTAGTTGTCAATTTTATCATTTTAAAATCTTGCCCATTTGGTAAAGTATATTCATCCACAGAAGAAATCTGTCCTACTTTGCATATGACTATTGAAAAGTATATATTCCATAGTTCCTAAAATAAAAGTACAGACAACTTTATATAATACACTGAACATATATTTGTTTCTACATTAACAGTTAAGAGACATGTTCGTTATTTAATAGTGTCAGATGTGAATATTTGGATGTCTAATGAAGTAGGCATATGCAAGATTCTTGCTCGCCCAACAATACTATTTTCACTAGGGTATGCTAACCGGCTATGTGTGGGTAAATGCATTTTACTTCTCATTATCCTGATGAATGCACTGTTTAAATGCAGTAATATAGAATATAAAAAATGGTCATCTAACACTGGGCATTATCATTTTATTTGCTGTGTAATTCCTCATTAAAACATTAAAAGGAATGACTCACTCTCTATCATTATGTATTGTTGAGCCAGAGACTGCACCAAATATACCACTAAGTGGAGTTCTGTATTTGTACCTAAATGACAATACTTTTTGTCTCGTGATGTTCAATCATATTTTTTCTTAACATCAAAGGTTTGGAATGGTACCACACTTCAAAATGATGATTCTTTTTCTTATTACTATTTACTGTCATATAAAGCAACATGTGAATAGATGACATTTTTGTGAATATATTTTATTAAGGTAAAGTAACATCCTCCTCACCTTCCATCAGCTGTAGTTCCTCATTCTCTGTTTGCAGGCCCTCTGTCAAGTTACAGTCTCTCTCTATTTTAGTTATGCTCATATTTATATATGCATACATGATTAAACTGTCAAAATGCCATATAGTCCCTAGATAAAAGGTGCCATACTGTGCCCAGATAAATATTGCACACGTAGTCTGGAGAATGCCGTAAAACACCCATACAGTGCATAGATGGTACATAAAGTGCACAGTTAGTGCCATACATTATTCACACACATAATGCATACTACATTATCTAGAGTGTCATTGCTCACAGAGAGTCATATAGCTTCCACATGCCTATATAAGGTCAACCGATATACAGAGAGTGTGCCACATTTTGCCCAGATAAATAGTGCTGACAGTCCTCACTCCAGTGATACAATGGCCCACATCATAGAGCAGCCATCACTTGCCTCCCTCTTCCATACAAAGAGAGAATTCTTGCAGGAGAGATATGCTGACCTCTGTACCTACATAGCAACTTAGATACTCAGCTACACTCCACCTACATAGTCGAAGGGTTCCCACATAGTCCAAATCGTGCTCAGATAAAAGAGCCATACAGTGTCTACATAATGCCAAATGGTGACTACATAGAGACATGCAGTATCCAGAGTGCACTGGTTTGCCCAAATAATGTCATGTTGTGCAAACATAGAGCCATATAGTATTTACATAGTACCATACAGTGCAAATAAAGCACTATACATAACCAACATAGTGCCAAATAATGCCTAAAACGCCATACTTTACACAATTATATGGTGCCTTATTGTGCTCATGTAGTTATGCAGTGCTCAGAATTCCATAGTTGGCTGGAGTTTGTATGTTCTTCCCATGTTTGTGTGGTTTTCCTCCCACATTCCAAAAACATACTAATAGGTAAAATTGGTCCTAGTGTGTGTCTGAGATAGGTAAATTTGATTGAAAGCTCCATTGGGTACAGTGACATGTGTGAGTGATGACAATCTCTGTACAATGCTGTAGAATATGTTGGTGCTATATTATCAATAGGAAGTAAATCAATAATATCATACTGTGCCCTCTTAGAGCCATACACATAAGGCCATACTGTGTGCACATAAAGCTATACAGTGTCTACATAATGTAACATACTTTGCCCATATAGATTTTGTCCAGCAGACCTCCTCTAGCACAATGGCCTTATCAAAAGAAACCCCCACTTATTTCCCCCCTGCTCCCACTCCTGCAGTGTGCTGGAAAATAATGCAGTCTTCTGGTGGCAGCAGCCGGTAAAACTCGTAATATCTGACTAACATTACCAGATTTTCTGTACAAAAAGGTTTCTGAGACCTGCAGAATTCAGACACCCAAAACATTCTTCTCTAGGTTATTTAAATCAATCCAGGCTCTCTGCCTAGAGAAAAATGCATGGGGGCATAATCATAATTACCTGCAATAACCCGTTCCTGACATTTGTCGAAAGTATATGTCATGGAAAGCCAGTTACAAAGTAAAGATGGCTGCTGTTCCTAACAGCAGCTATCTTTACACAATGCCCAGGGGGGGAGTCGCACCCCCCCCCGCATCGGCGATTGCTGCGATTGGCCGGTCAATTCAGACTGGTCAATTGCGGCTATCTTCGGCTTTAGCGAATCACTGTGCCACAGGGCACAGTGATATGGTGGTGATTGGTGCTGTCTAAGACAGCACCAATCCCTAAAATGTATTGATGAGGAGGTAGCATTGGTGCCACCCCACAATCGCTACAATTGGTTGGTCTGCATAGACTGGCCAATCGCAGCCATTGCGGGTGTTTCAAACACCCTGCACCAGCTCTACCTGCCTCATTCCGGTTAGGAACGATGAGCAGAGCTGGTGTGACCGTCTGTGAGCCGATACTTACCGGTTCTGAGGCCTTCTGGTCTTGTGATCCTGCTGAGGAGTCTGCATCCTGCTGCTATGTCATCACTACTGCTGTGGTCATCATTATCATCTGTGCTACTGCTGATTTTTTATTTTTATTTTTTATCAGCAGCACTAGTTCCTTACCTCCCAACTTTCAAGTATCACAAAAAGGGAATTTTTTTTTATTTTAAGCCACGCCTCTAATCCCACCCAATCCCCGCCCATACACACCCGATTTAGCTCACACAGTATCATGTTCCCATAGTGCCTCCCACACAGTATAATACCAAATAGCTGCCCCTACACAGTATAATGCCCTCTAGCTGCCACCATACAGTATAATGCCCCATAGATGCACCTATACAGTATAAAGCCAACACAGATGGCCCCATACAGTATAAAGTCCACACATATTCTCCCATGAAGCATAATGCCCATACAGATACCCCCATGCAGTATAATGCTCAAACAAATTTCCCCATACAGCATAACGCCCCCATAGCTTCCCCCATACAGCATAATGCCCACATAGCTTCCCCCATACAGTATAATGCCCCCATAGCTGCCCCATACAGTATAATGCCATCTTAGCTGCCCCTAGTTCCAATGCCCTTGTAGATAGTGACACAGTGCCCATGTAGGTAGTGCCACAGTATATTGCCCTCTTGCTGCCACCATATAGTATAATGCCCCCATACAGTATAAGGCCAGCACAAATGCCCCCATACAGTATAATGCCCACATAGATTCTCCCATGCTGTATAATGCCCACACAGATGCCCCCATGCAGTATAATGCCCAAACAAATTCCCCCATACAACATAATGCCCCCATAGCTGCCCCATACAGTAAAATGCCCATACAGATGCCCCCCATACAGTATAATGCCCTCATAGCTGCCCCATACAGTATAATGCCCCATAACTGCCCCATACAGTATAAAGCCCCATAGCTGCCTCATACAGCTTAAAGCCCCCCTACAGCATAATGCCTCAATAGCCTCCCCATACCGTATAACGACCCCATATCTGCTCCATACAGTATAATGCCCCCCTAGCTGCCCTTATACAGTATAATACCCCCAAAGCTGCCCCTAGTGCCAGTGCCCATACATAAAGTGCCAGTGCCCTCTCGATAGTGCCATAGTGCCCATGTAGATAGTGCCCCTATATAGTGTCACACTTTCCATGTTGATAGTGCCACCCCCCTGTAGATAGTGCTACCCCCACCCTGTAGACAGCGCCATTGAGACTCCCTCTAGAAGCGGAATCCCCAGGCAGCGCATAGGCCGGGGATTCCGCTCCTAGAGGGAAGCCCTGATGTTACTGTGCATATATGGACAGTGACGTCAGTGGATACACCTTGAGCGAATCCCCGTTGCCGACTCTGGAGCCACTGACGTCAATGTCCAGATCATCGGCAATGGGGATTCCGTTCAAGGAGTAGCCACTAATTCTGAAGTAGGAAACTATCAGCACCCTGCTTCAGAATTAGTTCAGAGCGGAGGGAGCTCCTCCGCTCGCCGAAGACTCCCTTGCATCATTGCCAACCTCGATTTCAGAAATTTCTGGACAACTGAGCTAAAAATCATAGACAGACCAAAAGTTTTACGGACACATTACAAAATCAAGAGTAAGGCCCCAGGCACACGTCCATAGATTTCGTCCGTAATTACGGACCCATTCATTTCTATGGCCGTAGAAAACTTCCGTAAAAAATAGGACATGTCCTATTTTTTTATTTTATGGGTCATGGTCCTATACTTTATAATGGGAACACGGTCCGCAAATGCGGATGACTGTCTGCAGAAGTCCGTGGCCGGCCGTGCCCGTAATCACAGATTGTGATTACGGGCACGGTCGTATGCATGGGGCCTCAGTGATAATAAAGAGCATAACTAACACCTTTTATAAGTGATCACACGAGTGGGATAGTAAAAAGAAGAGTACGGGCACAATGCTAGTGTGAACTTAGCCTAATACAATTAAGATATTAATAATATAAAAAATAAAAAAAAGAACCCTGCCTGATTTTGAACCAGTGACCTTTCAGATGTAAGGCAGACAAGCTGACCACTACACTATAGAAGCTATCATACTGTCTGTCTGCTGTGTGTGGGTGGTGACTGGTCAGGGACTCACAGTCCGACTGGCTGCCGCTGCTGCCGCAAGCAGTGTGCACTGGGAGTGGCTGTGAGTCTCACCAGTCACAGCCCTGCTTGTAGCTTTCCCACGATAATTAAGTACAGGAAAGCTACAAGCGGGGCTGTGACTAGTGAGTCGGACACTCAATCCACCCGCACCCTCTGCCTGGTCTCTGGACATGAGGTCAGGACCAGGTGACTCACACGTTACTGGTCCCAGCACCGACCCAATGACGGTCTGTGTGTCTGTGACTGAGGTCACCCCAGTTGGCAACCCTGCTCCCCGGACACAACGCTACTTTAAGCGCTGTGCTCAGGGAAGCCATTGACAGTACTGTCCATATATGGACAGTGACATCAGTGGCTAATCCTTGAGTGGAATCCCCATTGCCGATTTGGCCGGGGATTCCGCTCATAAATGGACAGTACCGTCAAGGGCTTCCCCGAGCACAGCGCTTAAAGTAGCACTGTGCCCGGGGAGCCCCCAGTGAGCGGTGGAGCTCCCTGTGCTCTTCCGCTATGAACTAATTCTGAAGCAGGGAGCTGATGGTTCCCTGCTTCAGAATTAGTTTGACAGCGGGACATACCCACGGCCGCCCGGGACAGCGCCCGGAAGCCGGGAATGTCCCGCTGAATCCGGGACGGTTGGGAGGTATGTAGTTCTGTCCCTAAATTTCCCAGCCCCTGCTCCTGTACCCCTCCCACCTATCCCTCCCCCTTTTTACGTTCTGCGGCTGCTGAGTGCGGATCAGTGATCGCCTTTACTGATCGGCCTGTGTGCTTAATTTTTGGCACAGGACTGTTTTTTTCTCTTTTCTGCACCGTCTCCACGTGTGCGCCCTGCAGTCACTGAGTGCTTGTCAGTGACCGCCATCACTGATCAGCATATGTGGTAAATTTTTTGACGAAGGGTTTTTCGTTTCAGCCTTTTTCTACCTGCAGCAATTTAGGCCCCATGCACACGAACATGCTTTTGCGACCACAATTCCCCAGAAAATCCACAGGAGAATTGCTGCCCCATTTATTTCTATTGGTCCATGCACATGACTGTGGTTTCTACGGTCCGTGCATGGCCCAGGAGCCTGGACCGCAGAAAGAACGGAAATGTCTTATTACGTTCGTGTTCTACGGTCCAGGCTCATAGAAAATAATGGACGCGGCCATGTGCACGGCCCGCGATTTGCCAGTGGCTCGTGGATGACACTCCGCGGCCGGCTAACCGGAAAATCACGGCCGTGCAGATGGCTATGTGTGCATCCTGCGGCCGCTGATCACTGATCAGACATTGTGCTCAATTTTTGGCGCAGGTTTTAAAAAAAATTTAGCATATTTTTTACTGCACCATCTACCTGTGTCCACCCTGGAGCCACTGAGTGCTGAGTCTATAATCAGCCTCAGTGGTAATTTCTTGATGCAGGTTTTTTGAGCATTTTTTTTTTTTTTACACGCACCAATTCCCTGTGTGCGTACTGCGCGCTGATCAGTGACCGCCATCACTGATTGGCATCTGTGCTAATTTTTTGGCGCAGATTATATATTTTTTTACCTATTTTTACTGCACCATCTTCTTGTGTGCACCCTGCGGCCACTGAGTGCTGAGTCTATAGTCAGCCTCAGTGGTAATTTGTTGACGCAGGCTATTTTGGGCCTTTTTGTTTTATATAAAAACTGTAAAAAAAGAGTAAAAATAAATTATAGTTAGGTGTAGTTAGTACCTGCACAGGTAGGGTGTTAGAGTATAGGACGTTTACTGAGGTCTGTTTTTTAAATAAAGATATACAGTGAAGGAAATTAGTATTTGATCCCTTGCTGATTTTGTAAGTTTGCCCACTGTCAAAGACATGAACAGTCTAGAATTTTTAGGCTAGGTTAATTTTACCAGTGAGAGATAGATTATATATAAAAAAAAAAAGAAAATCACATAGTCAAAATTATATATATTTATTTGCATTGTGCACAGAGAAATAAGTATTTGATCCCCTACCAACCATTAAGAGTTCAGCCTCCTCCAGACCAGTTACACGCTCCAAATCAACTTGGTGCCTGCATTAAAGACAGCTGTCTTACATGGTCACCTGTATAAAAGACTCCTGTCCACAGACTCAATTAATCAGTCTGACTCTAACCTCTACAACATGGGCAAGACCAAAGAGCTTTCTAAGGATGTCAGGGAGTAGATCATAGACCTGCACAAGGCTGGAATGGGCTACAAAACCATAAGTAAGACGGTGGGTGAGAAGGAGACAACTGTTGGTGCAATAGTAAGAAAATGGAAGACATACAAAATGACTGTCAATCAACATCTATCTGGGGCTCCATGCAAAATCTCACCTCGTGGGGTATCCTTTATCCTGAGGAAGGTGAGAGCTCAGCCGAAAACTACACGGGGGGAACTTGTTAATGATCTCAAGGCAGCTGGGACCACAGTCACCAAGAAAACCATTGGTAACACATTACGCCGTAATGGATTAAAATCCTGCAGTGCCCGCAAGGTCCCCCTGCTCAAGAAGGCACATGTACAGGCCCGTCTGAAGTTTGCAAATGAACATCTGGATGATTCTGAGAGTGATTGGGAGAAGGTGCTGTGGTCAGATGAGACTAAAATTGAGTTCTTTGGCATTAACTCAACTCGTCGTGTTTGGAGGAAGAGAAATGCTGCCTATGACCCAAAGAACACCGTCCCCACTGTCAAGCATGGAGGTGGAAACATTATGTTTTGGGGGTGTTTCTCTGCTAAGGGCACAGGACTACTTCACCGCATCAATGGGAGAATGGATGGAGCCATGTACCGTCAAATCCTGAGTGACAACCTCCTTCCCTCCACCAGGACATTAAAAATGGCTCGTGGCTGGGTCTTCCAGCACGACAATGACCCGAAACATACAGCCAAGACAACAAAGGAGTGGCTCAAAAAGAAGCACATTAAGGTCATGGATTGGCCTAGCCAGTCTCTAGACCTTAATCCCATCGAAAACTTATGGAGGGAGCTGAAGGTCCGAGTTTCCAAGCGACAGCCTCGAAATCTTAATGATTTACAGATGATCTGCAAAGAGGAGTGGGCCAAAATTCCATCTAACATGTGTGCAAACCTCATCATCAACTGCAAAAAATGTCTGACCGCTGTGCTTGCCAACAAGGGTTTTTCCACCAAGTATTAAGTCTTGTTTGCCAAAGGGATCAAATGCTTATTTCTCTGTGCACAATGCAAAAAAACATATATAATTTTGACTATGTGATTTTCTTTTTTTTTTTATATCATCTACCTAAAAATTCTAGACTGTTCATGTCTTTGACAGTTGACAAATTTACAAAATCAGCAAGGGATCAAATACTTATTTCCTTCACTGTATATAGCAAAAGATTCAGCTATATATTTTTTTCTACAGTTTTAGTGTCAATTTACAGCATTATAGTTAGCGTCAGTTAGTGACGGACATTCATTTTTTTTTAACTGTAGTTCGTTCACTGCATTTTTGATAGCGTAGCGACAGTTTTAATGTAAGTTTACAGTGTTATAGTTAGTCAATGGTTTGTACCGTTTTTTCCAGCGTTAGTGTCAGTAGTCATGAATTTGTTAGTGTCAGGTAGTCATGAATTTTTTACAGTTTTATATTGGACGTTCAGTAAATTTCTTTCTCCTAAATTTTAATCTTATTCTTTTCTTTTTCTTTTCTTCCTTTTTTTTTTTCTTGAAATTTGATATACACGTGTAAAAGCACAATACACACAACCACCTCTGTAAAAATAAATTGAGCATTACACGTGTTGAAGCATTACATACCCCTCTAATAAAAATTTCTCAATCCACTCAAAGGGCCTATTTAGATGAGGAGGCATACGCAATCCTGGCCTCTGACACTGATTCAGAGGAAATTGCCCCATTCCTCTTGACCTCCTCCTCCTCATCATCCTCATCCAGTGATGAGGAACCCCTGCAATCGCACCCCAGGACAACAGCTGAAGCAACCCCAAAATGAGTGATACCAAGTGGAACCTGCCCCCTGAGAATTATGAGCCTCATATTCCAGATATGCAGTTCAGGAATTCGGTTTGAGACGGCAGGCCTCACAGAAATTGACTTTTTCAAGGTCTTTATCTCTGAGAAATTTTTTCATTTAATGGTGGCCCAGACAAATGTATACGCCCGGCAATTTTTAGCCCAAAACCCCATGCCATCATTTGCAAGGTGGACCCCCATAGGGGCAGCGGAGATTATGAAATATTGGGGCCTTGTGCTACATATGTGCCTAGTGAAAAAGTCAGAGATTAGGCAATGCTCGAGTACGGACATTTTATACAGCACCCCATTTTACCACATGGCAATGCCCCGGACACATTTTGAAATAATTCTGAAATTTTTGCATTATAATGATAATGCACAGTGCCCGCCCCGTGATGACCTCACATATGACCGCCTATTCAAAATCAGGTCAGTCATTGATAATTTTTGTACCATATTTGAACAATCATACACTCATGAAAAGAACATTGCAATAGACAAGTCCCTTGTACATTTTAAGGGGAAACAAAAATTCCGCCAATACCTGCCCAGCAAGAGGGCAAGGTATGGGATTAAAATGTACAAGCTGTGCGAGAGCAGCACAGGATACACCTACAGGTTTAGGGTTTATGAAGGGAAGTACACCAGGATAGAACCTCCAGAATGCCCCCCTGTCCTGAGAGTTAGTGGGAAAATAGCGTGGGATTTGGTGCACCCACTGCTGGACCAGGGTTATCACCTTTACGTGGATAACTTCTACACCAGCATCCCATTATTTAACTGCCTCTCCACCAGAAATACTGCAGCATGTGGCACCGTGCACTAAAACTCTGATTGGGCAATCACTATGAAAGGGAGAAAGCAGGGCACTACACAGCAAGAACATGTTGCTGTCAAGTATAAGGACAAGAGGAATGTCCTTATGTTGACCACAATACACGGTAGCGGCAGCACCCCTATCCCTGTCTGAGGTAGCACTACAATGACCCTCAAGCCAGATTTCATCCTGGGCTAAAATAAGTACATGGGGGGGTTGATCTCTCTGATCAAGTACTAAAGTCGTACAGTGCCATGCGGAAAAAAAAAAATGTGGTACAAAAAGCTGTCCGTGCACATAGTACAGATGGCATTGTATAACATTTGCGTGCTATCCCAATGAGCAGGCTGGACAGGGACATTCCTTAATTTTCAAGAGGTCTGGCCTGTGCATAAAGGAGTGAGGAGTGCTTCAAAGTATATCACACATCCACGGATTATTAATTGTATATTTTATTTAAATGCTCACTACACCCCTAAATAAATTCCTTGAGGGGTGTAGTTTCCCAAATGGGGTCACTTGTGGGGGTTTCCACTGTTTTGGACACTCAGGGGCTTTGCAAATGTGACAGGGGCTTAGGAAACCATTCCAGCAAAATTTGAAATCCAAATGGCGCTCCTTCAATTCTGAGCCCTGCTGTGTGTCCAAACAGCAGTTTTTGACCACATATAGGGTATTGTTGTACACGGTAGAAACTACTCTACTAATGTTGTGGTCCTTTTTCGCCTTTAATCCATGTGGAAATTTAAAAAAATTAGCTAACCTACATTTTTGGGGAAAAAATGTTGATTTTCCTTTTTACATCTACAATTAAAATAATTTCTGCTAAAAACCTGTGAGGTCAAAATGCTCACTATAATCCTAGATAATTTCCTTGAGGGGTGTAGTTTCCCAAAAGGGGTCACATGTGGGGGTTTCCACTGTTTTGTCCCCTCAGGGGCTTTGCAAATGCGACATGGCCTTCGCAAAATATTCCAGCTAAATTTGAGCTCCAAAAGTTAAATGACGCTCCTTCCGTTCTGAGCCTTGCCGTGCCTCCAAACAGCCGTTTATGACCACATATGGGGTATTGTTGTACTCTTGAGAAATTGCTTCACAAGTGTTAAGGTGCTTTTTCTCCTTTAATCCTTGTGGAAAATAAAAAATTCTGCGTTTATTGGAAAAAATTAGATTTTTCATTTTCACGGCCCAATTCTAATAAAATTTATGAAACGCCTGTGAGATCAAAATGCTCACTACACACCTAGGTAATTTCTTGAGGGGTATAATTTCCAAAATGGGGTATTTTTTGGGGTGTTTCCTTTGTTTTGGTACCACAAGACCTCTTCAAACCTGACATGGTGTCTAAAATATAATGTAATAAAAAGAAGGCCCCAAAATCCACTAGGTGCTTCTTTGCTTCTGAGGCCTGTTCTTCAGTCTATTAGCACACTAGGGCCATATGTGGGGTATTTCTAAAAAAAACTGCAGCAATAAATATTGAGTTGCGATTCTCTGGTAAAACCTTTTGTGTTACAGAAAAAAAAACTGATTAAAAATGAATTTCTGCAAAAAAAATTACATTTGTTAATTTCACCTCTACTTTGCTTTAATTCCTGTGAAACGCCTAAAGGGTTAAGAAACTTTCTAAATGCGCTTTTGAATATTTTGAGGGGTGCAGTTTTAAAATGGGGTGATTTATGGTGGTTTGTATTGTATCGGCCCCTCAATGACACTTCACCACTGAACTGGTTCCTGTAAAAATAGCCTTTTAACATTTTCTTGAAAATGTGAGACTTTCTGCTAAAGTTCTAAGCCTTGTAACGTCCTAGAAAAATAAAAGGATGTTCAAAAAACTATGCCAATCTAAAGTAGGCATATCGGAAATGTTAATTAGCAAATATTTTGTGGGGTATAACCGCCTGTTTTACAAGCAGATATATTTGAATGTATAAAGATGCAAATTTTTGCAATTTTTCGCTAAATTTTGGTGTTTTTCACAATTATATACTGAATGTATCGACCAAATTTTACCAGTAACATAAATCTCACAGTCGCTTGGATAGGTAAAAGCATTCCAAAGTTAATAACAACATAAAGTGACACGTCAGATTTGAAAAATGAGGCTCTGTCAGGAAGGTCAAAAGTAGCTGCAGCGGAAAGGGGTTAAAGTTACTTTATTGTCTTGTGATCTATAATAACTTACATTCGCATATTACCGTTCCAAAAAAAAAAAGGTAAATAAAAGCAGCTGTAATATACGAATACATTCCTGCCTTTCAAATCTCTCACCTGCTAAATGAAAAGTAAACTAAGTACAATAAAATAAAAACTTTGGAGTGAGTAAGTATTAAAGTTTTGTGCATTATCACCAGATAAATCATCCTGTTAGTGCCGATCTCTGCATGTGCTAGTTATTTGCTATCATTTACAGTAGTGGCCCTTTCACAGCATCTTTCAAAACAAAATGAATATTTACAAAATGCTGTGTGCCAAGCAGTACATGAGGTGATAACACTAAAAGCTTAATTTTCTGTGGGTTATTATCATTACCCACCTCGCTCCGCTGTAAGGACCACAGGATGTTGTTCATTCTAAGGGTGGTCATTTCATGTAAAAGGTTCGCAGTTTACAGAAATTCAAATGCATTTTCAGCTGGGAGTAATGTACAATGCCCAAAATAATAGACCAGAGTCTTAATTTTGCATTCTGGGCTATAGTCCGAGCAATTCTAAGCATGGAAAAAATCTAATGTTCTGAAGTGTCCAGATGTGTTGTTGTTTTTACTTCCTGCCAAGTGAAAATGTTTTATTGGTTTTAATACAAACAAACACTGACAAAAACATTCGGAGAAAATGTGTCCCCATAATAAAAGGAACATGACAAATGAGGCACAGCCCACACAGAAGGGTAAGCATCACAACCCAGGAAGGGCACACAGTACAACCACCATCTGAGCAATCATAACCGGAAGGAGCAAGATAGAATGGAAGACAAACAAAAGCAAGGGAGAGACAAGGGGAGTTCATGGTGAACCTGGACTCCAGTTCTGGAAAAGCATGGGCAAATAAGAAAAAGCAGCTATGCACCTGATAAAAACCTGGTTGTAGCAAGCAAACCCCTCCGCACTCGCAGATAGTCCCCATGGCCTCTTTATCAAGCATAAGGATGCTTGATAAAGACCCATTCATGGGTTGAAACATTGCTAGTGCTTTTATGGTGAATAAATCAAATACACTTCTTTGGATTATCTTGAGTGCTGCAGTTCCTTTCTTCGATTGCATATTGATTGTCTCCCTTGGACCTGGTATTCTTTACTGCGTGCACCACCCATGTTTGGGGAGTTGTCCTTTCACACTGAAGAATTTTTTGTGGCTGTGCTGCTGTTTTCCTGAATATGTTTTATAAGTACACAACGGAGCACACATTTGAGTGCCTCCCACTGCATCATAGGAGAAGTGGTATCACGGACGTGATCGGACGTGAAGTGCTCAAGCGTTTGCAACAGCTCCACACCACAGACCCCATCAAGGAGCAGGGACCCTTTAAGTCTCCAGGACCAGGGACCTTTAGTGAGAAAAGGAAGGTGTAAGGTACAAAACAACGGGGCATGATCCGACCATAATATATTGCCTATGGACGTGGAAACAGCCCAGGGGAGGGCATGATGTTGGAGGAGGATGTAGTCTAAGCGACTGTAGGTGCCATGCAGATTAAAATAAAAACTATAATCTTTATCAGAGGGGTGTTGAAGGCGCCAAACATCACATAGTTGAAGCTGTGAAAGTGCGCTTCGCACACGTCTGATAGCACCATAGGTGACACTGGAGCGACCAGTAGAATTATCCTGAGTCAGGTCCAAGGTAAGATTAAAGTCTCCGCATAACACCACAGTCCCCCGTACAACCGGGAGGGCAGTGTCTATGAGATGAAGAAGGAAAGGGACCTGACCAGTATTAGGGGCGTAGGCATTGAGCACAGTGAACTCACGCCCACCAATGTTTAAAACTAGGATGATATATCTAGCGTCAGTGTTGGTGACAATATTGCCGACCTGAAGAGTGAGGGATTTATGAAGAGCTATGGCAACTCCACAAAGATCTGGAATGTGAATTGTTACTGAAATTCCAGTGTGTGTAAAATTTGTGTCTAATAGCAGGGAAGTGACCCTTAAAGTGTGTTTCCTGGAAACATGCAATATGTACCTTACGCTTATGAAGGTGGTGCAGGATTTGCACTCTCTTCTCAGGCGTATTCAACCCCTTCATATTGATGGAGGCTACAGTGAGGTCAGCCATGGACGTATGCAGAACCGCATTCTGAAACGTTCCGGAAAGAACAGGAGAGGTAAGAGTCCAGGATCATCACAAGTAAGAGGAAGAGAAGAGGGAGGAACGGTCTAGGGAAAGAAAACACAGCATGAGAGAAAAACAAAAACAAGAAAAAAAAAAGGCAGCAACACAGAGACTGCCGCAAAAGCTAAACACAAAAATGTGAAGGACCAAAAAGGGACAGCTGCGCTCTGGATTGGTCCAGTACTTACGGGGGAAGGTGACAGCTACGCATGGGAGCGACCCGCTCTCCCCAGCATATAATAACATAAAAATTAATATAAACAGCTATTATAATAGATAAATTGAAAATAGAGGGCATATGGTAGCAGTAGTGAATACAATATCTAAGGCAGTAAACAAACTAGGCATCTCCCAGTAAGCAAGAACAAAAGAGGACTTCCAGGAACTTAAAGAATCACATAAAGCAAAGTAAGTCCTGGAGTGGACAAACAGGGCTCCCAGCAGCGCAAGTCCTCAAGCTGAACGGGCAGTGTCCTCTGGCTGTGCAGGTTCCCGGTCGCGTCGGCGACCGGACCGTCTTCTGGGACTCCTCGGGGGCCGACCCCCTATAGAAACTAGGTGTGAAGAAGGAGGGCGTCCTATGTGGGATCCTCTGCCAGCAGAAGACAACAACGAGGGCCCCTCTTGGAGGAAGACGTGAGGAAGGCCTAGATCACTGAGGAAATCAGGCAAGTCATTGGGAGATCTCAGCGTATAGGTGTGACCATCGCGTCTGACCATTAAGGCAAAGGGGAAGCCCCATCTATAGACGATGCCTCAATTCCGAAGAACCTCCAAAAGGGACTTAAGAGCTGCTCTTTGCGCCAGAGTATGCCTTGATAGATCCGGCAGTATACGTATCTGCATCCCGTGATGAAAAATGGTGCGCTGTTGTCTATTTTTTTGCAGAATAGCGTCCTTTATGGCATAGAAATGTATCAGGCAAATTACATCTCTGGGCCGCTGGTTATCAAGGCTCAGTGGACGTAGGGCTCTATGAGCATGGTCAAGTTCAATATGAGTATTTGGTGGACGACCCAATAACGTATTGAAGATGGTGGACAATGTGGAGAAAAGATCGGATGCAGGAATAGATTCAGGCAGTCCCCTAATACGTATGTTGTTCCTCCGATTATGATTCTCAATGTCGTCAAGATGCTGTTGCAGAGTAAATAATTGAGCAGAGTGATGCTGCAGAGTGGATTGCATGGTGACAAGTGTTGCATTGTCAGTGACACGGTCATGAGAAAGGGTATCCCCTCTCGCAGAAAGTGAGGAAAGTTCAGCTCGAAACTGTGAAAACTCCAATTTACATTCGTCCACAATCTGTTTAGCAAAGGAAGTCATATCAGCCCTAGTGGGCAGCGTTTGGACTATCTGACGAATATCCAAAAGAGTTGCTGGTCTATCCTCACAACCCGGTACAACTGAGAAGTCGGTATTACTTAATCCGAAAACAGCCGGCATTTCACCCGGATTGCTGGTAGAGTCCAGAACATGGTGGCTGGGAGAGAGGATGGCGGAACCCTGGCTGCGGGTCATGGTCGAGAGGCAAGGACTGGTGAAGCGAGGGAGACCCCTGGGGCATCGAGGATGGAGAGGACGGCTGGACATGCGGGGGGCTACCCCATGAGGAGCCAGAGGACCATGTGGGCGAACCTCCCAGTGGTCCAGGATTCTGGTGAGGCTGGAGGGGTATGCGGGCCTGAGCAGCGGAAAGGGAAACATGAGGTCCAGGACCCCCGTACTCACTGTGCAGATCCATCGGTGGAGAGGGTGTGTCCCGCGGGGGCCCGGCCTGAAGGCAAGGCCGATGTAGAGGCCCAGTAACAGCGGGCCAGGAGTCCTCCAGTGCAGGCGTGCCTGCGCTGCGTGGCACCATTCCGAACACATCCTGGCAGGAAGAGGGACCGCAGGTCCAAAAGGCGATTCCGGGCGGGAGGCCACCCCAAGAGACGACCCAGAAGCCACTTCCAGTATCCTCATCTCCGGCAGCAAGGGCCGGCGGCCATTTTGGAGGGCCGCGTGTGAGGCCTGGAGCTGAGCAGCTGCATGGGAGTTTGCTTCCCGAAGTATGCCCCAATATCACCCTGCCGGGATGAGAGCTGTACAGATGAGGCTATCTTGCTTTTTTTGCTCGCTTTCCCCATTGTGAAAGCTGGATGACAGCAGATATTGGTGAAACTGGTGGAGGAGCTCAGGGAAGCACGTCTTCACCCATCCATAGCTGACAATGCCCCACTTGTTTTTACTTCCATATGATTTTGGAGTAAATTATCTGGTAGGTAAGTTATCCATGCAAAGTTGCCTTGCCCAGTTAATGAAAAGTTTTTTTTTGTTTTTTTTTTAAAAAAAAGTATATAACAATGGCAGAATAAGCAACACAAAATATTTTGAAATCTTCAACTTGTAAGAGAATAATTTTGGCCTGGAATACTAACAATGCTTTGACTATATATGTATATGTTAATATATACATATGCATCTTCCTGTAATATACTGCTATATATAAAGGGGTTGTTCTGATGGATACCCCTCTATAAGCCAGAGTGCAGAGCTGCTGACAAGCTCCCTGCTCCCTCTGACGGACTTTGGCCTTTCATGTAACACTTGGGCAGTCATTCATTTGAATAGCCGCCACATAATGATGCATTTCCCTGCAGTTGTGCAACTTCCCCATGTAAAATCATTTGTTTTCCAGGGGGCTTGGTAGTTGGACCTATGGTGATCAGCTGACTACTGTGATGGCTCCCATCTAAATAAGACATTTATAGTGCATGATTTGAAATATATGATGGGGAAGATAAAATGACAAATACTGCTCAATTCTCATACCCTCACCTCTGCCTATCTGTAAAGTTTTAAAGTTTACAAATTTCTCATAAAAAATATTCTAGTATAAAGCACTAAAGAGAAGACAGAGAGGAAGGAGTAAGGGGATGCAGCAGCAGTTTCTCACTAAGTGTTTCAGAAAAAAACAGCATGAGGGGGAGAGCGAGAACACAGCACAGTTCTTGTATCACAATAGAAAGAGCCCGTACACTCAAGCACGGAGAGAGAGAACCTGTCCATTTCTTCTGCAGAGAAGTGACATGGGTTGAATGAGCGTAAAAAAGAAAATGTCTGCAGCACATTCCACAATGTAAGTAAAAAAAAAGTCTTCAGAACAAATGTGGTCACACTTTCAAAAATCCCACTCTGAACCACCAGTGTTAAAAAGTTGCTATTATCCTAGATGGAGTTAAGCAGTGTATATCCAGAACTACAGATTATGTTGATACATTTGGATACAAATATTCAATTTCTGGACACACTAATCTTCTAGGTGGAGGATGTATTAAGGTCGGATTTTTATGTAAAGCCTATAGAAAGGAGTATGTTGCACTTTCAGGTAAAATACCCCAGGAATATGATAGACACTTTGTTCTGGAGCCAAATACTTAGAGCTAGATGTGTGGTAATTAATGACGAGGTATTGGATACAATTCTGGATGAAATGTGTTATCAGATTATATGAAAGGCTTACTCATTGAGTTTGGTCCAGAAACATAAGAGTAGAGTTAAAGCGACTCATAGGGCCCCTCTGTAAGGAAAGACAGAGCTCATACTGAAATCCACAAAAAAGAGAGACAAGTCAGCACATTGCATTTATTCTGTGTCTCCGGTGCTGTGACAGCCTTTCTTTTTTAGAGCCAATACTGAGACTTAGATACTGTTTGGCTCTACATATGGCCCACTAATTGGTAGGATTGCCCAAATTTTCAGAAAGAATTGGTCTTTAGTAAGGATGGCATGTCATACAATTTCAGGTTCAAAAATCCACAGTTTGAACGGCAAACCTATAAAATTGGACAGTTGTCCAGGGGGTGGGGAGTAAGGTTCTCTGTTTTTGTTATTCAAATTGTAACAATATGCTCAGGGGTGACTTTTTTTCCCATCCATATATGGCAGCGGACCCCAACCTTTTATATCTTGTGAGCCACATTTAATTTTGAGTGATGCCTGGGAGCCACATTTAAGTAAAAAATTTTAACAGCTTAAACGTGGAGAAACACAAAATCATGAAATTTCAATTTGCAGGTAACTATTTCAGTTTGAAATTTAACACGCTGGTATTCCACCTCCCAGGTCACTTTTCTTGGGATAGGATATGTCTGTAATATTGTTAATGTGGCTATTATATGGTAGCAAGAGCATATAGTTAGAACTTAAGGTTCCTATGGTGAGGCACCCAGCAGGAGGTTGCGAGCCACATGTGGCTCCCGATCCACTTGTTGGGGACCACTGATATACAGGTAAACACTATTCATCATAAATATATGTGTTCCTTGCGTTTTATAGTCCATATGATTACATGCTCTTAGACATTAGAAGTAAAATTGAGGATCACCAAACTGATTTACCACAATATTTTATTGATGGGGCCCATTAGCCAAGTCCGATTTATGGCCATTGCTCATAAACCCCCTTTGAGGAGAGGAGGAGACAGAAAGAGCTTACTAAAGAAAATGGGATGAATCTATGTACTGGATAATCTCTAACCTAAATGTCTGGTGTAAGATCCAGACAATTATCTGAGTATGCTACATGATGATAATAGATCTACGTCTCTATAAAAGATTGTGTATATATAACACATTGAGCCACTTTGTGGGGTGAACACATTTAAAGACACTCTGAACGCGCAGTGTGAATACACATACTGAGAGATATACAGATCCAGGAGGGGATGAATAACAGTGGCCCCTGATATATGTACTTTAATAGAGGAAGAGATTCAAGATAGCCTTGGACACACAGATTGGGGAATCTTCTTTTGTATAGTTTCTAGGAGAGACATTTAGATGAAACATATACGTTTCCCTGTCAGGAAGAACTATATATGATTTTATTACTTGGAATTATTTATCTGGAGTTTAGAAGTGGGATACACTGTGTGCTTGCAGAGATTCCCTCGAATAAGAACCATTCCATCATCATGCACTAGTTCTCTAAACTGTTATTTATAGAATGACAGCACGGAGTTTGGCTGACATTAAGAAAGACCCGAACTAACAATATGAAATCTGTTCCTTTATCCCCTACCTGATTTCAACTCTCTATCTTCTGTATTATTGATGGTTGGTGTCCTCATTTTTTATTTTTCCCCCTATATAGCGGATGGTTAAATAGCCACTGTGACTCAGATAAAGTCCTAACAGGAAAGAAGTAGTAGACAGCACTCACATCTTAATGCAAATATGTTATAAATTTAATCAGTTCATGCGACGTTTTGGCTCAGCAGTCTTTCCCAAGCATGTTTGCATCAACATATTTGCATGAAAACGTCAGTGCTGTCTACTGTTTCCTCCTTGTTAAAACTGTGTTGGCGGCTAGTTGGACGTGAAGACCTGCACCACGCATATAGTTACATAGTTAGTAAGGTTGAAAAAAGACACATGTCCATCAAATTCAACCAAGGGATGGGAAAAGGGAAGGTCAAAATTTCTGCACATAAGAGCTAATATTTTTTTGTTCTAGGAAATTATCTACGCCTTTTTTAAAGCTATCTACTGTTCCTGCTGTGACCAGCTCCTGCGGTGACTATTCCATAGATTCACAGTTCCTACAAGGGGGCTGCATGGCACTATCTACAAGGGGAAGGTGGGGGCGCTATCTCCAAGGTGGAGGTGGGGGCGCTTTCTACAGGTGGGCCGTATGGCACTATCTACAAGGGGGAGGTGGGGGTTCTATCTACAAGGGGGGCTGTATGGCACTATCTACAAGTGGGAGGGACGCACTATCTACAGGGGGAAAGAGTGGCACTTTCTACAAGGGGGAGGTGGGGGCACCATCTACAAGGGGGAGGTGGGGCACTATCTACAGGTGGGCTGTATGGCACTTTCTACAAGGGGAGGTGGGGGCACCATCTACAAGGGGGAGGTGGGGCGCTATCTAAAGGTGGGCTGTATGGCACTATCTACAAGGGGGAGGTGGGGGCACTATCTACAAGGGGGCTGTATAGCACGATCTACAAGGGGAGATTGGGGTGCTATCTACAAGGGGGCTGTATGCCACTATCTACAAGGGGGAGGTGGGGGTGCTATCTACAAGGGGGCTGTATGGCACGATCTACAAGGGGAGATGGGGGTGCTATCTACAAGGGGGCTGTATGGCACTATCTACAAGGGGGAGGTGGGGGCGCTATCTACAAGGGGGAGATGGGGGCGCTTTCTACAGGTGGGCTGTATGGCACTATCTACAAGGGCGAGGGACACACTATCTACAGGGGGGAAGAGTGGCACTATCTACAAGGGGGTTGTGACACTGTCTACAGGAGGGGGCTGTATGGCACAATCTGCAGGGGGGCTGTATGGCAGAATCTACGGGGGGCTGTATGGCAGAATCTCGAGGGGACTGTATGGCAGAATCTACCAGGGGGCTGTATGGCACAGTCTACAGGGGGATCTATCTACAAGGGGGGGCGGTGTATGGCACCCAGGGAAGGGGGGCCCAGTCAAAAGTTTGGTATGGGGCCCAGTCGTTCCTAGTTACGCCCCTGATATTGTCTTTGAGACTAGCAATGCCACCAGGGCAAGCTCATTTGAGCAACTTAAGCAACAACTGGGGGCAGGAGGTTATTGTTCATGGTTGGTGGCTCATAGGAATCTAGTTACGCCTATATATCACTGACCATCTATAAATAATTGTATTTGGTAGGAGGCAGGACAATGTACATTGATTAGTTGATTTATTATTTATTCACTGTTAAATAGCCCATATGTTAACATATGATCTATGCTTGACATCTTTGCATGGGTCAAAACGTTGCACCAGATATGTTGGAGGGGTGAATAAAGACATGTGGAACTTTGTACCTGCATGGACACCATCACCTTTTTTATTTTATATTATGGGTTGAAATTACAAATAGATAGACTCCAAACGCATATTTGTTACAGGCTAGGTGAAGTTTGGGACACCAACTTCCCCCCATATTTTACCATATAGACTGCTCCATGATTATTAAACCATACCGAAGAAAAGTAGAGCTTGTAGTCAGAATATATAAGAATATATCAACTTTATTACACAAAATAACATACATTTAAAAACACGTAATTATAAGACTCTAGTACTAACACTGTGGTAGTACAGAATTCAGCACGGATATAACTGAGTAAAAAGGTATAGAAACATAGAGTGCAAGCTACATTTACTACCCACATAGATTATATATAATATCACATCCCCAATGGATTACAAACTGATGATCCACAGTGTCCTCAAAAACTTTATAAATACATGGACTAATACCAATAGAGAGAGTCACATAGGGAGCAATCAGTATTTATAGTGAGTAGTCAAAAAATGCAGTCTTACCCATTCTAATAAACAGAAGATATTTTACAGGTCCGTGCTGGATCCGCCACAGAAAACCCAGAGGCAGGACAATGTACATTGATTAGTTGATTTATTATTTATTCACTGTTAAATAGCCCATATGTTAACATATGATCTATGCTTGACATCTTTGCATGGGTCAAAACGTTGCACCAGATATGTTGGAGGGGTGAATAAAGACATGTGGAACTTTGCACCTGCATGGACACCATCACCTTTTTTATTTTATTTTATGGGTTGAAATTAGTTGAATTAGTATCATGGGAAGCTATGAGTGAAAGCCGAATGCTGTCTTCGTAACTTCACTGTGGTTACACGTGTGAACATGTAAATGTGGAACAGTATTCCATTGTTCTCCACATTGATGAGGTTCACATCTATGTGACTTTACATTTTGGACATTTAATTTAGTGGAAGAAATTCATGCGCTGTAATTTGAATTTTGTGTAACATTTTAGGTCTTGTTAGAAAACAATTTATAGAGGTAAGTTCTCTTTGTTTTGTAAATGCAATGCCTGCCATTTACTACAGCATAGCTACTAAATGTACTTGAGACACTCGCAAAGCTTTTTAAACAATTTCACATTTTTGTGCAAAAGGTTTCTTTTTTCAGTCTGTTAAAGTGGGACCATTGAGCCTTAAAAATGGATTTATTATAGGTTGGAATGTTTTAAGTTATTTAATAATTTTACAGAATAGGGGTTAAGTGATGATCTCTGCTCTAACTTGGTACACATACTGCTTGGGAAGCTTGTCACATAGAAAATAGGAAATTAAATAATAGCCAAAAACTGTTACAGAATTAAACTGTGTGAACAAGGCCACAAGGCCACTAAATCTGAATATATTTTCACCTTTCACTTTTTCTAATATTTTTCTTGAATTATGCAAATCATTATTATATTTTTTCGAACTGTATTTTTACAGAAATTATAATATTTTTACGGAAATGGGACAAATAAACTTCCTGTAGATGTAGTGGTAGAACAGAATTATATAAATTATATTGCAGGTGTAAAGAAACTAAAAATGATTATGGTAAAGGTATGTCTTTTTATAACCCTTTTTTCTTTTTTTATTAAACAAAATAACATTTGTTACATTAAAACTTTTTTTACTAATCATTATAGTTTTTCCCCCAAATGCCCCCCCCCCCCCCCATTCCATTCCCCAGGAGAAAAAAGAGGTAAAGGCTATTAAAAAGACCTCTAGTCAGAGTATCACATTTTATGAGGTATCAGTGACAGAATACCTGTACTCATGGGCCATAGGGGGAACTGATAGTCTGAAATTCCCTCCAGAGTATACCCTATGGAGCAGGCTGGCACAGGCTGTTGACATCAAATATACTTAATTTATACTTAAAAAGCATATATTGCTGCGCTCAATATATACAAAAGACAACTACTGTGTACTTAGTGGACACAAGGGAAATAAATAAGATTGCAAAATATAACTGCTACTGATGGATTATATAGAAAGGTACATTGGGGCAGGAAATAAACTAAAACTATAACCATCTATGTTGAAAAGGAAGAATATCTAACTAAGAACTACTGCAAGCCAGTGGATTCTAATAGTTTTATTTTAATGACCACCTGCCTCTTGCCCGTTTGGCTTATTAACATTCCGACAAGCCGATTTGTACGTGTACGACAAAACTGTACAAAACTGTAAGAATACTATAAAAAGGCAGACTTTCTGAAGACACGATTTATCTGTAAAGCCCTAATCAGAAGAGCATTGTTCACTTCTGTGTGCTATCCTAGTGTAGAACAGAGAGCACATGGACTGAAAACTGACATATTAAAGTCAATGGACCAAGCCACATGTCTTATCTTCTGCACGAACACTAGTTCGATTCAAGTCAGTATATCCATAAAAAAAATCGGAGACCACATGGGCGCTATCTGAGAGTGGTCCGTTTTTCACGTAAAGGTTGCTAGGAGATGCTGAAAAGAAAGCAGGAATGGATTTAAAACTGATGATAACATGCTATACGGACATAAAAAACTGAGAAACGGAATGCACTCTAATTCAATTCGATTGGAAATCGTCCGTTTTTTCAGATGAAACTCAGACGAGTTTTAGGGTACTCGTCTGAAAGGGGCCTTTGGAGTATGATAAATCAGAAATAGAAAAAATGGCGTAAACTAAAAGCTCTATGGCAAGATCCCACCAAATGAAGAAACAGAATGCTAATGTAAATAAATCATTAGCTGCAATTTGTTGAGAACAGCCATTTATTGTCACCAAATATACAGGTCTTTAGCTTGACTTTTAACGTATTAAATAAACAATGGCTAGATCTCTTAGGGTATGTTCACACGGGCTATTTTCGGACGTTTTTTATAAACGGCCCAAAAAACGGCCGATGAATCGGGAGCAGAACGCCTCCAAACATCTGCCCATTGATTTCAATGGGAAAAACAGCTCTGTATTTTCAGACGTTTTTTATTTTGTGTGTGCACATAACCTTATCTTGAATTTTCCAATGACTTTTCAATGGCTTTCGTCGTGTGATATCACGCTGCAGCAAGTTATCAGAGTCAAGTTAAGGTTGGCTACATCCGTAGTGGCCAGGGGAGAAAATGTAAGATAATTGGGAGCTAACACTGGACAATACTACAGCAAGAATAAACTATAGGAGATTTATTGATGGAAACATTTTTTATTTGTTTTTCATAAGGCTTCTTCGTTGGGATCTCTAATTGCCCCAACTGTAAAATAAATATACAAAACAAATAATGTAAATGAGAAAAACTATTGAAAAAAATAGGCTTTACAGCATGCAGCAAATGTAAGTCGTGTTGTCTAATAAAAAAATGGCATCGTAATAACGTACATGAACGCAAAAGTAGTGATCATGGAAGTAAATTTAGAATAAAAGTCAGTATAATATGCTACACTAAGGTGGTGTTATTAAGTGTCCATCTGCCAAAATGCATGTTGGCCGAACAAAACGTTAGGTTTTTAAACAAATAAATGAACATTTCTGAAATATCATTAAAGGGTACTGTATGCAGGTCACCCACTATTGCCCTTTCACTCCTTGCCTGAGTGTTGTTGTGTATACCCATGTTAGTCTTAGCAAATGGTCCCTTAGTGTTATCTTGTTTCCGTGCCCTGCTACCTGTATCCTGTATCCCGTGCTGTATTTGTTCCTGTGCCATAGAGTGTTGGAGTCGTGTTGCTGTCTTACACCACATCTGGTGTCAACTGCCATGCCTGATATCATCCGCCACGTGTGGCGTCATCTGCCTTCAAGTTCATCTGTGCCTAAGCTTCTGCTACTGTCTGGACTATCAAAGGTACTGTTGTACTAGGACTTTGTATAGACCGTTGTTCGGCCAACTGCTACTCCACTACGGCAGTGCGGCCTAGTGGGCACACATACCCATTGATAGTGACCGTACACTCAGGCCATGGATCCCACTGGTCAACCCAATACCATGACGACGTTATAAGTCATGCAAGCAGACATGCGAGACCTTCGGTCACGACAGGACCAATTCCTCCAGGTCAATGAACGCCATTGCACATAGGCTGGATACGCGAGCTGCAGTCGTCACAGCACTTGTAGTGGTTGCCCCTGATGTTCCTCCATAAAACACCTCCTGTCAATATCAGTGCCGACTCCCGATTCTCCCTGCCACTACCTCCTCGCTATGACGGAGACACGAGTACCTGCAGTGGATTTCTGAACCAGTGCCAGATCCACTTCAGACTACATGCAAAGGCTTTCCTTTCTGACGACGCATAATCTCTCTCCTCACTGGCAAGGGCCTGGCATGGGTGAACCCCATTTGGGAATGTCAGGGACCAGAGACCCGTGACTTACAGTGTTTCTTACAGACTTTCCGTACAATATTTGAGGAACCTGGAAGAGTGTTTTCTGCTGCTGCATCTCTGCTGACCCTTCGCCAGGGAGACACCTCCGTGGGCGAGTAGGCCATTTAGTTCTGCACCCTTTCGGCAGATCTGACCTGGAACAGTGAGGCCTTGGTGGCTACATTCTGGCAGGGACTCTCTTTTCCGAAATTAAAGACGAGCTTGCCGCTCACGATCTGCCCCTTATCCTGGATGGCCTCATTCTTCCAGTCACCCGGATCGACATGAGGATCCGGGAGCAATCCTAAGAGTTTCGTCGAGAAGACACACCGGGTCTCTGCCTATCTGGACTCCGGGTCCGCGGCAAACTTCATCCAACAAGACCTAGTGGATCATCTCCAGTTGCCCACAGTTCCTCTGGAGACATCTTTGGCTGTTGCCTCTGCCCAATCCGATTGTGTTTGAGACCAAGCCACTGATGCTCCAAGTTGGAGCCCTTCATACTGAACTGATTTAATTTCTTATTTTGCCTAAAGCCGTCAATCCTGTTCTGCCTTGGCTCCAGTTACATGCCCCAGTCCTGGACTGGAATTCCGGAGAAGTTCTCCAATGGGGCTCCAAATGTCTCCACCACAGTCTGTTACAGATCCATCCTGTGTAGCCTCCTCTGTCTCAGTCATTAGCAGGATTACCTCATCATTTCTCTCAGTTTGCGGACGTCTTCAGCAAAAAGGAGGCTGAGATGCTTCCCCCACACGAGTCTTTGGACTGTCCAATTGAACTGGTTCCAAATGCTTCCCCTCCCCGTGGACGGGTATATCCTCTCTGCTTGCCAGAAACTCAGTCCATGTTGGCCTATATCAAGGAGAATCTGGAGAGGGGTTTCATACGAAAATCCTCCTCCGCGGCCGGGGCCGGGTTCTTCTTCGTTAAAAAAAAAAAAGACGGATCTCTTCGACCTTGCATTGACTATCATGGTCTCAACCAGATCACGGTCAAGAACAAATACACATTGGCACTAGTTTCTGAACTATTTGACCGTATGTGTGGAGCCAGGATTTTCTCTAAACTAGACTTGCGTGGGGCTTACAATTTCATCCGAATCCGTCAAGGTGACGAGTGGAAGACGGCATTCAACACTCAAGACGGGCACTATGAATACCTGGTGATGCTCTTCTGTCTGTGTAACGGTCCCGTGGTCTTCCAGAAATTCGTCAATGATCTCTTCCGAGATCACATCTATGTCTGTGTGGTCTATCTCGATGATATTTTCATCTTCTCCCTAGATCCAGCGACTCATCGGAGGCATGTCCGTAAAGTTCTTCTGTGAATAAGGGAGAATCGCTTTTGCTACCTTGTAGGACTCTGGGAATATATGATGCAGAAGTTCATGAACAATGCTGGATCAATAGACTATCTCATTTTACAAGAAACAGAAAATCAGACCTTTCAGAAACAAAGCAAGCTCCCAATAAATAAAATTCTGACTTTGAACGCTGCTGTATTTTTAAGGAAGTAATTGAAACATGAAAAAATGTGTCAGATTAAATACAATGCAGCTGTTCAATTTCAAACAGTTTTGATGTACTTGACGCTCGTGCTGAAATACAAAATTTTGATACCTGAGTAGATCAAGGTTCACAGGTGTTTTGTAAGGCTTGGACTTTTTCTATATTGAATAGTTTTATAAAACACAAAAATAAAAGTTTTTTTTAAACACCTTTTCCATCTTGCAACCCTTCTAAAAGGTTAAAAACATGTTTTGTACAATGGCTTTTTATTTCTTGACTGAGCAGCCAACAAAGTTATGGTATAGGTGATATAGCGAAATTACTTTTGAAGTGCCTCGCTAGTTTCTTTCAACCATAAAAAGGATTTACTATTTGATTCGAACAATAAGAAAAATACTATATACTAGTTATACAATCAGTACTACTTAATGGTGTTAACATCATAGATACATGCACAAATACTAAGCCAAAATTAAAACCTAAATGTCCAACCATTGACTTAACTAGGAAACACTGGGCCCCATAGCAAACTTTTAACTAGGCCCCTCTCCCCTGGGTGACACACACAGCCCACCCTTGTAGATAGTGCCCCCCTGTAAATAGTGCCATACAGCCCCTCCTGTAGACAGTGCTATACAGCGCCCCCCTTATACAGTGCTATACAACCCCCCGATCCCAGTGCTATACAGCCCTCCCTGTAGACAGTGCTATACTTTCAAGTATTTTTTTTCCCTTTTAAGCCACGCCTCTAATCCCACCCAATACACACCCGGTTCAGCCCACACAGTATCATGCTCCCATAGTGCCCCCACACAGTGTAATGCCCCTATACAGTATAATGCCCACACAGATGCCCCATACAGTATAATGCCCACACAGATGCGCCCATGCAGTACAAAGCCCAAACAAATTCCCCCATACAGCATAATGCCCCATAGCTGCCCCCATGCAGCATAATACCCACATAGAAGCCCCCACAGCATAATGCCCCATAGCTGCCCCCATGCAGCATAATACCCACATAGAAGCCCCCACAGCATAATGCCCCATAGCTGGCCCCATGCAGCATAATACCCCCATAGCTGCCCCACAAAGTATAATGCCCCCATAGCTGCCCCCACACAGTATAATGCTCTCCATAGCTGCCACCACACAGTATAATACCTCCCGTAGTGCCCCCCAAACAGTATAATGCCCCCATAGAGTATAATGGCCACACAGATGCCCCATACAGTATAATGCCCACACAGATACCCCATACAGTATAATGCCCACACAGATGCACCCACAAAGTACAATGCCCAAACAAATTCCCCCATACAGCATAATGCCCCATAGCTGCCCCATGCAGCATAATACCCCCATAGCTGCCCCCACAGTATAATGCTCTCCATAGCTGCCCCCACACAGTATAATGCTCTCCATAGCTGCCATCCCACAGTAAAATACCTCCCATAGCTGCCCCCACACAGTATAATGCCTCCCACAGCTGCACCCACAGTATATTTCCCCCCATATCAGCCCCATACAGTATAATGCCCCCATAGCTGCCCCCACAGTATAATGCCCCACACAGTATAATGCCCCATAGCTGCCCCCATGCAGCATAATACCCCCATAGCTGCCCCCACAGTATAATGCTCCCCATAGCTGCCCCACAAAGTATAATGCCCCCATAGCTGCCCCACAAAGTATAATGCCCCCATAGCTGCCCCCACACAATATAATGCTCTCCATAGCTGCCACCACACAGTATAATACCTTCCATAGCTGCCCACACACAGTATAATGCCTCCCACAGCTGCCCCCACAGTATATTGTCCCCCCCCCATAATAGCCCCACACAGTATAATGCCCCCATAGCTGCTCCCACAGTATAATGCCCCACACAGTATAATGCCCCCTCATAGCTGCCCCACAATATAATGCCCCCCATAGCTGTCCCCATAGTATAATGCCCTTCAGTATAATGCCCCTCATATAGTAAAATGCTCCTATGGCTGCCACCATATCAGCACCCCTTCCCTACCCAGTATAATGCCCCATAGTGTCTAATAGAAAAATAATAACATAATTACTTACCTATCCCCGTTCCCTCGACTAGTGGAGGATCCTTCTCCTCCGGTCTGTGCTGTGAGTGACTCGGCACAGACACCTGCCATGACCTGAAAACATCATGCTCCCCAGCTCAAATACAATCTGAAAATTTGCTTATAATGGGCCATGCACTTGAAGCCATCAAGCTGCGGGTAAACAATGTCAAGGTGAGGGGGTTCCCTAAGACCATAACCACAGCTTTTATCCACTGACCTGGAGAAACTGTTTGCCCAAGTACTGGAAAAATCCTCTATCCTTCTCATAGAGCATGCTATTCACATTACTTTCATAGGCTGGATGACATGCACTATGTCACGAACTGTAGGTATGTGGACCCACTGGGCTGTACCGACATAGCGGGATAGCAGCTGGCCAACAGAGTATTTCTTAATGAGGGTAGGGGCATTAAGGTTCTCTTCTGGCTCCCAGGACCGCTCCTCTGGATCAAACCCCTTCCAATCCACCAAATAAAAAGTCCTTCCTCCTACTCTCTTGAAGCCCAGGATCTCCTTAACCTCGAACACATCGGAAGAACCGCAAGGAGCAACTGCAGGACTAGGAGTTTTAGTGTAGCAGTTCAGGACCATAGGGTTCAGGAGGGACACATGAAAGGAGTTGGGGATTTTGAGGGTATGAGGCAGCTGAAGCTTATAGGAAACAGGGTTAATTTGATGTAGGATCTCAAAAGTTCCTAGGAACCTGGGAGCAAATTTGTATGAAGGCACCTTCAGACGGATATTCCTTGAGGATAGCCAAACTTTGGTACCCGGAGGATACTGAGGTGGCTCTCTTCTTCTAGTATCCGCCTTTCGCTTCATGCAGTTGACCGCAAGCAGAATAGAGGACCGGGTTTGCTGCCAGATCTGTAGAAAGCCCCTGAATGCCAAGTCAGCTGCAGGCACCTGGGGCATAGCTGAAACAGGAAGAGGAATTCGTGGATGTTAGCCGTAGACAATGTAATATGGTGTAGAAGCAGTGGACTCACTTGTGTGGTTGTTGTATGAGAACTCAGCCCAAGGAAGAAGCTGTACCCAGTCATCATGCTACATGGAGGTGAAGTGTGTAGATAATTCTCCATGATTTGGTTAATCCTCTGGACTTGACCATTGGACTGGGAATGGTAGGCAGAGGAAAAGTCCAACTTCACATCTAGGAGTTTACAGAGGGCTCTCTAGAATTTCGAGGTAAACTGGCAGCGCACACAGTGCAGGATGAGACAAAGTACACAATATCTTTGGGCAGCGTGGGCCACCAGAAATGACGGGCAATCAGATCCGGGTTTTACGAGCCCCTGCGTGCCCAGCCGGCTTAGAGCTGTGCCCCCAGCGAAGGATTCTCCACCTGTCTGCCAGGCGCACAAAAGTCCTCACCAGAGGAATGTCTCTAACTTGCAGAGGATTAACAGAAACAATACAGGACGGATCAATGATACGACCTGGACAAGGCATTGGCCCTCACATTTTTGGCAGCAGGACGGTAGTGGAGCACGAACTTGAACCGGGCGAAGAACAGCGACCACCTGGATAGACAGGAGTTCAGCCGTTGGGCCAACTGGAGATAGGAGAGTTTCTTGTGGTCAATATATATCAGGATGGGATGAGCTGTGACCTCTAGTAGATGTCTCCACTCCTCCAGAGCCAATTTTCGATGGCCAATAACTTCCAATTCCCAATAGAGTAATTGCGCTCTGCAGGAGAAAAAAAGTCTAGAATAATAGCCACATACCATTGCCTTCCCTTTGGAACATCTCTGGAACAGAATTGCACCTGCACCAACAGAGGAGGCATCCACCTCCAATGAAAATTGTCGAGATATATCAGGATGATGGAGGGTTGAGGCTGACGTGAAGGCATTCTTAAGACTTTTAAATGCAGATTCTGCCTCTGGAGTCCACACCTTGGCGTTCATACCGTTTTTAGTGAGTGTAGAGATGGGAGCTGTCAGTGAAGAGAAGTTTGGGATAAACTGCCAATAGAAGTTGGCGAATCCCAAAAAACGCTGTATGGACCTCAAGCCTTGAGGACGTGACCATTCCAGGACAGACTTTACATTTTCAGGATCCATCTTCAGGCCCTGATCCGAGAGGAGGTAGTCCAGGAAGTGTAGAGAATTCTTCTCAATCACACACTTCTCCATATTGGCATACAGGTGATTCTCCCTTAATCGCAGCAGAACTTGACGGACATGTCTCCGATGAGTCGTCGGATCTGGAGAAAAAATCAAAATGTCATCGAGATAGACCACAACACAGACATAGAGGAGATCTCGGAAGATCTAATTGACGAACTCTTGGAAGACTGCGGGAGCGTTACACAGACCAAAGGGCATTACCTGGTATTCATAGTGCCTGTCTCGGGTGTTGAATGCCGTCTTCCATTCGTCACCCCGGCGGATCCGGATCAAGTTGTAAGCCCTACGCATGTCTAGTTTAGAGAAAATCTTGGCTCCCCGTATGCGGTCAAATAGTTTGGAAATTAGTGGCAACGGATATTTATTCTTGACCTTGATTTGATTGAGACCCCGATAGTCGATGCAAAGCCAAAGAGTTCCGTCTTTCTTCTTGACAGAGAGGAACCCGGCCCCGGCCAGGGAGGAGGATTTTAGTATGAAACCCCTCTCCAGATTCTCCTTTATATTGTCACTCCAACTAATCCTAGGCATTTGGAGTTCTTTGGCTTCTGGGGGCACAAACGCACAACATGGCCTTCGAGGCCGCAATACAGACAAAGTTGCAAAATGCATCTGCGTTGTATCTCCTGGTATGATCATTTGAGCTGGTCCACCTGCATAGGCTCCTCTGGTGGAATAACTGGTGAGAGCAGCAGGGATTGCTGGAAAGTTGGAGCCAGCCTAGGAAGTATTTTCTCCCGACGAACCAATTAGGATCGCTCCCGGATCCTCATGTCAATTCGGGTGGGTCGCGAGATGAATGAAGTCATCCAGGGTCGGTGGCAGATCACGAGAGGCAAGCTTATCTTTAACCTCTTAACGACGAAGGACGGATATATCCATCCTGTGCAGGTGCTAGTTCCCGCAAAAGGACGGATACATTCCATCCTCTGATCGTGCGGGTACTGCCAGTGTACCCACGCGATCAGCGGCAAGAGCATGGCTGTTATACACAGCCTGGCTCCAGCCGCAACTGCCGGAATCGAAGCGCTCTCCAATTCCGGCAGTTTAACCCATTAAATGCCGCTGTCTATAGGGACAGCAAAATCTAATGTGTTTGACAGAGGGAGGGAGCTCCCTCTGTCACTCCATCGACGCCCCCGCAAAGAAATCGCGGGGCGCTGTCAGGTTTCCATGGCAGCCGGGGGACTAACAAAGTCCCACAGGTCTGCCTTCAGCAAATGCCTGTTAGGCCATGCCGGAGGTATGGCCTGATAGATTGCCTGTCAGTTTAACACTGACAGGCAATAATGCTTTGGTATACGAAGTTTACCAAACCATTATACATGCGATCAGCAGATCGCATAGTGAAGTCCTCTGGTGGGACTAAAAAAAAAAATGTAAAGCAGTTAAATAAAGTTTGTGAAAAAAATAACTACTTTTTTTGCCCAAAAAGTGGTTTTATTTAGTAAAAGTGTCAAAACAAATAACACATACACATATATGGTATCTCCGTGATCGTAATGACTTTAACAATAAAATGAACACATTAATTAAATCGCCAGATGAACGGCGTCCAAAAAAAATGCAAAAAGCAACGGCAAAATTCTCTCTTTTCTCCCATTCCCCCATAAAAATTTAGATAAAACTTAATCTATAAGTCCTATGTACTCCAAAATAGTACTAATGAAAACTACACCTTGGCCCACAAAAATCAAGCCTATATACGGCCATATTGATGGAAAAACAAAAAGTTACGCCTCTTGAAATGCGGCGATGCAAAAACAAGTAATTTTTTTCTAAAAGGGTTTTTATTGTGCAAACGTATGAAAACATATAAAAACATTTACATATTTGGTATCCCCTTAATCATGCCGACCCATAGAATAAAGTTAACATGTTATTTACGCTGCATAGTAAACGGCGTAAATTTATAACGTGAAAATCAATGATGGAATAGCTGCTTATTTTCAATTCTCTCCTAAAATAAAGTTAATAAAAGTTAATCGATATATTATAGGCATCTAAAAATGGTACAATTACAAAATACAACTTGTCTCGCAAAAAACAAGCCCTTATACGGCTGTATCGATAGTATCGATGGAATAAAAAAAAAGTTACGACTCTTGGAATGCGACCGTGAAAAAACAAAAAATAATCCTTGGTCATTAACGCGCAAAATGGCCTGGTCATTAAGGGGTTAATCTCGGAAGAACGTCCCTGCCACAATGTAGCCACCAAGGCCTTGTTGTTCCAGGACAGCTCTGCCGCAAGGGTACGAAATTGAATGGCATACTCGTCCACGGGGGTGTCTCCCTGCCGAAGGGTCAGCAGAGATGCAGCAGCAGATGAGACTCGCCCACGTTCATCAAATACTGAGCGGAAAGTCCGTAGGAATCTCTGGAAGTCACGGGTCTCTGGTCCCTGACGTTTCCAGATAGGATTCACCCATGCTAGAGCCTTGCCAGCAAGGAGCGAGATGATGAAAGCAATCGTTGCGCCATCAAACGGAAATGTTTCGGCATGTAGGCTGAAGTGGATCTGGCACTGGTTCAAAAATCCCTGCAGGTACTCGTGTCTCCGTTGAAGCAAGAAGGTAGTGGCAGCAAGCATCGGGAGTCGGTACTGGTACTGCCAGGAGGTGTAATAGGTGGAACAGCCGGAGGAGCATGAATTGGTGCCTTGATGGCTGCAGCTTGCGCATCCAGTTGCTGTGTAATGGAGTTCACTGCCTGGAGAAGTTGGTCTTGGCTTGACTGAAGGTCTCGCAGGTCTGCCTGTATGTCTTGTGACGTCGCCATGGTCTTGGGTTGACCAGCGGGGTCCATGGCCTGAGCGTACTATCACGAACTGTGGGTATGTGGACCCACTGGGCCATTCCGCCGTTGCGGGATAGCAGCTGGCCAACAGTATATAAATAGTCCAAGCACAAGGGTACCTGTAGTGGTTCAGACAGTAGCAACGGCTAGGCACAGATGGGACCTTGACAGCAGACACCAGACTGGGTGTAACACAGCAGGGGGAACCAGTGGCACAACATGACTCCAACAGGTTTAAGGCACAGAAACAAATAGCACGGGATACAGGGCACAGGTAGCAGGGCACGGGATACAACGGGAACAGGATAACACTAAGGGACCATTTGCAAGACTAACACGGGTAAACACAACAACACTCAAGCAATGAGCAAAGGGGCAGGGACCTTCTTATAGTCCAGGGTGATCATGGCCTAATTAACGGTATTTTACATGTGCGCGCACTGGCCCTTTAAGGTCGTGAGCGAGCATGCGTGTGCATCCTACGGGACACAGCAGAGCGGAGCAGAAGTGAGTGCTGGCGTCTCCTCGGGAGGAGATGCGGGCCACCGCTCACCAGAGCATGGCTGCGGCCGTCGAGGGGTGAGTAATCCCGACAGTCCATGGCCATGGACGTTACGCACTATATGAACAAAAGTATTGGGACACCTACACATTACAACTACAGGAGATTTTATAAAATCATATTCTAAATCTAGGAATTAATATGGAGTTGGACCCCCCTTCGCAGCTAAAAAAAAGTTTCCACTCTTCTGGGAAGGCTTTCTACAAGATTTTTGAGAGTGTCTGTGGGAATTTTTGCCCATTCATCCAGAAGAGCATTTGTGAGGCCATACACTGATTTTGGACAGGAGGGCCTGGCTTGTAATCTCCATTCTGGTTCACACCAAAGGTGTTTGATGGGGTTGAGATCAGGGGTCAGTCAAGTTCTACCACACCAAACTAACCCAACCAATGCTTTATGTACCTTGCTTTATGCAGTCATGCTGGAAAAACAAAGAGCCATCCCCAGACTATTCCGACAAAGTTGCAAGCATACGATTGTCCAAAATAGCTTGGTACTCTGAAGTATTAAGTTTTCCCTTCACTGGAAATAAGGGGCCTAGGCCGACCACTGAAAAACAACCCAATAGCATTATACCTCCTCCACCAAACTTTACAGTTCGACAATGCAGTCAGATAGGAGTTGCTGTGACTCCTAAACGCTTCCCCTTTACAATAATACCACTCACAGTTGATTGTGGAATATCTAAGAGGGAATAAATTTCAAGAACTGACTTGTTACATTCCATTTATGGACATTGACGTCAGGGGCTTCTCCTGGAGTGGAATCCTCGGTCACAGCATTGGAAACGCTGTGGACGGGGATTCCGCTTCAGGAGTTGCCCCTGATGTCACTGTCCATATATGGACAGAGACATCAAGAGCTCCATCCAGGAGGGGAATCCGCTCCTTCAGGGTGCTATAGTGGTGCTAGTAGATATCAGAGCAGGGAGATACCTCCCTGCTCTGCTATAGTGTTCAATAGTATATGTGTCCTAAGGACGCAGATACTATTGAATGTGCATGGTCACCCCCATGCCCGGTTGCCACTAGAAGCCGAGAGAAGTAGTTCCTGGGTAGAAAGGCAGCTGCTGAGTCACCGGGCCCGCCCTGTTCTGAGACAAGCAGGGGAAGGGAGCCAGAGCAGGTCACCTTCCACCTGCTGGAGTGATGTGCCCTGTGCAATGGCACAGGTCGCAGACCCCTAAGGCGGGCCCTGGTTCTAATTCACTGCCAGCAAACAAGTATCTTGAAAACTAGTTGTTTTTTTTCCCCAAGATAAATACATTATGAAGTGTAGCGTTTTTTTCACCATGGTTGAACAATGGGAATTTTTTTAAGTCCTTGCTAAGTATACTAACTAAACATAAACAGGTTGTTATTGCAATGGTCCAATTGTAGGCCATTAAAGGTGGCTTCTTGATGTTACATGGTTTCATAGTTCATCAAATTAAAAGAAAACATAAGTCCATCAAGTCCAACCTATTATCCTACAGTGTAGATCCAGAGGAAGACTAAAACCCCTATCAGACAGTTGCCATTTGCCTCATATTAAAGGGAAAATTCCTCCCAGCTCCAAATATTGCAATCAGAAAAAATCCCTGGATCTACATTGCATATCCAGTAATCTAGTACTCATAACTTGTGATATTATACTATTCAAGAAAGGAGTCCAGGCCTCTTATGAACTAGTTAACTAATCAACTTCCTCTGGCAGAGAGTTCCATAGTCTCACCGCTCTTACAGAGAAGATTCATTGTCTACAATGGTGAAACCTGCTTTCCTCTAGACCAGGGGTTTCAAGCACGTGGCCCGCGGGCCACATGCGGCCCCTGGGGCTGTCATCTGCGGCCCGTGGGACACAGAGCCGCTAGTATCGGCGCTGCTCCGAGACTCTGGAATTCCCTGACATCGCTGTCCACATATGAACAGCGATGTCTGGGGCTTCCCCAGGGCCGGAGTCCCATGCAGAGCACTAGTACATATATGGACAGTGTGTAAGGGTCTTCCTAAGAGCGGAGTCCTGGGTAGAGAGCTAGTATCGGCTCTGCTCCGGGACTCTGTCGAATTCCCTGACATCGGTGTCCATGTTTGGACACACGATGACTGGGGCTTCCCCAGAGCCGGAGTCCCGTGCAGAGCGCTAGTATAGACTCTGCTCCGGGACTCTGTGGAATTCTCTGACATCGCTGTCCATATATGGACAGTGTGTCAGGGTCTTCCCCAGAGCGGAGTCCCGGGCAGAGCGCTAGTATAGGCTCTGCTTCGGGACTCTGTGGAATTCCCTGACATCACTGTCCATATATGGACAGTGTGTCAGGGTCTTCCCCAGAGCGGAGACCCGGGCAGAGCGCTAGTATCGGCTCTGCTGAAGGACTCTGTGGAATTCCCTGACATCGGTGTCCATACATCGACAATGATGTCAGGGGCTTCCCCAGAGCAGGAGTCCCAGTGATGTCAGAAGCACAGCTGGACTCCCAGGAAGAGCCTACAAGCGCTCTGCCCGGGACTCCAGCTCTGGTGTTGCCCCTGACATCTCTGTCATATGGACAGTGATGTCAGGAGCAGAGCTGGAATCCCAGGCAGAGTGCTAATATCGCCTCTGCTCCGAGACTCTGGAATTCCCTGACATCGCTGTCCACATATGAACAGCGATGTCTGGGGCTTCCCCAGAGCCGGAGTCCCATGCAGAGCGCTAGTACAGGCTCTGCTCCGGGACTCTGTGGAATTCCCTGACATCAGTATCCATACATTGACAATGATGTCAGGGGCTTCTCCAGAGCAGGAGTCCCAGTGATGTCAGGAGCACAGCTGGACTTCCAGGAAGAGCCTAATAGCGCTCTGCCCAGGACTCCAGCTCTGGGGTTGCCCCTGACATCTCTGTCCATATATGGACAGTGATGTTAGGAGCAGAGCTGGAATCCCAGGCAGAGTGCTAGAAGCGGCTCTGCTCCGGGACTCCAGCTCTGGGCAAGCCCCTGAGATCACTGTGGCATCTGCGGAGTGCACTGTGGCAGCATCTGCGAAGGGCACTGTGGCAGCATCTGCGGAGGGCACAGTGGCAGCATCTACGGATGGCACAGTGGCAGCATCTACGGATGGCACTGTGGCAGCATCTACGAAGGGCACTGTGGCAGCATCTACGAAGGGCACTGTGGCAGCATCTACGGAGGGCACTGTGGCAGCATCTACGGAGGGCACTGTGGCAGCATCTATAGAGGGCACTGTGGCAGCATCTACAGAGGACTCTGTGGCAGCATCAACAGAGGGCACTGTGGCAGTATGTACAGAGGACACTGGCATTATCTAGGGGTGTGTTGCATTATCTACAGAAGGTACTGTGGCATTATCTACAGAGGGCACTGTGGCATTTTCTAGGGGTGTGTTGCATTATCTACAGAGGGCACTGTGGCAGCATCCGCAGAGGACTCTGCGGCAGCATCCACAGAGGGCACTGCGGCAGCATCCACAGAGGGGACTGCGGCAGCATTCACAGAGGGCACTGCGGCAGCATCCACAGAGGGCACTGCGGCAGCATCCACAGAGGGCACTGCGGCACTATCTAAAAAGGGGCTGCCCAATCTTGACATGTGTGTCTGCCAAACGCTGCCAACTGAGCCACCGGACTGCATTTAGCGAAACTTAAACTGGAAAACTGGATTGTTGAAATAAGCATGTGGAGAAATATCTCAAATTTTAAACCTAGCGGTATTATTATAGTAATGTAGTATTATTATTATTATTATTATTATTATAGTAATATAGTGTTATTATTATAATAATGCAGTGTTGTTATTATTATAGTAATGTAGTATTATTATTATTATTATTATTATTATTATTATTATTATAATAATGCAGTGTTATTATTATAATAATGTAGTATTATTATTATTATAGTAATATAGTGTTATAGTAGTTCAAATAACTAATTGATTAACAATAATTTTGTATTGTATCAAATTTGAAAGTAATGCGGCCCGTCAACTTCCCATTTTTTCTATATGCGGCCCACTTACCCGGCCGAGTTTGAGACCCCTGCTCTAGACATAGAGGATGCCCCCCCTGTTATGATTATAGGCCAAGGTGTCAAAAGATCACTAGATATATCTCTGTACATTCCATTGGTTAACTGTATTTGTACATAGTAATTAGATCTTCCCTAAGGCTGCTTTTTTTTTATTGAATTACCCCAAGGTTGATACCCTTTTCTTGTTACTGCAATCCACCCATTCCTTTATTTACCTTGGCCACCCTCCTCTGCACCCGCTCAAGTTCATCTATGTTCTTCTTATACACAGGTGAAGCAGAAAAGGAACTGTCAGCATCCAAAGGAGCCAGAAGTCTGAAAAACCTGCCATTCTGGTCAAATTGGTTGGCAACTAACAATTCCAGGAATAGATAGATCATGGAAATAACTAAATAGGACTTTTTAACAACTTGACAGAAAAGCCAGTTCAAGGACTTAGGACTTCTATGACGTAGGAAACCGGAGAAAGCTCCTGTCAGCGTCTCTGATCTCCTCATTTCTGTGAGAACTGTGAGGAGATCGGAGAGTGACAGAACTACAGTTGAAAAACAGTGGAAAAACAGCGTTTTTAGTGCCCATCTGCCCTTTATAGTGCCCATCTGCCCTTTATAGTTCCCATTTGCCCTTTATAGTGCCCATCATCCCTCAGAATATAACTAATAATATTCTTTAGTGCCCATTAGGGCCCAGCAGCCCTCTCCAGTGCCCACCAGCCATCTTTAGTACCCACCAGCCATTTTAGTGCCCACCAGCAATCTTTAGTGCCCACCAGCCCCCTTTGCTGCTCATTATAGTGCCCATCAGTCCTCCCTAGTAACAATCAAACCTATATAATACTTTTCTTTAGTGCCCATCAGTATATTAGCCCCCTTTAGTGCCCAGCAGCCCTCTCCAGTGCCCACCAGCCATCTTTAGTACCCACCAGCCATTTTAGTGCCCACCAGCAATCTTTAGTGCCCACCAGCCCCCTTTGCTGCTCATTATAGTGCCCATCAGTCCTCCCTAGTAACAATCAAACCTATATAATACTTTTCTTTAGTGCCCATCAGTATATTAGCCCCCTTTAGTGCCCATCAGCCCTCTTTACTGCCCTATCCTTTAGTTCTTATAAATATAAAAAAACAAAAAAAAACAAAAAAAAAAAATACAAAAAAAGTTTTAGTAATTTAGTAGTAATTTTGTGTGCTACTTTTGCACGTCACAGTTTCCTTGCCAATACTGTTCAGGAATTTAGTTTTGCACGTCAGGGTTAGTGCAGTGTTATTACACACCCGTAATGTCTCGTCTATTTAGCGTGGAGGAGGCATATGCCATTTTATGTTCAGATACAGATACAGAAAGCGCCAGTGAGGGTGGATCTGAGTTTGTGTTATCCTCCTCCAGTGATGAGGAACCCCCTCAGAAACGAAGCAGGGCTAGTGATCCGAATGAGCCCAGCACAAGTGACCCCAGCACCAGTGACCCCAGCACCAGTGACCCCATATGGCTACCGCCTACCTCTTACACACCTGAAATTCCTGCGTTTACCTCTGCCCCTGGCATAAAAATAAATCCAACTGACTTTCAGGAAATAGATTTTTTTAAATGTTTTTTTTCGGATACTTTAGTTGACCTAATGGTTGTGCAAACAAATTTATATGCACAACAATTCTTAGGCAAAAATCCGACATCCCATTATGCCAGAACCCAAGCTTGGCACCCAACCAATGCAAATGAAATTGCAACCTTCTGGGGGCTCTTGCTCCACATGGGCCTTGTAAAAAAGCCAGCCATCAAATCGTATTGGTCCACAGATATTTTGTACGATACACCTGTATTCCGTGCTGTGATGCCGCGAAAACGTTTTGAGGCCCTTTTAAAGTTTTTGCACTTTGCTGACAATGATCATCCAAATTTTGATAGGCTGTTCAAAATTAGGCCCATCATCACATATTTTAATTTGGTTTTTGCAGAAGTTTATGTTCCTGAAAAAAACATAGCCATTGATGAATCGTTAGTCCATTTCAAAGGACGGCTTCATTTCCGACAATACTTGCCAAACAAAAGAGCCAGATATGGCATAAAAATATATAAACTGTCCGAGAGCCAGTCTGGATACACACACTCCTTTCGTGTGTACGAGGGGAAAGACAAACAGATTAGTCCCCCAGAGTGCCCCCCAGTTCTTGGCACAAACGGTAAAATAGTGTGGGACCTGCTGCATCCTCTGATGGATAAGGGGTACCAGCTATACCTCGACAACTTTTATACCAGCGTTCCGCTTTTTAAGTGCCTTGTTGAAAGGAAAACAATGGCCTGTGGCACTGCTCGCAGGAATCTAAAATACCTCCCAAAGCCTTTTCTTGCTGAGAAACTGTCAGTTGGCGAAACCAGGGCACGATATGATGAAAATGTGCTCCTGGTAAAATTCAGGGACAAAAAAGAGGTCCTCATGCTCTCCACCATGCATGGCAACACCACAAGCCCAGTTTCAGTGCGTGGAACAAGCACCACTGTTTCAAAGCCTGTATGCATACAGGCCTACAACAAGCATATGGGAGGGGTGGATTTGGGAGATCAACTAATGAAGCCATACTGTGCCATGCGAAAGACGAAAGTATGGTACAAAAAACTGTCCGTATATTTAATTGAAATGGCCCTCCTCAATTCTTTTATTTTGTACCGAAGTGCTGGCAATCGTTCTAGGTACCTCGAGTACCTTGAAAAAGTAATTAAAAAATTAATTTTTAAAGACCAAGAGGAAGGAGCGAGTAGCAGGGCTTCAGGAAGTGAGGCAAATAGAATTGTCCCTGGCCAGCACTTCCCCAGTGAAGTCCCCCCAACCGAAAAAAAGAGCCATCCACAAAAACGATGTCGCGTGTGCGCGAAGAGGGGTATCCGAAAGGATACAATATATCAATGCAGCACTTGCCCCTCCAAACCAGGGCTTTGCATGAAAGAATGTTTCAGAATTTACCATTCTTCAGTGGACTACTAATTTTTTTCATGCCATTTTCAGGATGTCCATATAAACTTCATCTTAAATTTTATGTCACCTTCATTTAAAAATTGTCCACTTGTGCACCAATTGGATATATAAAACAAAACAAAAAATCATTATACCCCTAGATGAATACCACCATGGTGGCCCAAAATCACCCAAGCAAAAACTAGGCCTTGAAGAGCCTCATGGTACACCTTCACTTACGGGCCTCACCGTGTTCCTCAATACAAAAAGGTCCTATATAGGGTATTAATGAACACAGGAAAAAAAAAAGAATGAATTGTGAGTTCTTTTTTTTCTCATTGGTGCTTGATACATCCCCAAAATGTTTCATCAAACCCACGCGTTTGTAAAATAAATAAAAATTAAAATTCTACCAATTTTGTTTTAATTCCTAATCTGAAAAGTAAAATTTCTCACTATACCACTAGATGAATACCTTGAGCGGTGTCGTTTTCTTAATTGGGTCACATCTTGTGAGTTTCCTCTATATTGGTACCTCATGGGCTCTGAAAACACAATATGATGCCTGAAAAATATTCCAGCAGAATCTGTGATCAAAAACCAAATGGTGCTCCCTCCTTTCTGACCCTTGCCATGTGCACATATAGCAGTTTACAGCCACATATGGGGTATTGCTGTAATCAAGAGAAAATGGGTAACAAATTGAGCAGTGCTCTTTCTCCTATTGCCCCTTGTATAAATGAAAAGTTTGGGGCTTAATCAACTTTTTATTGGAAAAAATGCAAATTTTCACTTTCACTGCCCAATGTTTATGACTTCTATGAAACATCTGTGGAGTCCAAATGCTCACTACACCCCTAAAAAAAAATCCTCAATGGGTGTAGTTTCCAAAATGGGGTCACTTCTTGGGGGTTTCCACTGTACTAATACCTCAGGGGCTCTTCAAATGCAACATGGCGCCTGAAAACCATTCCAGCAAAATCTGCGCTCCAAAATCCAAATGGTGCTCCTTCCCTTCTGAGCAGAAGTTTATGACCACATATGGGGTATTTCTGTAATCAGGAGAAATTGCTTTACAAATGTTGGGGTGCTTTTTCTCCCTTTTTCCTTGTAAAAATGTGAAAATTCTATGTTTTTTCAGAAAAAAAGTATATTTTCATCTTCACAGACTAATTTCAATAAATGCAGCGAAAAACCTGTGGGGTCAAAATGCTAACTATACCGCTAGAAAAATTCCTTGAGGGGTATAGTTTCCAAAATGGGGTCACTTTTGGGGGGTTTCCACTGTTTAGGTCCCTCCAGGGCATTGCAAACATAACACGGCACCGAAAACCATTCCAGTAAAATCAGCACTCCAAAATCCAAATGGCGTTCCTTCCCTTCTGAGCCCTGCTGTGGGTCCAAACAACAGTTTATTACCACATATGGGGTATTGCCGTAATCGGGAGAAATTGCTTTACAAATGTTGGGGTGCTTTTTGTCCTTTATTCCTTGCAAAAATTCGAAATTTCTACGTTTTTCAGAAAAAAAAGTATATTTTCATCTTCACAGACTAATTCCAATAAATGCAGCGAAAAACCTGTGGGGTCAAAATGCTAACTATACCACTAGAAAAATTCCTTGAGGGGTATAGTTTCCAAAATGGGGTCACTTTTGGGGGGTTTCCACTGTTTAGGTCCCTCCAGGGCATTGCAAACATAACACGGCACCGAAAACCATTCCAGTAAAATCAGCACTCCAAAATCCAAATGGCGTTCCTTCCCTTCTGAGCCCTGCTGTGGGTCCAAACAACAGTTTATGACCACATATGGGGTATTGCCGTAATCGGGAGAAATTGCTTTACAAATGTTGGGGTGCTTTTTGTCCTTTATTCCTTGCAAAAATTCGAAATTTCTACGTTTTTCAGAAAAAAAAGTATATTTTCATCTTCACAGACTAATTCCAATAAATGCAGCGAAAAACCTGTGGGGTCAAAATGCTAACTATACCACTAGAAAAATTCCTTGAGGGGTATAGTTTCCAAAATGGGGTCACTTTTGTGGGGTTTCCACTGTTTAGGTCCCTCCAGGGCATTGCAAACATAACACGGCACCGAAAACCATTCCAGTAAAATCAGCACTCCAAAATCCAAATGGCGTTCCTTCCCTTCTGAGCCCTGCTGTGGGTCCAAACAACAGTTTATTACCACATATTGGGTATTTCCGTAATCGGGAGAAATTGCTTTACAAATGTTAGGGTGCTTTTTGTCCTTTATTCCTTGCAAAAATTCGAAATTTCTACGTTTTTCCAGAAAAAAAGTAGATTTTCATTTTCACAGACTAACTCCAATAAACATAGCAAAATACCTGTGGGGTCAAAATGCTAACTATACCCCTAGATAAATTCCCTGAGGGGTGTAGTTTAAAAAATAGGGTCACTTTTGGGTGTTTCCACTGTTTTGACACCACAAGACCTTTTCAAACCTGACATAGTGCCTAAAATATATTCTAAAAAAAGCAGGCCCCAAAATCCACTAGGTGCTCCTTTGCTTCTGAGGCCTGTGTTTCAGTCCATTATCACACTAGGGCCACATGTGGGATATTTCTAAAAACTGCAGAATCTGGGCAATAAATATTGAGTTGCGTTTCTCAGGTAAAACCTTCTGTGGTACAGAAAATTTTTTATTACAAATGAATTTTGTAAAAAAAAATGAAATTTTCAAATTTCAGCTCTACTTTCCTTCAATTCCTGTAAGACGCCTAAAGGGTTGAAACACTTTCTGAATGCTGTTTTGAATACTTTGAGGGGTGCAGTTTTCAAAATGGGGTGTTTTATGGGGGTTTCTAATATATAGGGCACTCAAAACCACTTCAGAACTGAACTCGCCCCTGTAAAAATAGCCTTTTGAAATTTTATTGAAAATTTGAGAAATTGCTGCTAAAGTTCTAAGCCTTGTAACGTCGTAGAAAAATAAAAGCATGTTCAAAAAACGATGCAAACATAAAGTAGACATATGGGAAATGTGAAATAGTAACTATTTTGTGTGGTATTACTATCTGTTTTACAAGCAGATAGATTTAAAATGTGAAAAATCATAATTTCTTCATATTTTCTCTAAATTTTGGTGTTTTTCACAAATAAGCAATAAATTTATCGACAAAATTTTTTCACTAACCTAAAGTACAATATGTCACGAGAAAACAATCTCAGAATCAATTGGATAGGTAAAAGCATTCCGGAGTTATTACCACATAAAGTGACACATGTCAGATTTGAAAAAATGGGTCTGGTCCTCAAGGCCAAAATGAGCTGGGTACTCAAGGGGTTAAAACACAAGAAGTAAATAATCAGAATCACATAATCAATTATTTTTCTACTTGCTATTTTCTTTCAGGTTTAGTGATGTGCAGGGATCGAGTGAATTTACACATACGATGTGTCTGTTTTATCCACAAATTATTCATTCAGAACATTGGTTAGCGTCTGAAATGATGAACCATTTTCCATTAAGAACAGATTATATTAAAAGAAAAGAAAACAAAACAAACTCAAAGATGCAACAGGACCCTGCGGGCACTAAGGGTTCATTCACATCATGTTTTTGGCCTACGTTTAACGTACACAAGCAATAGTTCCCTACATACAGTATACGTTAAACATAGGCTGTGATGGATGCAATTCCAGTCGTCACCATATATACTTTAACCCCTAGGCGCACCAGGAAGCAAGTTTCTTTGCGCCCCAGGAAGTACAGTTACTGAGTGGTTCCCGGTGAACACTGTCGGTGCACTGAGAAGTAGAATCAACTTGCGCTTTATTGGTATTCCTGAGTGAGTCAAGGGAGACAACTTATTCTCCTTTCTATCACAGACCTCATGCAAGCCCTCAGCTTACCTACTGATTACCCACTGCTTCCCATTGAGCGGGCACACCGACTGGGCAAAGAACCGGACAACCATAGGCACAAACCCTGCCCTACAATTGCCTAATTCTTCCACTTTCTCACCAAGGAGCGAATCCTTGAGAACTACAGGAAAAAAAGAACCCTAGAAGTAAGAGGTCATAAATTTCTAATATTTGAAGACTTTTCAGCATCTGCAGCTCTTAACCCGTTAGTGACCGGCCCATAGTGTTTCTACGTCGGTCATAACGGGCCTTATTCCGATGCCAAAGACTTTTTACGTCTCGGCATCGGAATAAGCAAACAAAGCAGGGAGCTGTCAAATCTCCCTGCTCTCAGCTGCCAGAGGCAGCTGAGGGCTAGGGGTGTCCCTGCTCGACTGGGTGAGATCGATATAAGTATTGATCTCACCCGTTTAACCCCTCAGATGCAGTGCTGAATAGCGTGCACAGCATCTGAGTGGTTTTGGAGAGAGGGAGGGAGCTCCCTCTTATCCAACTGACACCCGGCGATAAGATCGCCGAGTGTCTGTTTCTCCGATGGCAGCCGGGGGCCTAATACAGGCCCCCAGGTCTGCCTGTGGTGAATGCCTGCTATGTCATGCCTCTGGCATGACCTAGCAGATGCCTGTCCGTTTCACACGGACAGGCATAATACACTGCAATACAGAAGTATTGCAGTGTATTATAAATGCGATCGGAGGATCGCATAGTGAAGTCCCCTAGTGGGACTAGTAAAAAAGTAAAAAAAAAAGTTTAATAAAAAGTGAAAAAAAAAAAAAGTAAAAAAAAATGAAAAACCCACTTTTCCCCCTTACAAACTGCTTTATTATTAACAAACAAAATAAAGTAAAAAAGTTACACATATTTGGTATCGCTGCATCCATAACGACTCCAACTATAAACTTATTACATAATTTAACCCGCACGGTGAACGTCGTAAAAAATAAAATAAAAAAACATGAAAAATTGCTGTTTTCTGTGAATCCTGACTTAATAAAAATATGATAAAAAGTGATCAAAAAAGTCGCATCTACTCCAAAATGATACCGATAAAAACTACATGTCGTCCCACAAAACAAGAGCCCTCCTATATCATCGGCGAAAAAATAAAAACGTTACGGCTCTTCAAATATGGAGACACAAAAACAAATAATTTTGAAAAAAAAAGTGTTTTCACTGTGTACAAGTAGTAAAACCTATAAAAACGATACAAATTTGGTATCGTTGCAATCGCAAACAACCCGCTGAATAAAGTTATTGTGTTATTTATACCACACGGTAAACGGCGTAAATTTAGGACGCAAAAAAGTGTGGAGAAATTGCTGTTTTTTTTCTATTCCCCCCCAAAAAAAAGTTAATAAAAGTTAATCAATAAATTCTATGTACCCCAAAATGGTGCTATTAAAAATTACAACTTGTCCCGCAAAAAACAAGACCTTATACAGCTATGTCTATGCAAAAATAAAAAGTGTATAGCTCTTTGAATGAGACGATGGAAAAAGGTAAAAAATGGCTTGGTCATTAACGTCTAAAATAGGCTGGTCATTAAGGGGTTAAGAGGAAGGCTTTATCTGATGTCTGCAAACATCTAGTGAAGACAAACATCAGATTTCAACTACAGTACCCTGCGAGACTGTGGGTGACTGTGGAAGGCCACACATTTCTGTTTGACGACCTGTCAAGAGCTAAAAGTCACTTCCTCCCTGAAGGCTAATTCTCATATACAACGAGTGCTCTCTGGACTGACTGTTCGCTTTATCGCTTGCTACGTTACTGGGCAACAAGATGTCCACTAAACTACATTACGTTATTGTCACAGTTCCAATATGTTATTTGTTGTCTTTTTTTTCTTCCCTCCATTAACCTTTTGCCTAGGATCATGCGTGAGTCACCTTTCTTTCCTTTGCGACCGGAGGTGTTGGCTGACTGGGACAGACATCTCAAGTCATACACATTCCTTTTTGCTCACCTATAGATGACTCACGCATCTTCCTCTATAAGCTAAGCCCCCCCTCTCCCGTGGTCGATATCTACCTTAATGATTCGCAGATCTCATCTCTATGTTGTATATGTTGAAATAATTTGCATATGTTTCTGATTAACTATTGTACCGCTCATATTTGGACTTTCCTAATCTGATGATCTTGCTGTATAAGATGTCTGATTACGTCATTGATATGTAGATGTTTAATACCAATACTGATTTGTGTCTTTCCTCCCTCTCTACTCCCCTCCCCTTCCCCCTTCTCTTGTTATACTTAAAATTTGTTGAAATTTGTTGAAGCCAAATAAAAACATTTACAAAAAGAAACAAACTATGCAAACATAAAGTAGACATATGGAAAATTTTAACTGGTAACTATTTTGTGAGGTATTACTATCTGTTTTTCAGCAGATACACTTCAATTTAGAAAAATGCACATTTTCTAAATTTTGGTGTTTTTGACAAATAAATATTGAATTTATTGACCAAATTTTTTCACTAACATAAATTACAAAATTGTCAAGAGAAAACATTCTCAAAATCGCTTGGATAGGTAAAAGCATTCCAAAGTTATTACCAGATAAAATGACCCTATGCATGATGTATAATGAATAGGGTTAGACGAATAGCATTATAGTCTAGGGGGGACGGATGCCACTATTAGGCATCAGTTTAACACATCCGTCACCCCTAGACTATAACTGTATCTGTTTAACACATATGTCATGAAAGGCTATTGAAAAGCCCATGACATATACACTACCGTTCAAAAGTTTAGGGTCACTTAGAAATTTCCTTATTTTTGCAAGAAAAGCACAGTTTTTTTTCAATGAAGATAACATTAAATTAATCATAAATACACTCTATACATTGTTTATGTGCTAAATAACTATTCTAGCTGCAAACGTCTGGTTTTCAATGCAATATCTACATAGGTGTATAGAGGCCCATTTCCAGCAACCATCACTCCAGTGTTCTAATGGTACATTGTGATTGCTAACTGTGTTAGAAGGCTAATGGATGAAAACCCTTGTGCAATTATGTTAGCACCGCTGTAAACAGTTTTGCTGTTTAGAGGAGCTATAAAACTGACCTTCCTTTGAGCTAGTTGGGAATTTGGAGCATTACATTTGTGGGTTCGATTAAACTCTCAAAATGGCTAGAAAAAGCGAGCTTCTGGAAGCATGGGGTGAAATTTCTCCCAATTACCTCAGCAAATTAACAGCTAGAATGCCAAAGGTCTGCAATGCTGTAATTGCTGCAAATGGAGCATTCTTTGACGAAAGCAAAGTTTGAAGGAGAAAATTATTATTTCAAATAAAAATCATTATTTCTAACCTTGTCAATGTCTTGACTATAATTTCTAGTCATTTTGCAACTCATTTGATAAATATAAGTGTGACCCCAAACTTTTGAACGGTAGTGTACATTAAACATATACCTGTGACTTATGCCAGACATTGGCATACATCACCCATAGGCTCTGATGTAAGAAAAACTATATACTATGTGTCACAGTCTGTGGATATGTGGACCCACTAGGCCGCACCGCCGTAGCGGGGAGGCAGCTGGCCAAACCACAGAGCACCCCAGCAATACAATGTCCCGCACAAGGGTACCTGAATAGTCCAGACAGTGGCCGAGGCTTTGGCACAGATGGAGGTGGGTGCAGCAGGTTACGCCAGACGTGGCAGATGACAGCAAGTGAAGCACGTTGCGCCAGACATGGCGGATCACACTGGATGAGGAAGCTGGCACTGGACGTGGCAGTTGACAGCAGGTGAAGCACATTGCGCCAGCCGTGGCGGATTACACTGGACGTGGAAGATGGCACTGGACGTGGCAGATGACACAGGATGTGGCAAACTACAGCAGGTGCAGTAGACATGACTCCAACACTAGTAGGCACAGGAACAAGAACACAGCACAGGATACAGAAACAGGTAACAGGGCACGGGTAACAACTGGAACGGGAAACACTAAGGGACCATTGCAAGACAGACTTGGGATACACTAATAATGCTCTACTAAAAGTAGAGTGAAAAAACACGGCGCCACATGTGTGTATCAATTATGAATTTGATGGGCAAAAGATCGTAACTGCTCACCTGTAAAGTTGAAAGTAATCCGCGAGTACAAAGCTGCTGCCGATCCCAACGCAAAACTCCAAAGAGATGCCAAAATTGATTGATAAAGAATAAAAAACGGGATACTGAGGCGCTGCTTGATAAAGAGTTAATACATTTAATTGAGGTAGTATAAATAGACAATTGCTACGCGTTTCAACGCCGGACTGGCGTCTTCCTCAGGCAAGTTAAGATGACAGCAAGGAGGCACATATTTATACACATACGGAATGCAGGGCTAATTAAGCCTAATTCAGACCAGAGTCCTGAAAAGTGTTAAAACAATTCATTGTTGTCATATGTTAACAACATTAATGGAATTAAAATGATCAGACAGTACATAACCGCATAATTGCATAATTATATAGTAATTAAATCATTTAAACGAAATGGCATAAAATATTTGCGCAAAAAGGCAATGGATTATGAAATTGCACATTGAACATAAACTTAAAATAACACAAGAATTGAAGTAAGATAAATAAAAATGCATTTGCAACTGCTGGATACATATAGAAATAATTGTACCAACAATAGCAACGCGTTGTCATGGAGACCAGAAGCGACACAGCCGGGAAGGAAGTCAAAACGCCAGTGGAACGCAAGGTGAGACGCACAGCAAGCATCTCATAGGGCGCAGGCAGGACAAGTGTTTGTTTATGACACAGCAGGGAAGGAAAATCAGAACGCCAATGGAACGCAAGGTGAGACGCATAGACCGTTGTCATGACGACCGCTATCAAAAGAGATAAGGTGGCCGGGAGAGTCCAATCGAACCCATGAAACGCACAGTGACACGCAGGGTCGCGCATACAGAGAAACTAAGGGTTGCAACGAAACGAGGTCCGGAGCATCCCGAAAATGTAAGTAGAAAGATTATATTTAGATGTTATTCTGTCAATAATGTGCAGACTATTGAAATAATGGTCATTTTGGTGGGAAAAATTACAGGTATTGTCTGGAGTGCTGATGAAATAAGAAAAGAAAAGAAAAAACCGGACACCTCCTCTATAATAAAAGAATAAAATATTAAAATTAAAAAGAATTAAGCAATATTAATATTCATAAGAAGAAGCTCATATGTAAAAATGCTTTAAAAGGTGCATTTTTTAAAATTAGTAAAGGATATCAGTCCAATGTAGATTCTGCGATGTCATTGAGGCCATTTGGATACAAGGTCCCCAGTTTGTAGATCCAAAAGTTTTCCCTCTGTTTTAACCTAATGAACCTATTGGATATATCTACAGGAATATACTCAGATATACAAAAAAAAATGGGACATAGAATGTAATTAAAACCACAGAAAAGGCCATCCTCACAGATTAGGTGGTGGGTAAAATACCCGTTCCAAACAGGACGCAACCAGGTCAGAGAATGCTGTTGATGGGAAGTGCCCAGGTGTGTTTAAATAATGATAGCCACTCCCACTTACCTTGAGGGGAGTGGTGTGTTGGGCATGGAAGTAAATGTGTAATAATAATAAATAAATAATAAAGTACTGTGTATAGTGCACATGTGAGGTATAGGGGACATGACTAAGTGTAGTGTGTAGAAATCAGGGCTGTGAGTGAAACAAAAACATGTGTAGTGTGTAAAACATGGAGGCATAGTGTTTGGATAGTGAGGCACAGCATATATCGCCGAATAGCAGCCTATTTATAACGCCCATATTGTAAGAGAGCGGGCTGCCCTGCATGCAGTGCCAAACATCCGCACACCAGGCTATCCCAGCATCATAAGACCCGGGCGCGTCCTGAAAAAAAGTATGTACAATGTAAGTAACCATGAGAAAACATGGGGTATTAGTTGTTGTTTTGGCCAAAAAAACGCAAGCTCGCAATCCACGTCACGGATCCCCACACTTGCGAGTCCCTACCTAGAACTTTTCGTTCCAAAATCTAAGATATACAAAAAAAAAATGGGACATAGAATGTAATTAAAACCACAGAAAAGGCCATCCTCACAGATTAGGTGGTGGGTAAAATACCCGTTCCAAACAGGACGCAACCAGGTCAGAGAATGCTGTTGATGGGAAGTGCCCAGGTGTGTTTAAATAATGATAGCCACTCCCACTTACCTTGAGGGGAGTGGTGTGTTGGGCATGGAAGTAAATGTGTAATAATAATAAATAAATAATAAAGTACTGTGTATAGTGCACATGTGAGGTATAGGGGACATGACTAAGTGTAGTGTGTAGAAATCAGGGCTGTGAGTGAAACAAAAACATGTGTAGTGTGTAAAACATGGAGGCATAGTGTTTGGATAGTGAGGCACAGCATATATCGCCGAATAGCAGCCTATTTATAACGCCCATATTGTAAGAGAGCGGGCTGCCCTGCATGCAGTGCCAAACATCCGCACACCAGGCTATCCCAGCATCATAAGACCCGGGCGCGTCCTGAAAAAAAGTATGTACAATGTAAGTAACCATGAGAAAACATGGGGTATTAGTTGTTGTTTTGGCCAAAAAAACGCAAGCTCGCAATCCACGTCACGGATCCCCACACTTGCGAGTCCCTACCTAGAACTTTTCGTTCCAAAATCTAAGATATACAAAAAAAAATGGGACATAGAATGTAATTAAAACCACAGAAAAGGCCATCCTCACAGATTAGGTGGTGGGTAAAATACCCGTTCCAAACAGGACGCAACCAGGTCAGAGAATGCTGTTGATGGGAAGTGCCCAGGTGTGTTTAAATAATGATAGCCACTCCCACTTACCTTGAGGGGAGTGGTGTGTTGGGCATGGAAGTAAATGTGTAATAATAATAAATAAATAATAAAGTACTGTGTATAGTGCACATGTGAGGTATAGGGGACATGACTAAGTGTAGTGTGTAGAAATCAGGGCTGTGAGTGAAACAAAAACATGTGTAGTGTGTAAAACATGGAGGCATAGTGTTTGGATAGTGAGGCACAGCATATATCGCCGAATAGCAGCCTATTTATAACGCCCATATTGTAAGAGAGCGGGCTGCCCTGCATGCAGTGCCAAACATCCGCACACCAGGCTATCCCAGCATCATAAGACCCGGGCGCGTCCTGAAAAAAAGTATGTACAATGTAAGTAACCATGAGAAAACAACTAATACCCCATGTTTTCTCATGGTTACTTACATTGTACATACTTTTTTTCAGGACGCGCCCGGGTCTTATGATGCTGGGATAGCCTGGTGTGCGGATGTTTGGCACTGCATGCAGGGCAGCCCGCTCTCTTACAATATGGGCGTTATAAATAGGCTGCTATTCGGCGATATATGCTGTGCCTCACTATCCAAACACTATGCCTCCATGTTTTACACACTACACATGTTTTTGTTTCCTGTCTCTGAGGGTTTGGGTAGTACGGCCCACATATTGTCGGTTACATGGACATTGGAGAAGATATATAACATAGCTGCTTCCGCAGTTTAAAAAGCTTTTTATCTGAAACTTTTCGTTAGTTGACATAGAAGTAAAATCCGTTTTTTTATTAGTAATACTCAGGCAGCACAGACATCTCGTTCTCCCGCAGCGATATGAACCATTCATAATCAGAGAAGTTTTGATAGGTATTTGGGAAATATTCCGAAGTTTACTAGGTGCAATTAGGTTCCTCAGGGTTTTCGCCCTTCTGTACGTAATTTTTGTTTTAACTGGGAGGATGTCTTTCATAAATTGGTCATTTTTAAGGATATGCCAATATTTATGTATTGTAGAGCTAATGTACTTACTGCCTTTATTGTATGTGGTGATAAAATTACAGCTAAAATCAATCGATTTTTTAGGGTCTTTAGCCACAGGGTTGATGCACTCAAATTGTGTCAGAGCCTTCGCCCTAGTCTCTGCACCATTAATCAGACTCATTGGGAAGTTTTTTTCTTTGAACCTCTTTTTAAGCAACTTACATTCGTCAGAGAAATCTTTATTGCTCGTGCAGTTTTTCCTTATTCTTTTATATTGTCCAAAAGGTACATTTATCAGCCATGGTGGGTAGTGAGCGCTCCTAAAATTTAAATAGCTATTCACATCTACCCCTTTAAAATGTGTTTTCGTGATCACTGACTGACCAGACTTCTCTATCGCAAGGTCCAAAAAATCAATTTTAACAAATGAATAAGTGTATGTGAAAGAAATTCCAAAGTTGTTATTATTGAGATGGTCAATAATTGCAGGAATCACTGTTTGGTTTCCTTTGATGATAAAGAATAGGTCATCTATGTACCTTTTATAGAAAATTATATTGTCCTTATAATTGTGATCTCCGTAAATATATAGATTTTCATATGCTCCCATGTACAGATTGGCGTACGATGGGGCAAAGCGTGAGCCCATCGCACAGCCTCTAATCTGTCTGTAGAACTTACCCTCAAATGTAAATGCATTGTGTGTAAGAATGAAATCAATACAGTTTATTAGAAAGTTTATCTGATTGCTTGGAAGATGTGAATCCAGAGTTAAGTATGATGAAATGGCTTGTAGGCCAAGGTCATGCGGAATGTTTGTATATAGTGAGGATACGTCAGCTGTTTAAAACCAAAGGTCCGTAAAATCATAAAGGGATTGTAGGTTGTGCAATTCTCTGATTAAATGTGTAGAATCTTTAAGATAAGATGGTAATTTTAAAACATATGTTTGTAGGTGCATGTCAATAAAATGGGACATATTGCTCGTTAATGACCCAATCCCTGAAATGATTGGTCTACCGGGAGGGTTAGACAAAGATTTGTGTACCTTTGGCAAATGGTATAAAAACGGAATAGTAGGAAATGGGACCGTTAAAAAAAGTTTCTCTTTTTTACTTAAAATTTGGTCTAAAAAAGCTGTCTCAATGAGTAGTTTATATTCCTGTTGGAACAAAGGTATCGGATTGCACTGTAATTTCTCATAGAAATTTGTGTCAGACAATAATCTATATGCCTCATTTGTATAGTCTAAACGATCCTGGATGATGATACCCCCCCCTTTGTCAGCCGAACGTATTACTATTAGATGGTTTTTTTGTAGATTCTTCAATGCAATACGCTCAGATTTGGTAAGATTGTCTGAGGATAAAGTCGGTTGTTCAATAGTCTTAAAATCATTACTAACAAGATTATAAAAGGTCTCAAGGGCCGGTCCCCGATGGTGTAAAGGGTAAAATGTAGATTTAGGGCGGACATCTACCGCTAAGGGCTTAGGGATATGCGGGGGTATGTCGGGACTCTGTATGGCAAGGGGAAGGGCTATTACTGGGGAAATTTCAAAATGCCGTAATAATGTAAGCTTGCGCATAAATCTATTTAAGTCCATAAATAAATCAAATCCATTAGGGGGGGTATTTGGGCAAAAGGAAAGACCCTTGGATAATAGACTGGTCTCGTCCTTATTCAATACATATTTAGACAGATTAAACAATTTTATTGTGTCTGCCTGTGTATCTTTGGGAGGAGGGGGAAGTTTGTGTCTGCCACCTCTACATCCTCTAAATCTTCTACCAGTTTTCTTTTTGATGTAATTTTCTGAAAAACTGGGAAAAAGGGAGTTGTCATCTGTATTTTTGGACTTTTTATAATAGGTAGTAGGATGTCCCTTGTTTGTGATATTGGTGTAATTGGAGGCCTGGTGAAATGTGACGGGAGTCCTAAAAAAGATACTGCTGCCAGGGTATTATCCAAAATGGGCCCCAAACCATCAGTGGTGTTATTAAAAGGATATGGTAAAGTTATATGGTTACTGTCCTGAGTGAAGTCATCGTGTGTGGATAAATTCACCAGGGATGGTGGGAGGGGAGACATGTTGTAAATTTCAATAGAGTCATTAAATAGAGGGGATCTAGGGGATAAATTAGGTGGGGTGTCTGGAATAAGATTGTATAATTTCAAATGCGCCTCCAAATTGACTGCTTTGAAGGCATGTAGAGGAACCTGTCCTAAGGGAGTGAAATGGGTAGTATTAGGGTTGTGAGAAATTTTTGGATGATTTTGAATATTAGAATGTGAATGTTGGGCATGTATATGGCTGGCAGAAAGCAATTCCTGATTAGAAACAGAGACTATAGGCCTTATAATTGGATCAGTGTTGTTGGACCTACTGGTACTCATGTTGATTATAGATGTATGTTTTGTCAAGTTTTTATTTTTAATCAATTCTTTGTTTTTATCCATATTGACCATGGGACTATTAGTATTGGAAGTAATTCTTGATCTGGAGCGTTTACAATGATAGGATGAATTCCTTAGAGGGGTCTCGAGGATCTTTTTGGGGGGTTCCAAATTAGTGTGTTTGCTAAGTGGAGGTTTGGAGGTCCAGTCCCCTAATACATTGTCAATGTAGTCAGTTCTATCTCTTTTGAGTTTCCTCATTTTTTTAGAGATAGTGTCTCTTTCAAATTGTTGCAAACGGTCAATAGTTGACAGTTCCAATTTTTTAACCCCTTCCCCCTGCTGGCATTCTGGGCCCTAATGTCCAAGCCATTTTTTAGATTTTTCCATTGTCACATTCGAAGAGCTGTAACTTTTTTATTTTTGCGTCGGCATAGCTGTATAAGGTCTTGTTTTTTGCGGGACGACTTGCAGTTTTTATTGGTACCATTTAAGAGTAGATGCGACTTTTTGATCACTTTTTATCACATTTTTTTTAAGTCAGGATTAACAGAAAACAGCAATTTTTCCATTGTTTTTTATTTTATTTTTTACGGCGTTCACAGTGCGGGTTAAATAATGTAACAGCTTTATAGTCGGGGTCGTTACGGACACGGCGATACCAAATATGTGTAACTTTTTTGCTTTATTGTAGTTTTTTTTAATAGTAAAGCATTTTGTAAGGGGAAAAGCTGGGTTTTTCATTTTTTTTTTTCACTTTTTTTTTTTTATTAACTTTATTAAACTTTTTTTTCTTTTTTACTAGTACCACTAGGGGACTTCCCTATCCTCCGATCGCTATTATAATACACTGCAATACTTATGTATTGCAGTGTATTACTTCCTGTCCGTTTAAAACGGACAGGCATCTGCTAGGTCATGCCTGCGGCATGATCTAGCAGGCATTCGCTGCAGGCAGACCTGGGGGTCTTTATTAGACCCCCGGCTGCCATAGAAGACACAGACACTCGGCGATTTTATCGCCGGGTGTCAGTGAGATGAGAGGGAGCTCCCTCCCTCTCTCCAAAACCATTCAGATGCGGTGCTCGCTATTGTGCACCGCATCTGAAGGGTTAAACAGGTGAGATCGATACTAATATCGATCTCACCCGGCAGAGCAGGGACGCCCCCAGCCCTCAGCTGCTTCTGGCAGCTGAGAGCAGGGAGATTTCACGGCTCCCTGCTCTGTTTACTTTATTCTACAGCAGCGACGTAGTTTGGCGGCGCTCTAGAATAAAGCCCACTAATGACCGCCGTAAAAAGACGTATCGGCGGTCATTAAGGGGTTAAAAACTGGAATGTTAGAAAAATGACATAGCTCATCGCTCAATGCATGTATAGTGGTTGCCAAACCGGCACAAATTTCAAGCCTTTTTCTCAATAAACACTTAATTAGGCCAGCATTGCTTAGTTCCAATGCCTTAAGCCAATCCGTACAGAAATTAATATCATTCAAATATGGGGTTTTAAAAAACACCCTAAGACCCCTAGGGGCTATTTTCTCAGTCAAATAAATGTCCAGGAAGCGACAGTCAATGCTTAGAAAGGCTTCTTCCTTCAAAGTATCCTCCAACTGGAGAAATAAATCAGTCATAGTTTTCATTTGTTCAATATTGATGTTGTTACTTACAGGTACAGTTTGAACATCGTAGGTATCTGTTGTTATCAGTTGCGTGATGAGAAAATCCCGGGAGGTTGCTCTCTCGTTAATGAAATCCAACATGATGATGATTGTAGTAGTAGGCAGCCAGTGTCAGAGGGTCTCCGAACCAAATACCCCCAATGATTTGCGGGCGAATGGTCCCACGGAAACTCCTCACACAGCGGGATCCAAGCCAACCAGATTGGGTAAATAGCAATGGCCCGATAAATATACTAAATGTAGAGTGAAAAAATACGGCGCCACATGTGTGTATCAATTATGAATTTGATGGGCAAAAGATCGTAACTGCTCACCTGTAAAGTTGAAAGTAATCCGCGAGTACAAAGCTGCTGCCGATCCCAACGCAAAACTCCAAAGAGATGCCAAAATTGATTGATAAAGAATAAAAAACGGGATACTGAGGCGCTGCTTGATAAAGAGTTAATACATTTAATTGAGGTAGTATAAATAGACAATTGCTACGCGTTTCAACGCCGGACTGGCGTCTTCCTCAGGCAAGTTAAGATGACAGCAAGGAGGCACATATTTATACACATACGGAATGCAGGGCTAATTAAGCCTAATTCAGACCAGAGTCCTGAAAAAACCGCCAAAACCAGCGGGTCAGAGTTCAATCCAAACGTAAAGTGTTAAAACAATTCATTGTTGTCATATGTTAACAACATTAATGGAATTAAAATGATCAGACAGTACATAACCGCATAATTGCATAATTATATAGTAATTAAATCATTTAAACGAAATGGCATAAAATATTTGCGCAAAAAGGCAATGGATTATGAAATTGCACATTGAACATAAACTTAAAATAACACAAGAATTGAAGTAAGATAAATAAAAATGCATTTGCAACTGCTGGATACATATAGAAATAATTGTACCAACAATAGCAACGCGTTGTCATGGAGACCAGAAGCGACACAGCCGGGAAGGAAGTCAAAACGCCAGTGGAACGCAAGGTGAGATGCACAGCAAGCATCTCATAGGGCGCAGGCAGGACAAGTGTTTGTTTATGACACAGCAGGGAAGGAAAATCAGAACGCCAATGGAACGCAAGGTGAGACGCATAGACCGTTGTCATGACGACCGCTATCAAAAGAGATAAGGTGGCCGGGAGAGTCCAATCGAACCCATGGAACGCACAGTGACACGCAGGGTCGCGCATACAGAGAACCTAAGGGTTGCAACGAAGCGAGGTCCGGAGCATCACGAAAATGTAAGTAGAAAGATTATATTTAGATGTTATTCTGTCAATAATGTGCAGACTATTGAAATAATGGTCATTTTGGTCATTTTGGTAGGAAAAAATACAGGTATTGTCTGGAGTGCTGATGAAATAACAGCTTTTTTAGACCAAATTTTAAGTAAAAAAGAGAAACTTTTTTTAACGGTCCCATTTCCTACTATTCCGTTTTTATACCATTTGCCAAAGGTACACAAATCTTTGTCTAACCCTCCCGGTAGACCAATCATTTCAGGGATTGGGTCATTAACGAGCAATATGTCCCATTTTATTGACATGCACCTACAAACATATGTTTTAAAATTACCATCTTATCTTAAAGATTCTACACATTTAATCAGAGAATTGCACAACCTACAATCCCTTTATGATTTTACGGACCTTTGGTTTTTAACAGCTGACGTATGCTCACTATATACAAACATTCCGCATGACCTTGGCCTACAAGCCATTTCATCATACTTAACTCTGGATTCACGTCTTCCAAGCAATCAGATAAACTTTCTAATAAACTGTATTGATTTCATTCTTACACACAATGCATTTACATTTGAGGGTAAGTTCTACAGACAGATTAGAGGCTGTGCGATGGGCTCACGCTTTGCCCCATCGTACGCCAATCTGTACATGGGAGCATATGAAAATCTATATATTTACGGAGATCACAATTATAAGGACAATATAATTTTCTATAAAAGGTACATAGATGACCTATTCTTTATCATCAAAGGAAACCAAAGAGTGATTCCTGCAATTATTGACCATCTCAATAATAACAACTTTGGAATTTCTTTCACATACACTTATTCATTTGTTAAAATTGATTTTTTGGACCTTGCGATAGAGAAGTCTGGTCAGTCAGTGATCACGAAAACACATTTTAAAGGGGTAGATGTGAATAGCTATTTAAATTTTAGGAGCGCTCACTACCCACCATGGCTGATAAATGTACCTTTTGGACAATATAAAAGAATAAGGAAAAACTGCACGAGCAATAAAGATTTCTCTGACGAATGTAAGTTGCTTAAAAAGAGGTTCAAAGAAAAAAACTTCCCAATGAGTCTGATTAATGGTGCAGAGACTAGGGCGAAGGCTCTGACACAATTTGAGTGCATCAACCCTGTGGCTAAAGACCCTAAAAAATCGATTGATTTTAGCTGTAATTTTATCACCACATACAATAAAGGCAGTAAGTACATTAGCTCTACAATACATAAATATTGGCATATCCTTAAAAATGACCAATTTATGAAAGACATCCTCCCAGTTAAACCAAAAATTACGTACAGAAGGGCGAAAACCCTGAGGAACCTAGTAAACTTCGGAATATTTCCCAAATACCTATCAAAACTTCTCTGATTATGAATGGTTCATATCGCTGCGGGAGAACGAGATGTCTGTGCTGCCTGAGTATTACTAATAAAAAAACGGATTTTACTTCTATGTCAACTAACGAAAAGTTTCAGATAAAAAGCTTTTTAAACTGCGGAAGCAGCTATGTTATATATCTTCTCCAATGTCCATGTAACCGACAATATGTGGGCCGTACTACCCAAACCCTCAGAGACAGGATCAACAAACACAGGTTCAATGTTAAAAGTGGATACACCAAACATAGTGTATCACGTCATTTTGCTTTAAAGCACAAATGTAACTTTGATCTCATAACTGTCACCCCTATTGAGTATATTCCTGTAGATATATCCAATAGGTTCATTAGGTTAAAACAAAGGGAAAACTTTTGGATCTACAAACTGGGGACCTTGTATCCAAATGGCCTCAATGACATCGCAGAATCTACATTGGACTGATATCCTTTACTAATTTTAAAAAATGCACCTTTTAAAGCATTTTTACATATGAGCTTCTTCTTATGAATATTAATATTGCTTAATTCTTTTTCATTTTAATATTTTATTCTTTTATTATAGAGGAGGTGTCCAGTTTTTTCTTTTATTTTCTTATTTCATCAGCACTCCAGACAATACCTGTATTTTTTCCTACCAAAATGACCATTATTTCAATAGTCTGCACATTATTGACAGAATAACATCTAAATATAATCTTTCTACTTACATTTTCGTGATGCTCCGGACCTCGCTTCGTTGCAACCCTTAGGTTCTCTGTATGCGCGACCCTGCGTGTCACTGTGCGTTCCATGGGTTCGATTGGACTCTCCCGGCCACCTTATCTCTTTTGATAGCGGTCGTCATGACAACGGTCTATGTGTCTCACCTTGCGTTCCATTGTCGTTCTGATTGTCCTTCCCTGCTGTGTCATAAACAAACACTTGTCCTGCCTGCGCCCTATGAGATGCTTGCTGTGCGTCTCACCTTGCGTTCCACTGGCGTTTTGACTTCCTTCCCGGCTGTGTCGCTTCTGGTCTCCATGACAACGCGTTGCTATTGTTGGTACAATTATTTCTATATGTATCCAGCAGTTGCAAATTCATTTTTATTTATCTTACTTCAATTCTTGTGTTATTTTAAGTTTATGTTCAATGTGCAATTTCATAATCCATTGCCTTTTTGCGCAAATATTTTATGCCATTTCGTTTAAATGATTTAATTACTATATAATTATGCAATTATGCGGTTATGTACTGTCTGATCATTTTAATTCCATTAATGTTGTTAACATATGACAACAATGAATTGTTTTAACACTTTACGTTTGGATTGAACTCTGACCCGCTGGTTTTGGCGGTTTTTTCAGGACTCTGGTCTGAATTAGGCTTAATTAGCCCTGCATTCCATATGTGTATAATTATGTGCCTCCTTGCTGTCACCTTAACTTGCCTGAGGAAGACGCCAGTCCGGCGTTGAAACGCGTAGCAATTGTCTATTTATACTACCTCAATTAAATGTGTTAACTCTTTATCAAGCAGCGCCTCAGTATCCCGTTTTTTACTAATAATGCTCAGGAAAGGATCAGAAGGGCAGGGTCCTTCTTACAGTCCAGGAAATCATGTGAGTTGATGATGATGATCAGTGGCGTAACTACCGCTATAGCAGCCATAGCGGGTGCTACGGGGCCCGCGGCATGAGGGGGCCCGTATCTCCCGCCGGCACGGGCCCCCACTATGGCCGGAGGCTCCACTAGCTGCCGCTATGGCTTCTACAGCGCGACACCACTGAACACTACGGCAGAGCGGGGAGGTATCTCCCCGCTCTGCCATTAAAGGGGTTGTTCCTACATAAGAGGAATGTGGATAGGGGATACATTTCTTTTGTAGGACACACTATAGGTCAGATTTTTTTGGGGGGTTGGGGCTGCGTGGCGTTACCTACAGGCGGGGCTGTATAGCGTTACCTACAGGGGGCGGTATGGTGTTACCTAAAGGGGGGCTGTATGGCATTACCTAAAGGGTGGGCTGTATAGTGTTACCTACAGGGGGGCTGTATGGCGTTACCTACAGGGGGCTGTATGGCATTACCTACAGGGGGGCTGTATAGCGTTACCTACAGGGGGGGCTTTATGGCGTTACCTACAGGGGGCTGTATAGCGTTACCTACAGGGCGGGCTGTATAGCGTTACCTACAGGGGGCTGTATGGCGTTATCTACTTACTACAGGGGGGCTGTATGGCGTTATCTACAGAGGGGGCTGTATAGCGTTACCTACAGGGGGGATGTATGGCATTACCTACAAGGTTGCTGTATAGCGTTACCTGCAGGGGGGGCTGTATGGCGTTACCTACAGGGGGCTGTATGGCGTTACCTACAGGGGGCTGTATGGCGTTCTCTACAGGGGTGGCTGTATGGCGTTACCTACAGGGGGCTGTATGGCGTTACCTACAGGGGGGGCTGTATAGCGCTATTTACAAAGGGGTCTGTATGGCGTTATCAACAGGGGGGCTGTATGGCGTTATCTACAGAGGGGGCTGTATGGCGTTATCTACAGGGGTAGGGCTGTATGACATTATCTACAGAGGGGGCTGTATGGTGTTATCTACAGAGGGGGGTGGATGGCGTTATCTACAGAGGGGGTTGTATGGCATTATCTAAAGAGGGGGCTGTATGGCGTTATCTACAGATGGGGCTGTATGGCGTTATCTACAGGCGGGCTGTATGGTGTTCTGTACAGGGGGGCTGTAAAAATAGCACTATCTACAAGGGGGGTTGTGTGACACAAAGGGGAGGGGGGGCCCCAGTCAAAAGTTTGCTATGGGGCCCAGTTTTTCCTAGTTACGCCCCTGATGATGCTTGTTCACATGTGCGCGCGCTGGCCCTTTAAGAGCAGGCAGGAGCATGCACGCGCACCCTACGGGACAGAGCGGACCGGAGTGGAAGTGAGCGCCGGCATCTCCTAGGAATTAGATGCGAGCCAGCGCTCACTGATCCATGGCTGCGGGCGTCGGGAGGTGAGTAAACCCGACGGCCCGCAGCCATGTACGCTACACTATGCTATTCCAACCTTAGCAAAAAAAAATATTCTAACATATACCAGGCCGACTGAGGCAAAAAGAGCACTCTAAAGGAGCCCTATGGACATGTTTAGTGTGTATGTTGGGACCGTTCCTGACTTACACGCTGAACAGACATCACAAAGTGTCACCCGCGAGATGCCCGCAAATTCATTATTTTCTATGAACCTGGACCGCAAAACACAGCCATACTAAGTCCAGGCTCCTGGGCTCCTGGGTCGTGTGCATGGGCCCATTAAAATGAATGGGGCCACAATTCACCTATGGATTTTCGGGGGAATTGCGGCCGCAAAAGCACGCTCGTGTGCATGGGGCCTCAGATATATGGAAACATTTAATATTGATCTTAATCTATATTGCTTTACTGCTATATTTACTATACTTATAAATATGGGGTCCTTAAATAACGCATGAAAGAATAAAGTAACATTAAAACCAAGCACACCATTGTTTTTCTTGTGAAATTCTCGATAAGTTTGATGTCACATGACCCTCTTCCAATTGAAAAAACAAAAGTTGGATACAAAATGGCCGACTTCAAAATGGCCGCCATGGTCAACACCCAGCTTGAAAAGTTTCCCCCCTCCCATATACTAATGTGCCACTAACAGGAAGTTAATATCACCAACCATTCCCATTTTATTTAGGTGTATCCATATAAATGGCCCACCCTGTACATTGGGGACTAGTTACAGTATTGTGGTTATCTGACTAAGCCTTTAAAGATAATTTGTCTCCAGTTGTGTGTCTTTCAATTATGGAAATTGCTAGATGACATAATAATAGAAATTTAGTGTGTTCTGCTGCAGCCACTTAATGGAGAATTGAAGTCCCATTGATCAGTTGAAAGGGGTCACTTTTCTTAGAAAGGACGCATGGATTGAGCAAGGTGATCTCTCTTGGCCAGTTAACAAAAAGAAATGTGCTACTTAACATGCATTTCTTAACCCCTTAATGACCGGGCATGTTTGTACCTTAATGACCAAGCCAGATTTGTCAAATCTGGTATGTCTGACTTTATCAGAGAATAACTCTGTGAAAGTTTTGAATATCCAAGTAATTCTGACATTGTTTTTTCGTCACATGTTGTACTTTATTTTAGTGGTAAAAGTAGACTGATACGATTTGCGGAAATTAATTAAAAAATAGAAAAATTGAAGAAATTTTGTAAAAATTACCATTTTCCCCTATTTTTAACTGCAATATGTCACATATGTACACACATACTGTACAATTTTTTTAATTAAATATATATTTCTATCTCTTTACTCTATTTTGGCAGCACTTTTGAAAAAATAAAATACATTTTCAGCAATTTAGAGGACTTACAAATTGAATAATAATTTTATAAATTTTGAAGTACATTTTGTTTTCCTGCACCAAACCAGGTTTTCAGAGGCTCATAGGTCTCAGAGTGATGGAGACCCCCACAAATGACCCCATTTAGAAAACTAGACCCCTTAAGGTATTTAACTAAGGGTATAGTAAGTATTTTGACCCCACAGTTTTTTGCTAAATTTAATACATAGCAGGTGAAAAAAAAAAAAATTTCACTTTTTTTCATAACAGTATCAGTTTGAAGACCAATTTCTTTGTAAAGCGACCATGAGAATGAAGAAACACACCACAAAATCTATCACCCTGTTTCTCCTGTTTTCAAAAATACCAACATTGTGGCCCTAATGCGCTGCCTGGACACACGGCAGGACCCAAAAGGAAGGGAGCACCCGGAGGCTTTCAGGACTCATATTTTGCTTGAAAATGTTTTAGGCCCCACTGTACATTTGGAGAGGTTTTGAGCTGCCAGAACGATAGAAACTCCCCATAAACGACCCCATTTAGAAAACTAGACCCCATAACGTAATTATTTAGGTGTATAGTAAGTGTTTTGACCCCACAGTTCTTTGCTAAATTTAATGCATATCAGGTGAAAAAAATAATAATTTCACTTTTTTCATAAAAGTATTAGTTTGAAGACCGATTTCTTTGTAAAGCGAACATGAAAATGAAGAAACACACCCCAAAATCTATCACCCTCTTTCTTCTGTTTTCAAAAATACCCACATTGTGGCCCTAATGCGCTGCCTGGACACACGGCAGGACCCAAAAGGAAGGGAACACCCGGAGGCTTTCAGGACTCATATTTTGCTTGAAAATGTTTTAGGCCCCACTGTACATTTGGAGAAGCTTTGAGCTGCCAGAACGATAGAAACTCCCCATAAACTACCCCATTTAGAAAACTAGACCCCTTAAGGTATTTATCTAGGGGTATAGTTAGTATTTTGACCGCACAGTTTTTTTGCTAAATATATTGGAATTAGTCTGTAAAAATTAAAATGTACTTTTTTTCTGAAACAACATAGAAATTTTTATTATTTACAAGGAATAACGAAGAAAATGCACCCCAACATTTGTAAAGCAATGTCTCCCGATTACGACAATACCCCATATGTGGTAATAAACTGCTGTTTGGACCCACAGCAGGGCTCAGAAGGGAAGGAGTGCCATTTGGATTTATGATTTTGCTGGAATGGTTTTCGGTGCCATGTCGCATTTGCAATGCACTGGAGGGACCAAAACAGTGGAAACCCCCCAATAGTGACCCCATTTTGGAAAAACCTTCAAGGAATTTTTCTAGGGGTATAGTGAGCATTTACACCCCACGGGTCTTTTGCAGAGTTTACTGGAATTAGGGCGCGAAAATTAATATCAACATTTTTTTCCACTAAAATGTTGCATTTTCTCATTTTCACAAGGGATAAAGGAGGAAAAAAACAACCATTTTTTATAAAGCAATTTCTCCCGAGTACGGAAATACCCCACATGTGGTCATACGTTTTTTCATTAGAAATGAATTAACCCTTTCAGGACTGATCCATTTTTTGCCTTCTTATTTTAGATTTTCACTCCCCGCCTTCCAAGAGCCATAACATCTTTATTTTTCCATCAATAGAGCGGTGTGAGGGCTTATTTGTTGCGGGACAATCTGTCGTTTTCATTGGTACCATTTTGGGGTACATGCGATTTTTTTTGATCACTTTTTATTCAATTATTTTGGAATCCTGAGCAAAAAACAGGAATTCTGACACCGTTTTTTAGGTTTTCTTTTTGCGGCGCTCACCGTACGCTATAGGTGACATTTTTACTTTATTCTGCGGGTTGGTACGGTTACGGCGATACCATATGTATATAGGTTTGGTCCTTTTTTTTAGCGTTTGCACAATAAAATGACTTATTTATAAAAAAACAAATTTCTGTGACACCATATTCTGAGAGCCGTAATTTTTTAATTTTTTAGTCAAAAAAGCTGTCTAAGGGCTTGTTTTTTGCGGGACGGATAGAAGTTTTTATTGGTACTATTTTCGGGTACATGCGACTTTTTGATCACTTTTTATTCTTTATTTAGGGAGCGGTGGTGACCAAAAAAATTGCGATTCTGTCGTCGTTTTTTATTGATTTTTTTTGGGGTGTTCATCGTGCGGGAAAAATAACATTATAGTTTTATAGTTGGGTTCGTTACGAACGCGGTGATACCAAATATGTGTACTTTTTTAACGTGTTCTTTTTTTTTCTATAATAAAGTCTTATTATAGGAAAAAAAGCATTTTGTGTTTATATAACGTATAACTTTTATTTTTACACTTTTTTTAAAACATTTTTATTACTTTTTTTTACCTTTTTAACTTGTCCCACTAGGGGACACTTAGTCTTGCAGCTTTGATCGCTGCTAGAGTACATTACACTACACACGTAGTGTAATGTACTCTAACTGTCATTGTGACGTGACTGTCACACTGACAGGAAGCAGAGGAGGAACGGCCGGAGGCTGCTCCTCCGAGGCTTCCGTACATGGCAACCCGGAGGTCATTATCTGACCTCCGATTGCCGTGACAAGCATCGGTAGCCCCCACGATCACTTCGTGGGGGCTGCCGATGTGCTTCAAACCACTTAAATGCGGCGATGGCAATCCGTCGCCGCACTTAAGGGGTTAACTGCCGAAAGCAGCGGCGATGGTCCGCTGACCGGCGAGACTGATGTCTCAGCTATCTAGGACAGCTGTCAGCGCGGGTCTGTCACTCTGTGTTTACACAGAGTGACAGTTTGAAATGCGGACGAAAATGAACGTCATGGTGCGGGAACTAGCAGCCGACCATGACGTTCATTTTCGTCCTTGGTCGTTAAGGGGTTAAATCCTTTATAGTATAAGTGCTGTGGAACTTGCAGATCAAGGTGAGTTCACAGTAACATTCAGTTAATGTAAAAGCACCCATTTGGTTACAGTTATTATGGCATCTAATAGATACCCTAATTTTAAGAACTTTGTTTTGTGACAGATTACTTTTAAAGAAGCACTCCAGCAATTGAAAATGGGAATAGGTTCTAAAGTAGTGAGGAGCATTGTATTACCGGCAGTGGCGTAACTACCGCTGTAGCAGCCGTAGCGGCTGCTACGGGGCCAGGGGCGTAACTAGGAAAGACTGGGCCCCATAGCAAACTCTTGACCGGGTTCCCCCCGGGTGCCACAAGCAGCCCCCCTTATAAATAGTAGAATGTGCCACACAGCCCTCCTGTAGACAGTGTTGTATAGCCCCACCTATAGACAGTGTCACACCCCATTTGTAGAAAGTGCCCCCACCCCCCCTTGTAGATAGTGCCATACAGCCTCCTGTAGATATCGCCATAAAGCCCCCACTGTATATAGCGCTATACAGCTCCCACTGTATATGGTGCCACACAGCCCCCTCCCTTGTATATAGTGCCACACAGCCCCCCTTAGTAGAAAGTGCAGTACAGCCCCCCCCCCCCTTAGTAGAAAGTGCCACACACAGACCCCTGTAGATTTTGCCACACTCAGCCCCCTGTAGATAGAGCCACAGCCCTCCCCCTTGTAAATAGTGCCATACAGTTCCCCCATGTGTATAGTGCCACACAGCTCCCCCTTGTGTATAGTGCCACACAGCTCTCCCTTGTCTATAGTGCCACACAGCTCCCCCTTGTGTATAGTGCCACACAGCCCCCAGTTGTGTATAGTGCCACACAGCCCCCCCTTGTGTATAGTGCCACAAGGCAATGCCGCATCCGAGAAAGTTGTATCAGCCAGGGAGATGTCACTCAAACATGGAAAGGTGGGTTTGGAGGCAGGACTATCTGACTCTTCAGCATAGCGGCACCGCCCCATGACCCTCTAATCAGTAATTAGCATATAGTGTGCGCCGTTTTAAAAGTGGATTTTACGGATTTTGCTGAGTCTGAAAAAAACATACAAGGGAATGTTTGGAGATATTGTCAGGTCATGGTTCAAGGGGTTAAAACTACCTGACACATTCCCATTAAATATACAATGAATTGAGAACAATTCCATCTGCCTTGCAATTATGTTATTATAAATATATCCTATATAACTACAGATCCAGAACCAAGCTCTGACATATATACAGTACCACAACCAAGATCAGAACATAAATACAGCACTAGAACCAAGCTAAGTACATATATACAGCACCAGAACCAAGCTCAGTACATAAATACAGCACTAGAACCAAGCATTGACACATATACAGCACCAGAACAAAGCTCAGTACATATATACAGCACTAGAACCAAGCTCAGTACATAAATACAGCACTAGAACAAAGCTCAGTACATATATATATACAGCACCAGAACCAAACTCATTACATATATACACAGCACCAAAACAAATCTTATACGCCTATACAGCACCAGAATCAGAACCAAGATCAGTACATATATACAACGCCAGAACAAATACAGCTCAATTTACTGCAACCCCTGCCATATAGGTTTGTACGGTGTAAAACTACAGCTCCCAGCATGGCCCAAACAATGGTGAGGAGATGCTGGGAGATGCTGTTTCACAAAAAAATCATACCACTCATCATCTCGCTGCAGATCATACAGTGACTACAATACTGATTGGAGGCAGAAAAACATTTACATTAAGTGACTCACCGGTGACATCTCAGATTCCAGTTCTTTTCTTTTCCCTCCGGTCCAGACATCTATGATGGATTTCTACTGGCCATGACCCATGTCTCCAGTTTTCCGCTCACCTCTAAATGTAAAGGATCTGCCAGGCACTGCGGGGTTAACTCCCAGAACTAATCAGTCAGCACCTGAGAATACATCCCTGAGACTGACTCCTGCTTCCACCATTCAGGCTGGCAGGCTTAGGAGTGGGAGAGCCTATCGTAACCTGGCCAGACTCAGCTAGCTCCCGCCCTCGGTCTATTTAAGCCTGCACTTCCTGTCCCTCGGTGCTTGTTATTGCTTTTGTTTCCTTCCTTGTGGTTCCTGGCCCAGCTACAGCTCCTGCTATTTTTGATCCTGCTCCATACCGACCCTGGCTTACCGACTACTCTTCTGCTTTTCGTTTTGTACCTCGCACACTCCTGGCTTGACTCGGCTCGTTCACCACTCTGGTTGCTCACGGTGTTGCCGTGGGCAACGGCCCCTTTTCCTTGCTTGTGTTCCTTGTATGTTTGTCGTGTTTGTCGTGCACTTACTGAGCGCAGGGACCGCCGCCCAGTTGTACCCCGTCGCCTAGGGCGGGTCGTTGCAAGTAGGCAGGGACAGAGTGGCGGGTAGATTAGGGCTCACTTGTCCGTCTCCCTACCCCCTGCCGTTACATAATAACAAGCCCATACCTAGTCTACCCCTGGTCCCTGACACCACTATGGATCCCCGTGAGACCCTGGCTCAGCAAATGCAGGGTCTCTCCCTACAGGTCCAGGCCCTGGCTCAGAGGGTCAACCAGCCTGATGCTACCCTGGTAGTTCCCCGCACCGCACCTCTTGAACCCCACCTCAAGTTGCCCGACCGGTTCTCAGGGGACCGGAGGACTTTTCTCTCCTTTCGGGAGAGTTGTAGGCTTTACTTTCGTTTAAAGCCTCATTCCTCAGGTTCTGAGAGCCAGCGGGTGGGTATAATTATGTCCCGGCTCCAGGAAGGGCCCCAAGAGTGGGCCTTCTCCTTGGCTCCTGACGCCCCTGAACTTTCCTCCGTTGATTGTTTCTTTTCTGCTCTCGGACTTATTTATGACGAGACTGACAGGACTGCCTTTGCCGAGAGTCAGCTGGTGACCTTAAGTCAGGGTAAGAGACCTGTTGAGGAGTATTGCTCTGACTTTCGGAAGTGGTGCGTAGCTTCTCGGTGGAATGACCCTGCCTTAAGGTGCCAGTTTATGTTGGGTCTGTCGAATGCCCTGAAAGACCTGCTAGTTAGCTATCCCTCTTCTGACTCCCTAGACCAGGTTATGGCTTTAGCGATACGACTTGACCGACGTCTCAGGGAACGACAACGTGAACGTTTATGTGTTTTCTCCTCCGACTCCCCCATGATGCCTCCCGAAGCTCCGTTGCTTCGTTCCTCCCCGAAAGATTCAGAGATACCTATGCAACTCGGGGCCTCCGTGTCCCCCCAACAACGTAGAGAATTCCGCAGGAAGAATGGTCTCTGCTTCTACTGTGGGGACGACAAGCATCAAGTGAACAACTGTCCTAAGCGTAAGGTTGCAGCCAGAGAACTTCCGCGTCTAAGTGATCATCGGGGAGGTCACTTGGGCGCACAGGTATTTCCCGTAAATATGAAACGTACTAAGATCTTGCTTCCCTTTCAGGTCTCTTTTGGTGGTAGGTCTGCTACCGGCAGTGCTTTCGTGGATTCAGGGTCCTCTACTAATATCATGTCTGTGGAATTTGCTATGTCCCTTGCTATGCCTCTTATTGATTTGCCTAAACCTGTCCCGGTAGTGGGTATCGACGCCACTCCTCTTGCTAATGGTTATTTTACACAGCATACCCCTGTTTTTGAACTCCTTGTTGGCTCCATGCATTTGGAGCAATGCTCTGTACTGTTGATGCAGGGATTATCGTACGATTTGGTGCTAGGTCTTCCCTGGTTGCAGTTGCATAATCCTACGTTTGACTGGAATACTGGGGAGCTAACCAAATGGGGTAATGAATGTTGTACGTCATGTTTTTCTGTTAATTCTATTTCTCCCCCTAAGGAGGCGAATACGCTACCCGAGTTTGTTCAGGACTTCGCTGATGTTTTCTCTAGGGAGGCCTCCGAAGTGTTACCTCCTCATAGAGAATACGATTGCGCTATCGAATTGGTACCAGGAGCTAAGCTTCCTAAGGGTAGGATATTTAATCTTTCTTGTCCCGAACGTGAAGCTATGAGAGTGTATATCCAGGAATCCCTGGCCAAGGGTTACATTCGTCCCTCTTCTTCTCCGGTAGGTGCTGGCTTCTTCTTCGTGGGGAAGAAGGATGGTGGTCTTAGGCCATGCATTGACTACCGTAGCCTGAATAAGGTCACGGTAAGGAACCAGTATCCCCTTCCTTTGATTCCTGATCTCTTTAATCAGGTTCAGGGGGCCCAATGGTTTTCTAAATTGGATCTACGGGGGGCGTATAACCTTATTCGCATCAAAGAGGGGGATGAGTGGAAGACTGCGTTTAACACGCCCGAAGGCCATTTCGAATACCTCGTCATGCCCTTTGGGTTGTGTAATGCCCCTGCGGTCTTCCAGAATTTCATAAATGAGATTTTGAGAAATTACCTGGGGATTTTTCTGGTAGTGTACCTTGATGACATACTGGTGTTTTCCAAGGACTGGTCCTCCCACGTGGAGCATGTCAGGAAGGTGCTCCAGGTCCTTCGGGAAAATAAACTGTTTGCCAAAACCGAAAAATGTGTGTTTGGGGTACAGGAGATTCCATTTTTGGGTCAAATCCTCACTCCTTATGAATTCCGCATGGACCCCGCCAAGGTTCAGGCTGTGGCGGAATGGGTCCAACCTGCCTCCCTGAAGGCGTTACAGTGTTTTTTGGGGTTTGCTAATTATTACAGGAGATTCATTGCTAACTTCTCGGTCATCGCTAAGCCCCTTACGGACCTCACTCGCAAAGGTGCTGATCTCCTCCACTGGCCTCCTGAGGCTGTCCAGGCTTTTGAGGTCCTTAAGAAGTGCTTTGTCTCGGCCCCGGTGCTGGTTCAGCCCAACCAAATGGAGCCATTTATCGTGGAAGTTGACGCATCTGAGGTGGGAGTGGGGGCTGTCTTGTCCCAGGGTACCAGGTCCCTCACCCATCTCCGCCCCTGTGCCTACTTCTCCAGGAAGTTTTCGCCAACTGAAAGTAACTATGATATTGGCAACCGCAAACTCTTAGCCATTAAATGGGCATTTGAAGAGTGGCGCCACTTCCTGGAGGGGGCTAGGCACCAGGTAACGGTCCTTACCGACCACAAGAATCTGGTGTTCCTAGAATCTGCCCGGAGGCTAAACCCGAGACAAGCTCGATGGGCGTTATTTTTTACCAGATTCAATTTTTTGGTTACCTATAGGGCTGGGTCTAAAAATATTAAGGCTGATGCACTGTCGCGTAGCTTCATGGCCAGCCCTCCTTCGGAGGAAGATCCTGCTTGTATTTTGCCTCCAGGTATAATCATTTCCTCGATCGATTCTGATTTAGTCTTTGAAATTGCTGCTGATCAAGGTGCAGCTCCCGGGAACCTTCCTGAGAACAAGCTGTTTGTTCCCCTGCAATTCCGGCTAAGGGTACTTAGGGAAAATCATGACTCCGCACTATCTGGCCATCCAGGCATCCTGGGTACAAAACACCTCATTACCAGAAATTATTGGTGGCCTGGGTTGCCTAAAGACGTTAAGGCCTACGTCGCCGCTTGTGAGGTTTGTGCTAGGTCCAAGACTCCCAGGTCCCGACCAGCGGGCTTACTGCGTTCGTTGCCCATTCCCCAGAGACCTTGGACACATATCTCCATGGATTTTATCACCGATTTGCCTCCATCCCAAGGCAAGTCGGTGGTGTGGGTGGTGGTGGACCGCTTCAGTAAGATGTGCCACTTTGTGCCCCTCAAGAAACTACCCAACGCCAAAACGTTGGCTACCTTGTTTGTCAAACACATCCTGCGTCTCCATGGGGTCCCTGTCAATATTGTTTCGGACAGAGGGGTACAATTTGTTTCATTGTTTTGGAGAGCCTTCTGTATGAAGTTGGGGATTGATCTGTCCTTCTCCTCTGCCTTCCATCCTGAAACCAATGGCCAAACGGAGAGGACTAATCAGTCTCTAGAACAATACTTAAGGTGTTTTGTCTCTGACTGTCAATTTGATTGGGTCTCTTTCATTCCCCTCGCCGAATTTTCCCTTAATAACCGGGTCAGTAACTCGTCTGGGGTCTCTCCTTTTTTTTGTAATTTTGGGTTTAATCCACGGTTCTCCTCCGTTTCACCTGGTAGTTCCAACAATCCTGAGGTAGAGGTCGTTCATCGGGAACTGTGCACAGTCTGGGCCCAGGTTCAGAAAAACCTAGAGGTGTCCCAGAGCGTACAAAAAACTCAGGCTGATAAAAAACGTTCTGCTAACCCCCTGTTTATGGTCGGGGATCTGGTGTGGTTGTCGTCTAGGAACTTGCGTCTCAAGGTTCCGTCCAAGAAGTTTGCTCCCCGGTTTATTGGGCCGTATAAGGTCATTGAGGTCCTCAATCCTGTCTCCTTCCGGCTGGAGTTACCCCCGTCTTTTCGGATACACGACGTGTTTCATGCCTCCCTCCTCAAACGCTGCTCCCCGTCCTTGGCTCCCTCGAGGAGACCTCCTGTTCCCATCCTCACCCCGGAGGGGGTGGAATTCGAGGTGGCCAGGATTGTGGACAGCAAGATGGTCCAAGGCTCCCTCCAGTACCTGGTCCATTGGAGAGGATACGGGCCCGAGGAGAGGACTTGGGTACCCGCCCGGGATGTTCACGCTGGGGTATTGGTCAGGAGGTTCCACCTGCGTTTCCCCAGTAAGCCAGGTCCACTTAGAAAGGGTCCGGTGGCCCCTCATAAAAGGGGGGGTACTGTAAAGGATCTGCCAGGCACTGCGGGGTTAACTCCCAGAACTAATCAGTCAGCACCTGAGAATACATCCCTGAGACTGACTCCTGCTTCCACCATTCAGGCTGGCAGGCTTAGGAGTGGGAGAGCCTATCGTAACCTGGCCAGACTCAGCTAGCTCCCGCCCTCGGTCTATTTAAGCCTGCACTTCCTGTCCCTCGGTGCTTGTTATTGCTTTTGTTTCCTTCCTTGTGGTTCCTGGCCCAGCTACAGCTCCTGCTATTTTTGATCCTGCTCCATACCGACCCTGGCTTACCGACTACTCTTCTGCTTTTCGTTTTGTACCTCGCACACTCCTGGCTTGACTCGGCTCGTTCACCACTCTGGTTGCTCACGGTGTTGCCGTGGGCAACGGCCCCTTTTCCTTGCTTGTGTTCCTTGTATGTTTGTCGTGTTTGTCGTGCACTTACTGAGCGCAGGGACCGCCGCCCAGTTGTACCCCGTCGCCTAGGGCGGGTCGTTGCAAGTAGGCAGGGACAGAGTGGCGGGTAGATTAGGGCTCACTTGTCCGTCTCCCTACCCCCTGCCGTTACACTAAATATAATAAAGCACCATACACTGCACCTCTAACTATAATAGCACCATACACTGTGTCCCTGATTATAATAGTACCATACACTGTGTCCCACACACACACACACACACACACACACACACCGTGCCACCTGTAGATAGTGCCCCCATAACCCCCTGTAGATAAAGACCTACAGTGCTCCACATATAGCCAACCTCTGTAGATAGTCTCACATATAGCTCTCCCTGTATATAGTGTCCCACATATAGCCCACCCCTGTACACAGTGTCTTACATATAGCCACCCTGTTGCTAGTGCCCCACAGGTAACCCACCCCTGTATATAGTATCCCACATATAGCCCCCACCTATAGAAAGTACTCAAAAAAAAATTGCTGCCCTATAGATAGTGCGCTACATATAGCCCACCCCTGTATAGTGTATCACATATAGACCCCCCTGTAGATAGTGCACCACATCCCCACATATAGACCCCCCATAGATAGTGGCCCACATATAGACCCCCCTGTATATAGTGGCCCACATCCCCAAATATAGACCCCCCTGTAGATTGTGCCCCACATCCCCACATATAGCCCACCCCTGTAGCTAGTGCCCCACATCCCCACATATAGACCCCCCTGTATATAGGGGCCCACATATAGACGACCCCCCTGTAGATAGAGCCCCCATTATATATAATGCCACTCACAGATTTATGATAAAAACAAAAAACTTTACATACTCACATGATCCCGTTCCCACGCTGTGGCAAGTCTGCTGGAGCTGAACGAGTATCGTTCAATGACGCTGATTGGTGGGCCAGAATGACTTGCCCCGTCAATTGGCACCTTTCAAGCATTGGCATCATCGCGCCGCTATCCAATCAGCGTCATTGTAAGGCGCTGAATGGTCGGGCACAGAACATGCCCAGCCATTCAGCGCTAATGCATGTATTTGGCTGTCGCTAGCACCGGGGCCCCCTCCGGTGCTAGCGACGCCTACAGGCATGAGAGGGCACGGGCCCCGTAGTAGCGGCGCTACCGCTGTAGCAGCCACAATGGCTGCTAACGGTGCCACCGGGCATTTGAGGGGCGTGTCGGCTGGCGGCACGGGCCCCCTCAAGCCGTATGCCCCGTAGCAGCCGCTACGGCTGCTACCGCGGTATTTACGCCATTGTACGGGGCCCACGGCATGAAGTGGCCCGTGCCGCCCCCGCCAACACAGCCCCCCATGCCCGGTGGCACCGCTAGCCCCATGCCCGGTGGCGCCGCCCAGCCTCTAACATTTATGGGCCTCGGGGCATGGACCTTTTATGCTCGGTGGCGTTGCTAGCCATCGGTGCTAGCGACAGCCACCCCCTCTTGCAGTAATTGTACCTGCATCTATAGCACGCAGGTACAAATACATGCATTAGCGCTGAATGGCCGAGCACGTTCCGTGCCCGACCATTCAGCGCCTTGCAATGACGCTGATTGGAAGTGCAAAATGACTTGCCCCACCAATCAGCACCTTTCAACAAAGCTAGCGGCGCAATGACATCATCGCGCCGCTTCCGTTGTTGAAAGGCGCTGATTGACGGGGCAAATCATTCTGCCCTGCCAATCAGCGCCTTTCAATGATGCTAGCGCCGCAATTACGTCATCATTCCGCTTGCGTCGTTCAGTTCCAGCAGAACTGCTCAGAAGAGAGCAGGTCTGCATTGCCACTAGATGGCATGAAACAGGATAATGTGAGTATGTAAAGTTTTGTTTTTTGCTAATAAAACTGTGAGTGGCATTATCTACAAGGGGGACTCTATCTACAGGGGGGTCTTTATAAAGGGGGAGCTATATGTAGGGCACTATGTAAAGGGGTGGGCTATATGTGGGACACTATATACAGGGGTGGGTTACCTGTGGGGTACTATCTACAGGGGGTCTATATGTAGGGCACTGTCTATAGGGGTGGGCTATATGTGGGACAATATATACAGGGGGAGCTATATGTGGGGCACTACCTACAGTGGTGGGCTATATGTGGCTCACTATCTATAGGGGAAGCTATATGTAAGGCAGCACGGTGGCTCAGTGGATAGCACTATTGCATTGCAGCTCTGGAGTCCATATGTGGGCACTATCTACAGGGGCCTGTATGTGGGGCACTATATACAGGGGCTTCTATGTAGAGCACTATCTACAGAAGCTCTATGTGGGTCGCTATCTAAAATGGGGCTATGGGGGCACTATCTACAGGGGGCACGGTGTGTGTGTGGAACACAGTGTATGGTACTATTATAATCAGGGACCCAGTGTATTGCGCTATTATAATTAGAAGTGCAGTGTATGGCGCTATTATATTTAGAGGTGTTGAGAATTTTATCTTCGTTTATAGGTGCAGAAATGTTTTAAAAGTGAGAAGCTGAATCTGAGCGGAAAACTGCATAAATGGGTCGTGGCCAGGAGAAGTCATCATAGAGGTCTGGACCGGAGGGAGAAGAAAAGAAAAAAAGAACTAGAATCTGAAACATCACCAGTAAGTCACTTAATGTAAATGTTTATTCTGCCTCTAATAAGTGATGTAGTCACTGTATGATCTGCAGAGAGATGACAGGTGGTTTGATTTTGATATGATATTTTTTTTTTTCGAAACAGCATATTTCCCAGCATATCCTTACCATTGTTCGGGCCATGCTGGAAGCTATAGTTTTACACCGTACAAACCTATACGGCAAAGGTTGCACTAAATTGAGCTGTATTTGTTCTGGGGTTGTATATATGTACTGACCTTGGTTCTGGGGCTGTATATATGTACTGAGCTTTGTTCTGGTGCCATATATATGTACTGAGTTTGGTTCTGGGGCTGTATTTATGTACTGAGCTTTGTTCTGGTGCTGTATATATGCACTGAGCTTTGTTCTAGTGCTGCATATATGTACTGAGCTTGGTACTGGGGCTGTGTTTATGTACTGAGCTTGGTTCTAGTGCTTTATATATGTTCTTATCTCGGTTCTGGGGCTGTATTGATATATTGAGCTTTGTTCTGGTATTGTATATATGTACCGACCTTTGTTCTGGTGCTGTATATATGTAATGAGCTTGGTTCTATTGCTGCATTTATGTACTGAGTGTAAAGGATCTGCCAGGCAAAGCTTCGGGGGTTAACGCCCATAGAAAATCAGTCTGCACCTGCTTCTGTGTCTGTGAGACTGACTCCATCTTCCACCACTCAGGGTGGCAGGCTTAGGAGTGGGAGAACCTATCACAGCCTGGCCAGACGGAGCTAGCTCCCGCCCTCTGTCTATTTATACCTGCCTTTCCTGTTCCTCTTTTGCTTGTGATTCTTTTCGTTTGGTTTCCTAGCCCTGCTGCAGCGTCTTGTACTATTGTCCTTGCTTCATATTGACCCCGGCTTGCTGACTACTCTTCTGCTCTGCGTTTGGTACCGCGTACACTCCTGGTTTGACTCGGCTTGTTTACTTCTCTTGTTGCTCACGGTGTTGCCGTGGGCAACTGCCCCTTTCTCCCCCTAGCTCTGTGTACCCTTGTCTGTTTGTCTGTCGTGCACTTATTGAGCGTAGGGACTGTCGCCCAGTTGTACCCCGTCGCCTAGGGCGGGTCGTTGCAAGTAGGCAGGGACTGAGTGGCGGGTAGATTAGGGCTCACTTGTCTGTTTCCCTATCCCTGTCTTTACACTGAGGTTTGTTCTGGTGCTGCATATATGTAGTGAGCTTTGTTCTGGTGCTGTATATATATAGTGAGCTTTGTTCTGGTGCTGTATATATGTAGTAAGCTTTGTTCTGGTACTGTATATATGTCAGAGCTTTGTTCTAGTGCTGTATTTATGTACTGAGGTTTGTTCTGGTGCTGTATATATGTATTGGCCTTGGCTCTCGTGCAGTATATATGTATGAGCTTGGTTCTGGAGCTGTAATTATATACAGTAGGATATATTTATAATAACAAAATTGCAGGGCAGATGGAATTGTTTTCAATTCGTTGTATATTTAATGGGAACCTGTCTGGTCGTTTTAACCCCTTGAACCGCCACCATGCGGTAATACATGACCTGACAATATTGCCAAATGTATGTTTTTTTCAGATGCAGCAAAATCTATAAAATCAACATTTAAAACGGAGCATACTATATGCTAAAGACACATTAAAGTGTCATGGGGCGGTGCCGCTATCCTGAAGAGTCACATAGTCCTACCTCCAAACCCACCTTTCCATGTTTGATTGACATCCCCCTGGCTGATACAACTTTCTCGGATGCGCCACTGCCTTGTACAACTTGGGCACACACCGTGCAGCGAGGTGTAGTCTGCCCGGCTTCATCGCTGCACTGCCCATGCCAGGGGAGTACAAGGCAACGGCGCATCCCCAAGAGTTTGAGGAGGCTGGAAGTGATGTGGAACAGCCAGGGCGATGTCAAACATAATCAGTGGGCGCCATTTAAATTTTCGCCTAATGCAGCAGAAAAGCTAGAATCGGCCTTTGAGGCTGCAGGCCACTTTAGGCCTGCAGCCTATAAGGTGCTGGAAAGACTCCCTGTGCAGGCCGGTGTGATGATGTCACTGCATCATGCTGGTCTGCGCTTGTGTCCCGACCGGAGCCTGTGCAGTGCTCTGCCATCGCAAGAATGGGGCAAGGTAAGTACAATATTTTTTTTTTGGGGGGGGGGGGCTTTGTGGCACTATATACAAGGTAGGGGAGCATGGTGGCATTATATTCAAGGGGGGAGCAGGCTGACACTATATACAAGGGGGGCAGCAGAGTGGCACTATATACAAGGGGGGAGCAGGGTGGCACTATATATAAGGAGGAGCAGTGTGGCACTATATACATGGGGGAGCAGGATGGCACTACATACATGGGGGAGCAGGGTGGCACTATATACAAGGGGGAAGCAGGGGGCACTATATACTAGGGTGGCTGTGTGGCACTATATACAAGGGGGCTGTGTGGCAATATACACAAGGGGCTGTGTGGCACTACTAAGTGGGTGCTGTGTGGCACTACTAAGGGGGGATGTGTGGCACTATCTACTAGGGGGGCTGTATGGCACTATTTACAAGGGGAGGGCTGTGGCGCAATCTACAGAGGTCTGTGTGTGGCACTACTTAGGGGTGGCTGTGTGGCACTATCTACTAAGGGGGGGCTGTGTGGCACTATATACAAGGGAGGGGGTCTGTGTGGCACTATATACAGGCGGAGCTGTATGGCGCTATATACAGGGGGCTTTATGGCAATATCTACAGGGGGCTGTACGGCACAATCTACAAGGTTGAGGTGGGGGGCGCTATATACAAGTGGATTGTGACACTGTCTACAGGGGGGCTGTATAGCACTGTCTACAGGGGGCCATATGGCACAATCTACAGGGGGCACTATCTATAAGGGGGGCTGTGTGTGGCACCTGGTGGGCCCCAGTTAAAAGTTTTCTATGGGGCCCAGTCTTTCCTAGTTACACCCCTGATTACCGGTAACTTTGACAGTTAGTTGCTTTGTTTTCCGGGCTGCCATTGGGTGACATGATCACCACTCTGACCGCCCAAATCTGATAGCGTCTGTTGAGAAGGCACCGTAAGTCAATCTCTCAATGCAAGTCTACGAGACCTTCAATGTGAATCTCATAGACTTGCCTTGAGAGACTGACCTCTGGTGCCTTTAGCAGACGCTGTCAGATTTGGGTGGTCAGAGTGGAGATCATGTGACCAAACGGCAGCCTGGAATGGAGCGGCTAACTGTCAAATAAAGTGCCCAGTATGTCAATGCACCTCACCACCTTAGAACCTAATCACATTTTCACGAGGAGGCTGTATTTTCTTTTGGCAGAGTGCTACTTTAACCCCTTAACAACATACCACGTAACTGTACGTAGCAGCCGTTAAGGGGAAGTATGGAGCGGGCTCAAAGGCTGAGCTCGCTCCATACTCAGCGAGTGTCAGCTGTGTAATCACTTTGATTCCGCCCGTTTAACCCCTTAGATGCCACGGTCAATCGTGACCACGGCATCTACGTACCATCGGTCCCCCTGCAATGCGATTGTGGGGTGCCGATGGATGTTATGGCAGCCTGGGGGCTTAATGAAGGCCCCTAGGTCTGCCATCTTTGTACATCTATTCAGCCCTGCCTCTGGCAGACCTGTTTAAGAAATAAAAACACGGTGCTCCATAGTGAAGAAAACTTTCGGTATGTTAAGAAAGGACAGAGAAAGATATAACTGCTCACCTGGGTGAGATGTGCTAATAACAGGCACAACTTGTACAGTAGCTGTGAGCAGTTTAGGACCAGCTGCAGCTCCTCCTTAGCCAGTTGTGCATAAAAGCATCCGCAACATGTAGCATAGATAAAGTTAGGAAAACAAGGATATCTGGGCACTGCTGGATAAAGGACATAGACTGAAATCCATTTAAAAGAGTTGTTTTATTTCATAGGGCTACACATTTCAACACCGAACAGGTGTCTTCCTCAGGCAAGTGTAACAGCAATACATTATACAGGGGTTTATATACACACCAGTAAAAGGGAGGGAAAATAAAAGTATGACATCATAGGGTCAAGGGGCGGGCCTAAAGTGTTAAAGTCTGCTGATATTGTTACAATACAAACATACAGACATGATCAGTAAAAAAAATAATAATAATATAATTAACATTGGTGGAATATATACCTACAGAAAGTTAGAACAGAGTTAAAGAATGAGAAGAGGTTTAACCCCTTAACGACATGCCACGTACATGTACGTGGCAGTCATTATGGGTAAGTATGGAGCGGGATCATCGGCTGTGTCGGCTGTGTAATACAGACAACACCTCACTACAACAGGCAGAATCAAAGATCACTTTGATTTTGCCAGTTTAACACCTTAAATGTCGCTGTAAATCGCATCCGCGGCATTTAAATTGTAAGAATCAGGGGGCGTCCCCCTCTGATGTGCCATCGGCCCTCTCACAATGCAATCGTGGGGTGCCAATGGTCGTCATAGCAGCCTGGGGGCCTAATGAAGGCCACCAGGTCTGCCATCTTTGTACTCCTGTGAAGCCCTGCCTCTGGCAGAGCTTCAAAGGAGACTGTCAGTATAGTGATATACTGCAATACATTAGTATTGCAGTATATCATGCAAGCGATCCAATGATCGCTGGTTCAAATCCCCTAGGGGGACTAATAAAAAAAAGTAAAAAACAGTTAAATAACGTTTTATTAATGTTTACATTTTTTTTTTTTTTTTAAAAAGTTAAAATAATTCCCCTTTTCCCAATTTTTCCCTAAAGCAATGTTAAGAAAAAAAAAAGTTAACATAACTGGTATGGCCCATTCCATAAAAGACCGAACTATCACAATATAGCATTGTTTAACCTGCTTGGTGGATGCAGTAAATTTTTTTTATCCTAAAATGGTACCAATAAAAACTATTTGCCCCGCAAAAAATAAGCCATCACACAGCTACATTGACAGAAAAATAAAAAAGTGGTAAAGCATGATTGAGAGTGGTAAAGCGTGACTTAGAGTTAGAACTTGGCTATAGCTTGGACCATAAAATAGCTCTCAGCCAATCAATTTAGGCGGTGCCCTAATTAGCATTTTGTGCTCTCTTTTGAAATGGAGTTCGCAGCACCGTTTAGTGGATGCAATAACATCTTACATAGTCAAATGAATCAGTCTGAATTAGTCTAATGAATAGTTAATTATTGTAGCTTCAAATTCAAAAGTCTTGAACCGGTAAAGATTTCTTAGGGAATGCTATGGAAACAGCTGGTATAAGACACTTTCAAATTCTTTTTTCAGTCTACCATGGCACTGACAGCTCAGCAGAACTTACCTAAACAAATCAGATTAAACCACAGTTTTGTTTACATCTGATGGATGTGGAAATAATGATATTTTCCTCTTTATTTGTAGCTTGTAAGGGTGCTATTCATTAACATGTCAGATGGAATGGTGAATGCCTGCTACTAATGAAACCTAAAATGAACATATTCACTTTGATTGTGTATCATTTAAATAGTCAATTAATCAGCTTGTCTGCTAATTAAACTATGACAATTACCTTGTATTGTGCAATTGAAATGAAGAAATAATTTGATAACTGATGCCTAATGTTTATTGGCTTCTTAGTTCCTAAGGCTCAGAACATTTATTTCTCCTAATTAGGCAATTTAAGTGTAATATTTGTTGGATGACTACTGCAAACTTTTGCTTCAACAGAATGAATTATATTTTAATTAATATTGCAGAGTTTCAATGCTTTTAGGCTGAAATGCTCATATACTCATTATTCCCCCACATACATTACTCTTTTTGGTTACAGGCAATAATTTAAATATCTTTACAGCTTGCTCTCACTAGAAGGGTACAACCAGTCATCAGAGCCCAGTGTGACCCCTCACGCTGCTACAGAAGACAATTCAGATATGATAAAAAATGTAAGACACACTGCAAACATTGACAAGGAGCAAGATGATCCTGCTGATGATTCCCAGAAAGTACATTCATTCTTGTGAACACTTTCTTGATTTATGAAATAGAGGAAAACATAATCACCTAATATTTTATGGTCTGAAGAAGCAAATCCAATATTATGTATTATAACAGAATACGGTAACTACATGAAATTCAATAAAACTTTTTTTTAGGTCTACCCTAAGGCTACATTCACATGATAGGGAAAAATACCTGTGTGATGGCCATTGTTTTTTACGTTCGTCACACGGCCATGTTTAGAACAATGTAGCTCTACCGCTATATTCACATGGCCGTTTTTTTTACAGCCTGTGAATACTGGCTCTCAAAAAATAGGACATGTCATATTTTTTGCTGTGTTCACGGCCCGACAACCCCCATAGAATTCACTGGATCCGTTTTTAACGGCCATTTTTCAGGAATCAATCCTTTGTCGGCCGTTAAAAACTGATCATTGCCCTTACAAGTGGACTCCCAAGGCACAGCGTTACTTTAAGCGATGAGCTTGGGGAAGCCCTGGACGTCACTGTCCATGTATGGACAGTGAAGTCAGGGCTTTCAACCATGTAGTCCCCGGCCAGAGCATCGCAAGCTCTCTGGCTGGGGAGTCCTGTCTGGGGAAAGTCCTTGACCTTAGGGGTTTTGAGATGCGGGAATCCTCTGGCCAGGGATTCCAGCATCTCAAAGCCCCTAACATCCCTGTCCATATATGGACAGTGACGTCATGGGCTCCTCCTGGAGCGGAATCCCCGGCCAGAGCGTCGGCAATGCTTTGGCTGGGGATTCCGCTCCTAGAATGTGCCCAAATGGTGCTATCTACAGTTGAGGTGTGTGGCGCTATCTACATGGTGGGGTGTGTGGCACTATTTACTGAGGGTGTAGCTCTTTCTATAGGGAGGGTGTGGTGCTATCTACAGGAGATATTCAGGAAAACAGCAGCTCAGCCACACAAAAAATCTTCAGTGTGAAAGGACAACTCCCCAAACATGGGTGGTGCACGCAGTAAAGAATCCCAGGTCCAAGGGAGACAATCAATATGCAATCGAAGAAAGGAACTGAAGCACTCAAGATAATCCAAAGAAGTGTATTTGATTTATTCACCAAGCATAAAAACACTTGCAACGTTTCAACCCATGAATGGGTCTTTATCAAGCATGCTTAATAAAGACCCATTCATGGGTTGAAACGTTGCAAGTGTTTTTATGCTTGGTGAATAAATCAAATACACTTCTTTGGATTATCTTGAGTGCTGCAGTTCCTTTCTTCGATTGCTATCTACAGGAGGGTGTTTGTGGTGCTATCTACAGGGGGTGTGGCGCAATTTTTAAGGGGTTTGTGGCACTATCTACATTGGCACTGTGGCACTATATTGCCACTCTCTTGATGGGACACTGTGGGGCTATCTACATGGGCAGTGTGTATGGCATAATGTATATGGGCACTGTGGCACTACCTATTTGGGCACTAGCACTTGATATGTGGGCACTATGGCACTTTATATGTGGCCACTATGGCACTTTATATGTGGCCACTATGGCAATATCTACGGTTGTCACTATGGTACTATGTGGGCACTGGCACTATCTATGTGGGCACTATCTACAGTGGACACTGTAACACCATCTACAGTGGCATTGCTTCACTATCTACATGGGCACTATGGTGTCTTCAGGGGGTTTGGACAAATAACCCCTGACAAATAAAACCCATCTGTTTTTTTAACGGCCATGAAAAACGGATGGCAAACGGATGACAAACGCCAATAAAAACAGACAGACGGACCAGAAATGGATGAAAATTTGGAGACACACTGATGCAAAACGGCCATGGAAAAACTAACAAACAGTTGATCAGTTTTTAATGTTCTTTTTTTTTTTAACTGTCGTGTGTATGTAGCCTAACAGATTTCTCAGTTGCTAGTGAAAAATGAGCCTAAGGGCTCGTCTTAAGACTTAGGGCCTGTTCACATTAGCGTTTGGTTTCTGTTCATCGGTTCCATTCAACTTTTCCGTCTGAGAAACCGATGAACGTAAATCCGAACGTAAACCCGAACGTAAACTATAGCTTCTGTTTGCATTACCATTGATTTCAATGGTAATGCTTCCATTGCAGTTGGATTCTGTTTGTTTCCGTTCCATAAAGTTTCAGTTTTTGTGATGGAAACAATAGCGTAGTCGACTATGTTATTGTTTACATGAAAAAAATAAAAATTTACAGAACGGAAACAAATGGAAACCAACTGCAACGGAAGCATTACCACTGAAATCAACGGTAATGCAAATAGAAACTATGGTTTCCATTTGGCTTTCTGTTCATCGGTTCCTCAGACGGAAAGGTTGACAGGGAACCGATGAACGGACACCAGACGCTGATGTGAACAGGCCTTTTTATAAGCTCTGAGATGTATAGAACCATAATATGCCACTCAGAAGTCTGTTGGTCCATACTGTACGGGCATGTCTAGTGTCATACAGATGTATTTTTCTTTTCATATGGGATTATATCATGTTTTATCAAATGCCCTATTATGTAGATTTTGCTTCTAGAGGACCATAATATGGTACTGCACGGAAGCACCATATAGCGACACTGCCGAGAGCTCCGTAGTATGGAGCAGTAAGGACTCTGTGTTATTAGTAAATATTTAAAAGTGCGACTAAATTCGAGCCTGCTGTATTTTTAAAATACAAAGGGACTTTAAGGCCTTATTCACACGACAGGGTCCAGCCCGAGCCCGAGTGTCGGCCGATGAAATCGGCCGTTTTTCCCGGCCTGTTTGCATTCGTTTGGCATCCGTTCCGGGCCGGGCATATCTGCACAGTGACATCAGGGGAAACTCCTGAAGGGGAATCTCCATGTGGCCGGTGATTCCACTTCAGGAAAAGCCTCTGTCGTCTGTGTCCATTTATGGACACTAAACGTTACTGGCTTCGCCTGGTGTGGAATCCCCGGTCAAAGAGTGTTCGGGGATTCTGCTTCAGGAGTTTCCCCTGATGTCACTGCCCAGATATAGACAGAGACATCAAGCATTCTGTCCAGGAGCAGAATCCCCGAACACACAGGGATTCCGCTCCTTCAGGGAGCTAAAGTGGGGCTTGCATATAGCAGAGCAGGGAGATACCTCCCTGCTTTGCTATAGTGGCAGCGCTACAGTAGTAGCAGCAGCTGCTAGCGGCGCCATCGGCCATGGAAGGGGTTGCCGGGCGAGGGCGCTTTTAAAACAAGCAGGGGAAGGGAGCCAGGGCTGTGCTCCCTTCCACCTGCTGTACACCCCGGCCCTGCCACACAGTGTATAAACTTACCTCCAGCGTACATCCATTCGTCCGAATGGCATAAACTACTCCTCCTCACATGCACTCTGCGCTGTGAGGAGGGAGCGAGCGACGGAATACATGACCATCACTCAGGACACATTCCGGTGATGGTCGTGAATTACCCGGCCCCATAGACTGCTATGGGAGCCGGGCGGCCGGGTAAACGGCCGAAAATAGGGCATGTCCCATATTTTGACAGCCAGGTTTCCCGGGCCGTCAAAAAATCGGTCGTGTGAATAGCCCCATTAGGGGTCTATTGTTCCTACTGCAGCCGGGTGACGTCCGTTTTATGAACGGCCGTCACCCGGCCAGGAAACCCTGTCGCGTGAATAAGGGCTAATACCTGACATGAAATGATAAAAACAAGCATGTACAAGTGACAGACTGGTACAGAAGGAGAGAGAACCATGCCGCCAAGGGAATACAATTTGAGAGGGTAAGGGGAAAGAGAAATTAGGTGAGGATAGAAGCTGCTTATATAGTTGTATATTGCAGATAGGGTTATTACAGATTGTCTGCCGTCATAAACTACTGTACGTCTAGAGGAAAGAAAATGTCACCATCATCATAGACAGGGATTCTTTGCTGTAAGGCTGGATTCACACGAGCACATTACGTCCGTAATGGACGGAACGTATTTCGGCCGCTAATCCCGGACCGAACACACTGCAGGGAGCAGGGCTCCTAGCATCATAGTTATGTACGATGCTAGCAGTCCCTGGTTTGCTGCATGACCTGCCTAGGTAGAGTCGTGTGTTAACCTTAACCATACTATCCCCCACCCCCATTTAGTAACGACACATGACACCGAGGTTGGATGTGAAATGGCCACAGCAGCCGTTTATTAATTTCACAGTTTTATAAAAACAATTTAAATCCGAAACATTCGGATAACTAGTTAGGAATCCACCAGAGAATTCCTCCTAATAATTCACATGACCCAACATGGGTCAGAATCATAAATAACAATTAAACGTTAACATTAACCCGAGCAGAGGAAGTCCTTGAAGCCCCTTCAGATGTTCCTTTCAAGAACACACCGAATTAGCCATCTGCAAACCACTAATTACCTCCAGCCGTAAACCAGCTCGGAAGCACCGTTCACCTCTGCAGATGGCTCCAACCACTAGAAGTCCACTTCAAGGGGATAACACCCGTTGAAGCCCTCAAGTGATATACCGACCACTAGAAGTCCACTTCAAAGGGATAACACCCGATGAAGCCTTCAAGTGACATACCTTCTACCAGAAGACCACTTCAAAGGGATAACACCCGATGAAGTCTTCAACCATGTACCTTTTTTGGGGGACGCATACCCCCGATGCGACCCCCCCACCATTTTGTACTGACTGGCCTCAAGGACTCCCCCCGCCAGCTGCCATGACAACAGAACCTACTCCGGAAAAAAGAAAAACATGTTAAATAAACACACAAAATAAAACACAACGCTCATATACGGACGTACAGAAGACCTAAGGAGTAACAAAACAAGGGTGGGAGGGTGGGAGCTTTGCTTCTTGTGTATTACTCCTCCCGCTGCTTCCGGCTCAATGCCGAGAAACAGCGGGAAGCGCAGTAACGGCCCCCCCGTCCCCCCTAGCTCCTCCCCGTCCCTCCTTCAGCTCCTTCACCTTTCCCTCACCTCTTAACATTAACCCTTTCCCTACCAGGACGGTCATGTCGGCTTCCCTCAAGCCTGCAGCTGCGTCCAGCCTCTTCTTGACCTGCCTAGGTAGAGTCGTGTGTTAACCTTAACCATACTATCCCCCACCCCCATTTAGTAACGACACATGACACCGAGGTTGGATGTGAAATGGCCACAGCAGCCGTTTATTAATTTCACAGTTTTATAAAAACAATTTAAATCCGAAACATTCGGATAACTAGTTAGGAATCCACCAGAGAATTCCTCCTAATAATTCACATGACCCAACATGGGTCAGAATCATAAATAACAATTAAACGTTAACATTAACCCGAGCAGAGGAAGTCCTTGAAGCCCCTTCAGATGTTCCTTTCAAGAACACACCGAATTAGCCATCTGCAAACCACTAATTACCTCCAGCCGTAAACCAGCTCGGAAGCACCGTTCACCTCTGCAGATGGCTCCAACCACTAGAAGTCCACTTCAAGGGGATAACACCCGTTGAAGCCCTCAAGTGATATACCGACCACTAGAAGTCCACTTCAAAGGGATAACACCCGATGAAGCCTTCAAGTGACATACCTTCTACCAGAAGACCACTTCAAAGGGATAACACCCGATGAAGTCTTCAACCATGTACCTTTTTTGGGGGACGCATACCCCCGATGCGACCCCCCCACCATTTTGTACTGACTGGCCTCAAGGACTCCCCCCGCCACCGCGAAACAGGCCTTGACCACCTTAAGCCTGTGAGTTCCTCCACACCACCACCGCCCTTTCTATGCCTTCTGCTATAGCCAAGCTCCAAATATCAATGCCAACCTCGGTCAGATGAACCCCGTCACTCCTCCAGAAATTCCCCAATCCTGACTCCAAATCCCTATGCCTCACGCAAATGCCCCCGTTCTTTGCCACAAAACGGGACACCGCCCGGTTAACTTTTATCCGAGCCTTATTGACTCTCTCCACCGATCTAGCTAACCGCCAATGCTTCCTTGGGACTATGTCCGACCACACTACCACCAACTTGGGATAAGATACCCACAAACACAACAAATCATGTTTGATATCCCGCACCAACTCACGAAAAGGGCGGACTCCTAAGTCATTCCCACCCACGTGCAACACTAAAACCTCCGGAACCCTATCAAGCCGCACATATGTCTGGAATTCCGCCAACACCCTGTTCCACGACATACCTCTAAACCCCAGCCAATGCACAACCGCATCCTGTCGCGGAATGCGCAACTGGCGACCATCCGGGCGGACGTCCGCCCTCAAAGCCCCCCAGTGCACGTACGAATGACCCATCAACCACACCAGACAAGGAGGCGAATCTGAAACGGAAAACACAGTTAGGCACCACCATATAACATTTGCAAGCATAAACAACAAAATTACAACATATGGGGGCGGACATAGGACTTAAACCTTTTAGACTCCCAACGACCAATACGCCTCACCCCCTCATCATCCAACCCCCAGCGCCCTGCTTCCGTTGCTGCGCCAATCCGGAAGGAATGAGATGAATATGAGCCTGCCGCAACCCCAACCGCCGTCAAACATTTTTTAAAAACAGCTCCAAACTGAAACCTGGACAAGAACGACCCGTCCACATGACGTAACAAAGGCAAATCTGGAGACCCCCTGTTTTTTGTAAAACCCCGCATGCACTCTACTGGGCACATGACCGACCCCGGGAGAGCGAACAAAACTATCAGTTTTCCCTTCCCTAATTGGTCAGTTTTTGATCTACGCAACCATACCTCCAACCGATCTGCAAAAAGGCTCACCTCCCCAGATCTCAGCCCCCCTGCCTGTTTAGTACTTGGCGACACCAACTCACCTATTCTAAATGCTCCGAAGAACGCCAACGAGAAAGCCAACCGAAACAAATCTATTTCATCTGAAGAACGACATACCGATGCCAATGAACCGCCCAACAAGCCCAGCAAAGCAAACGACACCGGCCTTCTACTATCCGCCTCCACCCTACCTCTGCGCAACCCCTTCAAAGCCTGCGATACCAGAAATTCCTTCGATACATCCCGCAAGCCCCGCAACTTAAGCCCAAACGCCACCGCGGATATAAACCGGTTCACCTTCGCTACTGAAAACCCCCCCTCCCAGGCATCCCCTAACCAATACAAAAGTGCCACCAACCTGTCTCTATCCGTATTAACATCACCCAACTCTCTTACCCACTCCTCCCACTGCCTCCAACAAGCAGCATAAGCCCTCCACGTCGTGCGCGCCAAAGACCTTTGTAACAGCTGCTCTACGGGACCGATACCAGATCCCATAGATGATCCGGACACGCCAAACCGAGACGTTCCGCTCCCGGGGCCAATTGCCGAAACCGGTCCCACTGCGAGCGAGAAAGAGCATCAGCAACACAATTCCGTACACCCGGGACATGCACCGCCACCACCCACGCGTTCAGCGACAAACACACCAACACTAAATGTCGCAACAATTGAACTACCGGAGGAGAGGACGCCGTGATGTTATTAATGGCAAGCACCACCCCCATGTTGTCGCAGTAAAAACGGACCTTCTTATCCCTGAGCCTGTCCCCCCAAATGGTAGCCGCCACCACGATGGGAAACAGCTCGAGCAGGGCCAGATTCCGCGTCAATCCACTGGACACCCAGCTAGCCGGCCATTGACCTGCGCACCACGGACCTCCCCCGTAAGCTCCAAAGCCACCCGCCCCAGCCGCATCCGTGAAAATATTCAGATCACTCGTATCCTGCGCTGGGGCCATCCATAGCGAGCGACCATTGTACTGGCCCAAGAAGTCATCCCAAACCTGAAGATCAGCTCGGTGCTCCTCCTTGAGCCTCACAAAATGATGCGGCGCCCGCACTCCCGCCGTTGCCGCCGCCAACCTTCTACCAAACACCCTCCCCATCGGCATAATCCGGCAGGCGAAATTCAACTTCCCCAGCAGCGACTGAAGCTCCCTCAGCGACATTTTCTTCCTTCTACAAGCCCGTCGCACCTCCAGCCTCAAAGAACCCAGCTTATCCGCCGGGAGCCGACACTCCATTGCCACCGAGTCAATTTCGATTCCCAAGAAACAAATCGTCGCTACCGGGCCCTCCGTTTTTTCCGGCGCCAAAGGGATCCCAAAATCCCTCGCCACCTTCTGCAGGGCATGAAGCAAGTTACCGCAAACCGGCGAACCCCCCGGGCCAACGCACAAAAAATCATCTAAGTAATGGATCAACGAATCGACCCCGGATACTCCCCTCGTTACCCACTCCACGAAGCTACTAAACGCCTCGAAGTATGCACAAGAAAGAGAACACCCCATCGGAAGGCACCGATCCACGTAAAAGGCCCCATTCCAAAAACAACCCAACAGCCGTTGGCTTTCTGGATGCACCGGCAACAACCTGAACGCCGCCTCGATGTCGGTTTTTGCTAGCAGCGCCCCCGGACCCGCAGCCCGCACTAACCCCACCGCCTTATCGAATGAGGTATAAACTACGGAACACAACTCGTGATCAATCCCGTCATTTACCGACGAACCTTTGGGGTACGATAAATGTTGAATCAAACGAAACTTTCCGGGCTCGCGTTTAGGGACAATACCCAAAGGGGACACAACTAAATCTTTCACCGGCGACTCCACAAATGGCCCCGACATGCGCCCCAACGAAACTTCTTTTAACAACTTTTCCGACACGACTTCCGCATGCAAGTAAGCCGATTTTAAATTTCTCCGCGTAACCGGAACCTCATAAGGAGGCGGAGGAATAACAAAACCAACACTAAACCCTTCATAAAGCAACTTAGCTGCCGCCCTATCCGGATACTCATTTAGATAAGGGGCCATCCTTTCCACCCTCACCGGCGACACCCCCTTGACCAGCCCCGTGCTGGTTCCCGGACCTCTTTTTCCGCAGACATTTTGCCGCCCCGTGTGATGCACCATTACACTCGGAGCACACGTGCTTGAACTTGCACGTGGCCCCGAACTTGCACTGGCCTTCATTGAATTGCCAGCAAAACCCCGCCTTTCCCCCGCCGCTTGGTCCACTCTGACTAGTCTGGCCTCCCTGGCCACCGCTCCCGGGAAAGGGCTGCCTAACCGGAGCCGTAACCCGTAACCAGAGAGCAATATCCTTCTGGTCCCACCGAATCGCCGGCCGAACCGCCTTCCGCTGACGGAATTGCTCATCATATCGCAGCCACGCCTGACCCCCATACGCCCTATGAGCCTCCCCAATAGCATCAAAATAACAAAATAACGCCGAACAATTTTCCGGCGCCTTTTCCCCTATCACACTAGCCAATATGGCGAACGCCTGCGACCAATTAACGAACGTCTGCGGGATAAGCCTATACCGCCGCCGTTCCTCCTCGTCCTTTTTACTCTCATCCCGCTTGCTCTTATCCAAATTGAATTTAGCCAGCGGCAAGAGAGAAAAAATTTCAACATATTCATCTTTCCAGATCCGATCACGCACCTCCTGCTTTAAATGCGCCCCCAACGGACCCTCAAAACAAACATACACCTCCCCCCGAGCACGATCGTCCATGCGCACTCGATCGCCGTCCTTCTGTGCCTCAGTCTGCACCGACACCGCGACCGCCTCTCTAACCGCCACCACAGGACGCGCCTGCAACGATCCCACTTCCCTGGGGCCTTCCCAAACTACCGCAGGGGACACTTCCGTTACTACCGGCGCCGCGGCCCTATCCAGGCGCCCCACCAGCTCCCGTAAGCAACCCACTAAATCTGCCAAACCCGCTCCGTCGCGTCCGCCCGCGCCACTACCGGCCCCCGATGCTATGCTAGCAGCCCCCCCGCCGACACCCGACATAAAAATCGCTGGATAAGACAATAATGGAGTTATACACTCACCGGGCTGCACAGGCGCTGTGTTCCCGTCAGCCGGACCATCCTGACCTCGACGATAGACGTCCAGTTCACCTTCCTCCAGTTCTTCTCTCGCCGACGACTGTCCCTCCCAACGACCTCTTCGGAAAGGGGATGAGGACGCGCTGACCGATGGGCCGGCAACCTGCCGCCCGACCGCCGGGACCCAGACTTCCGACCGGACCTGTTGCCTCGACGTCGCTGCAGATCTAGTCGTCCGTCTAGACGATCCTGACGAAGCCTGCCCCCTGGCCGGAACATCACCATGCGGGGCGGCCGTACCTTGCTCTCGACATCTTCCATCTGATGGGGGAGGGGTGACAGGGAGCCCGGCCTGCGACTCCCTGCTTACCGCCGGACCCCGTCGCGGCCTGGGATTCCTGCCAGGACGCAGGGCCTGGGAAGGGGCGGTCCTCCCAGCTGCCTGGCCTGCAGCGTCCGGGATCGGGCTCCCTCTGCGACGCCGTGTCCGCGGGACTACCTCCGGACTCAGGCGCTCTGGAGGTCGGGACCGCCGAGAGGGACGGGTCGACACAGCCTGCATCGCCGTCACCCCTGCTACCGCTCTCTGCCTGCCCAGCGCAGGAGCGGTTGTTGCCGACTCCCCCCCCGCCGCCATAGCCATGCTCGTAGGGGGGCCGGGGGAGGGGAGCCTGTCCCTTACCACAGACCCCGAACGCCGTGCCCGACGTGGCGAAACGGCGTCCGGGATCCGCGTTAATGCAGCCACGGTCTCCTCCAGCCATCCGGGACCGTGGTGCACAGCAGCGGCACGCAGCCGCTCTAAAATCAGGGCCTCTGCCATACTAAAAAGCCGGGCAACGGGGAGCTTTGCTTCTTGTGTATTACTCCTCCCGCTGCTTCCGGCTCAATGCCGAGAAACAGCGGGAAGCGCAGTAACGGCCCCCCCGTCCCCCCTAGCTCCTCCCCGTCCCTCCTTCAGCTCCTTCACCTTTCCCTCACCTCTTAACATTAACCCTTTCCCTACCAGGACGGTCATGTCGGCTTCCCTCAAGCCTGCAGCTGCGTCCAGCCTCTTCTGGACAACTGTCCCGTACTGAAAACATGATTATAGTACGGGACAGTTGTCCTGCAGCGAGGCATGGACTCCTAGCATCGTACATAACTATGATGCTAGGAGCCCGGCTCCCTGCCGTGTGTTCGGTTCGGGACTTGCGGCCGAAATACGTTCCGTCCATTACGGAACCCAGCCTAAGAGAAGTGAGACAATGGAACTCACTGCCACATGACATTGTAATAGTTAATTAGTTGTACAAGTCCAAGAAGGGCTTTGGTGCCTTTTTGGAAAGATAAAAGATAACAAGTTATGAGTTCTAGAGAACTAGAGATGGATGGTCTAGCGATCCATAGATTAATTCTGATTGCCATATTTGCAATCCCTAACGAATGTTTCCCCCTAATATGAGGCAAATGGGCAAAAGGTTTAAGCTACTCAAAAGAAGAAATTAATACCTTTGACAAAACAATTTGTGTAAAAGTCGATATAATTGGGACAGCGACATATACCTCAGGGATGACGGCATGCATTCCAAACTAATGTTTAGTCAATGCGATAGAATCACATTCGTTTAAACTTACCGAGCATCTGCACGAACTCGAAATAATTCTCGAAATAATTTTTCTGATACTCTAATATCGGTCGCCTCACTCCTGGCATGCCATCGAGCCCCCCTACCCCCGCTCAGCTGAGTGAGGGAGCTGTGCGACACAACCAGCACCATGTCCCTTCATTGTTTACTCAGGCACAGCGCTGGACATACGGTTGTGGCTGTGCTAGGTACTGCAGCTTAGTCCTTTTCATTAAATGGGACTGAGCTGCTGTGAGCTGCAGTACCTGACACAGCCACAACCAAATGTACCACATTGTGACTGGATAAAAAATGAAAGGGGCACACCGTTATTCAGCTGTTTGTTGCCAGTTTGGGTGAGACCCACACGATCAGATATTGATGGCCTATACTAAGGATAGGTCATTAATATTACAGTTACTAAAAAATCTCTAAAGGGAACCAGCGAGTAGGTTTGGAGCCACTAAACCACCAGCATGCTATTATGCATCTGGGGTTTAGTGTTGCAAAACTTCTCACGTCAAAAACAGCCGTTTAGGGAATCGTTAGTAAAGTAAATGGCAAACTACAACTTATCCCACATCTAAGGTGTGAACTTAGATGTGATTGATATTAGGTGGATCCTGTGTGTCAGATACACACAGGGCCCTCTCTCAGCTGAGCTATCAGTTCATTTAAGCTGATGGACTCGGCTGAGAGAGAATGATGCAGCTTCTATGTATACAGGATACATAGAAGCTGTATTGTAAAAAGTAAAAAAAATGTTTTAACCCCTTAAAGACCAGGCCATTTGAGTTTTTTCATTTTCGTTTTTTCCTCCCCGCCTTCCAAATGCCATAACTTTTCTATTTCTTCGTCGACAAAGCCATATGAGGTCTTGTTTTTTGCGGGACAAGTTGTAGTTTTTCATGGCATAATTTATTATACTGCACAATGTACTGGGAATCTGAAAAAAAATTATTTGTGGGGTGAAATGGGCAAAAAACAGCGATTACTCCATTCTTTGTGGGGTTTTGTTTTTACAGCGTCCATCAGGTGGTAAAAATGACATATTCACCTTATTCTACAGGTTGATATCATTACGGCAATACCAAATTTATAAGTTTGGTTTTATATTTTACCACTTTTAAAAAAATACAACTATGTGCTAAAAACAAAAATTTCTGTCACCATATTCTGAGAGCCATAACTTTTTTTTTTTTCCACCAATTTAGAGGTGTGAGTGCTTAAAATTTGTGGGGCGAGCTGTAGTTTTCACCGATGTCACCTTGGGGTACATGCGACATTTTGATCACTTTTTATTTCTTCTTTTTGGAGAGCTAAGGTAACCGAAAAACTTTTATGGACGCTGCGATACCAGTTATGTTAACTTTTTTTTTTTTAACATTGCTTTAGGGAAAAAGGAGAATCTTTTTTTACTTTTTAAAAAAAAAACAAAAACAAAATTTAAACATTAACCTCTTAACGCTATGCAACGTAATAGTCCGTCACAGGAGTTGTCCTGTTAACGCAAACTGACAGACTATTACGTTACAGCATTAACAGGGTACTGTGTCGGCAGTATCACGCTATCACTGCTTCAAGGCCAGGACCAGAGCTAGCCTCCGATCCGGCCAATTAAGCCTTTAGATACAGCCCTCAAAACCGAGGGCTGCATATATGGTGTTTACAAGCCGATCGGAACCCTGCAATGAAATTGCGTGGTTCCGATGACTACTCCGGCATACCGGAAGCCAATGGCCTCCTGTCTGCCTAGAACGGTAGCCTGCTAGGTCCCGCCCAGAGGCGGGGCCTAAAAGGCATCGGGCCACAGTTTCAAGATGGCGCAGGCTCAGGAGCTGAGCCTGCGACATCAGCCGCCGGTGTCAGCTGTATGTTACAGCTGACACCGTGCTGTAACAGCAGGGAACGGAGCTAGCTATGATCCCTGCCATTAACCCCTCAGATGCCGCGATCGCGGAATCAAAGTGGTTTGTAGCGATCGGCATCGACACAAGGTTATCGTGACGATGCCGATCGCTGCTATGTCAACCGCAGGCCTAATAATGGCCTCCTAGTCTGCCACGTACTATAGCCTATTAGGCCCCGCCCACAGATGGGACCTAATAGGCTTGCTGTCAGTGAATGACTGACATCTCTAATGCATTGCACTACGTGGGTAGTGCAATGCATTAGAGTAAAGATCAGAGGTGCAGGACCTCAAGTCCCCTAGTGGGACAAAAAAAAGCAGAAAAAAAGTTAATAAAAAAGTTGAATAAAACTGTAAAAATAAAAGTTTCAAGTTTAATAAAAACAAGCACTGCCTTTTTTCCTATAATAAGCCTTTTATTATTGGAAAAAAATTAAAACGTTAAAAAAGTACACATATTTGGTATCGCCGCATCCGTAATGACCCAAACTATAAAACTATAATATTATTTTTCCCGCACCGTGAACACCGCAAAAAAAAACAATGCCAGAATCACTATTTTTTTTATCACCACCCCTCACAAAACATGGAATAAAAAGTGATCATAAAGTCGCATATACCCCAAAATAGTACCAATAAAAACTACAACCCATCCCGCAATAAACAAGCCCTTACACAGCTTTTTTGACTGAAAAATAAAAAAGTTCTGGCTCCAAGAATATGACGATGCATAATGTGCATCAGTGCGACACTGGCCACATATCTTTGAATTATTATTTATTTACCGCATTATTATACCTTCTTATTATGCCCTGATGTACTCCACACAGATTACATATGCCCCCACATTATAAACTGAAATACCAGCAAACAAAACTACCTCTAAGCAAAATTTGCGCTCCAAAAGCCAAATGGCGCTCCCTTCTGAGCCCTACAGTGTGCCCAAACAGCAGTTTACGTCCACATATATGGCATCGCCATACCCGGGGGAACCAGCTTAGCAGTTTACAAGATGTGTGTCTTTGGTGGCACAAACAGGGCACAACATATTGCGCACTAAAATGGCATATCTGCGGAAAATTGCAATTTACACTTTGCACCATCCGCTGTGCATTAATTACTAATGGAAAAACAGCTGTGGGGGCAAAATGCTCACTACACCCCTTAAAATGCCTTAAGCGTTGTCATTTCCAAAATAGGGGTCACTACTTGGGGGTTTGTTTTACTATTTGACCTCAGGGCCCTGCAATTGTGGGCCAATGCTATGAAAATCACCTAAATGGACCTCAAAAGTGCATGTTGTTCTTCACTTCTGAGCTCTGTCATATGTCCAGGCCTTGAGGGGTGTAGTTTCCAAAATGGGGTCATTTCTTGGGGGCTTCCACTGTACTCTGGTACGTCAGGGTTTTGCAAATGCGACATGGCACCCAAAAACCAAGCCAGCAAAATCTGCATGCCAAATTGCGCTCCTGCCTTTCTGAGCCCTGTCGTGTGTTTTAACAGCAGTTTATGACCACTTATGGGGTATTGCGGTACACTGGAAATATTGCTTTACAAATGTTTGGGTGCTTTTTCCTCTTTGTCCCTTTTGAAAATGAAATGATATTCATTTTTACGGCCTAATTCGAAGAAATACTGCAAAATACCAGTGGGGTCTAAATGCTTACTATACTCCTAGATAGATTCCTTAAGGTGTGTCGTTTCCCAAATGGGGTCTCTTTTGGGGGGTTCCTACTGTTTTGGTCCCGCAGGCACTTTGCAAATGTGACATGGCACCCGAAAGCCATTCCAGCTAAATTTGAGCTCCAAATGGTGATCCTTCCCTTTTGACACCTGCTGTGTGTCCAAACAGCAGTTTATGACCACTTATGGGGTATTGCCGTAATCGGGAGAAATTGTTTTTCAAATGTTGGGGTGCTTTTTCTCCTTTATTCCTTGTAAAAATGAAAAATGTCAACATTTTATTAGAAAAAAATGTAGAATTTCATTTTCACCTGTGGAGTCAAAATGCTCACTAACCCCTCGATAAATTCCTTGAGGGGTGTCGTTTCCCAAATGGGGTCACTTTTGGGGGGTTTCCATTGATTTGGTCCCTCAGGGGCTTTGCTAATGCGACATGGCACCCGAAAATCATTGCCGCAAAACTTGAGCCAAATGGTTCTCCTTCCTTTCTAAGCTCTACCGTGTGTCCAAACAGCAGTTTATCACCACATATGGGGTGTTTCCGTAATCAGGAGAAATTTATTTTAAAATGTTGGGGTGCTTTTTCTCGTTTATGCCTTGTAAAAATAGAAAATTTCTTAGTTTTATTGGAAAAAATGTGGATTTTCATTTTCATGGCTTCATTCCACTAAATTCAGCAAAAGAAAACGTGGGGTCGAAATGCCCACTATACCACTTAAATTGTTTGAGGGGTGAAGTTTGCCAAATGGTGTCTTTTTGGGAGTGTTTCCACTGTTTTGGCATCACAAGACCTCTTCAAACCTGACATGGTGCTTAAAATATATTCTAATAAAAAGGAGGCCCCAAAATCCTCTAGATGCTCCTTTTGCTTCGGAGGTCTGTGTTTCAGTGAATTAGCACACTAGGGCCACATGTGGGATATTTCTAAAAATTACAGAATCTAGGCAGTAAATATTGAGTTGCGTTTTTCTGGTAAAACCTTCTGTGTTACAGGAAAAAAAAGGATTAAAAATGAATATCTGCAAAAAAAATGAAATTTGTAAATTTCATCCCTACTTTGCTGTAATTCTTGTGAAACTCCTAAAGGGTTAATAAACTTTCTAAATGCTGTTTTGAATACTTTGAGGGGTTCCGTTTTTAAAATGGGGTGATTTATGGGGGTTTGCTTTGTATGGGCCCCTCAAAACCACTTCACAACTGAAAAATAGCCTTTTGAAATTTTCCTGAAAATGTGAGAAATTTCTGCTAATGTTCTAAGCCTTGTAACGTCCTAGAAAAATAAAAGGATGTACAAAAAACTATGCCAATCTAAAGTAGACATGTGGGAAATGTTAATTAGCATTTATTTTGTGTGGTATTACTATCTGTCTTATAAGCAGATACATTTAAATTGAGAAAAATTATATTTTTTGCAGTTTTTCGCTAAATGTTGGTGTTTTCCACAATAAAATACTGAATGTATTGACAACATTTTACCACTAACTTAAAGTATAATGTGTCACGAGAAAAAACTATCAGATTCGTTTGGATAGGTAAAAGCATTCCGAAGTTATTACCACATAAAGTGACACATGTCAGATTTTAAAAATGGGGCTGCGTCCTGAACGTGCAAACTAGTCCATGTCCTTAAGTGGTTAAAAAAAACTTTATTTAACTGTTTTTTTACTTTTTTTTTATTAGTCCCCCCTAGGGGACCTGAAGCAGCGATCGTTGGATCTCTTGCATGATTCCAATGTATTGCAGTATATCGTGATTCTGACAGTCTCCTTTGAAGCCCTGCTGGAGGCAGGGCTTCAAAGGAGTACGAAGATGGCAGACCTGGGGGCCTTTATTAGGCCCCCAGGCTGCCATAATAACCACTGTAAACGGCTGATCATGTCGCGGTGGGGCACGGTGGCATGTTTGAAGGGGCGCCCCCTGATTCTAACAATTTAAATTCCGCGGTCACGATTGACAGTGGCATTTAAGGTGTTAAACGGGCGGAATCGAAGTGATCTTTGATTGCACACGTTGCAGTGAGGTGTCGGCTGTATAAGGGTATGTTCAAACGCAGTGACCAAAAACGTCTGAAAATACGGAGCTGTTTTGAGGCGAAAACAGCTCCTGATTTTCAGACTTTTTGTAGCAACTCGTGTTTTTCGCGGCATATTTTACGGCCGTTATTGGAGCTGTTTTTCAATGGAGTCAATTAAAAACGGCTCCAAAATCGTTCCAAGAAATGACATGCACTTCTTTTTCGCGGGCGTCTTTTTACGCGCCATATTTTGACAGCAACGCAGTAAAACCCATTTAAAGCAATGGGCAGATGTTTGTAGGGGTATTAGGGGCGTTTTTCAGCCGTAATTCGAGGCGGAAAATGCCAGAACTATGTCTGAAAACACTGCGTGTGAACATACTCTAACACAGCCATCACCCGCTGTGTATCAAGCGAGCTCAGCCCATGAGCCCGCTCCATACTTCCCCTTAACGGCTACCGCGTACCAGTATATGACATGTTGTTAAGGGGTTAAAAAAAGTACATTAGAAAAATGCTTAAAAACACAAAACACATTGATTTAATAAAAAAAAAAAAATAATATATATATATATATATATATATATATATATATATATATATATAGCCCTAAAGGGTTAAAAACATATGACTCAGGTTTATCTAAAATGAGTGATTGGAAGACCCTGTGCTGTATGTTTGTGGAACACATCTGATAAGCTTAAGCTAGGTTCACACGACAGGGTCCCGCCCGAGCCCGAGTGTCGGCCGGTAAAATCGGCCATTTCGCTCGGCCGGTTTGCATAAAGTTTTGCATCCGTTCCGGGCCGGGCAGATCTGGACAGTGACATCAGTGGCAACTCCTGAAGGGGAATCCCCATGTGTTCGCTTCAGGAGTTTCCCCTGATGTCACTGCCCAGATATGGACAGAGACATCAAGCGCTCTGTCCAGGAGCGGAATCCCCGAAAACACGGGGATTCCGCTCCTTCAAGGAGCTAAAGTGGGGCTAGCACATAGCAGAGCGGGGAGATACCTCCCTGCTCTGCTATAGTGGTGTCGCTACAGTAGCAGCAGCCGCAGCAGCTGCTAGCGGCGCCATGGAAGGTGTCGCCGGGCCAGGGCGCTTTTAAAACAAGCAGGTGAAGGGAGCCAGCGCAGCGCTCCCTTCCACCTGCTGTACACCCTGGCCCTGCCACACAGTGTACAGCGTACAGCCATTCGTCCGAATGGCATAAACTCCTCCTCCTCACATGCACTCTGCGCTGTGAGGAGGAGGAGATAGAGCGCAAGCGACGGAAAGCCCGGCCATCACTCGGGACACATTCCGGTGATGGCCGTGTATTACCCGGCCCCATAGACTTCTATGGGAGCCAGGCGGCCGGGTACCCGGCCAAAAATAGAGCATGTCCTATTTTTTGACGGGCCGTCAAAAAATCGGTCGTGTGAATAGCCCCATTAGGGGTCTATTATTCCTAATGCAGCCAGGTGCGGGCCGATTTATGAACGGCCGGCACCCGGCCGGGAAACCCTGTCGTGTGAATGAGGCCTTAGTGTGGGTAAACTATTTCAGTCTCTGTAAATAACTTGCAATGCAGTGTTGTAAGTTTGGTGCTTTTATACGATTTATTGGAGCTGCAGCCAGCATACAGTATACAGGGATATACGTGGCTGATCGGCAAGTCCTCTCTTTTCTCGATATAGTATAGTTTTGCTCCAGGCCATCTTGTTTATAAAATACAATACAAATCACTTTCACACATAATTACTGTTTTTTCTTTAGTACTTATTGCTACAACAGGACTGGCTATATCTGTCAATTGTTCCTTCTAGCAATACACTAACTGTACCTTGGAATGATGTACTTTAATGATTCTTTTATAGCTTGTTATTTCTGTTATGTTCTACTAGTAGTTTTATTCCCTGGTATTGACCATGTTTAAGGTTTATCACCTTATCTTTGTCTTCACAACAACTTGTCGAAAGAGATGCTGAACATCACTGTACAAGAACTGAAAGAAAAAAAACTGTCAGTCAGGGGCGTTGCTAGGGTCTTAAAAGATCAGGGACACAAGCCTCGACAAATACATTTTTACATACATATCGGAGATAGCATATCTATAAGACTCAGGCTCCTATAGCTACAACGCTGGATAGAATTGGATGCATTGTCTCAGCAGACAGTATCATGCATAAAAAAGTATCATGCAGACAGTATCATACATGATAGACTTAGATACATGGCCCCAGCAACCAGTATCACACATGATAGTCTTAGATACAAGGCCCTAGCATACAGTATCACACATGATAGACTTAGGGCTCATTCAGACGAGCGTGATTCTCGTCCGTGTGCTGTGCGTTGAAACAACGCACAGCACATGACCCCATTGATTTCAATGGGGCTATTCAGACATTATATATTATAACCTATATATATCTCTAAGCAATTTAAATGGTCAAGACATAGCAATATATATATTAATCTGCTCATCTCCTCCTGCTCTATAACATGCTGTCCACAGATCGGACCATTTTTTTTTATAGTGACAGGTTCCCTTTAAACCCTTTACGACGAAGTATGGATATATTAGTCCTATGCAGAAGCTAGTTCCCACATAAGGACGGATTTATCCGTCCTCTGATTGCGTGGGTACCGCCACTGTACCCACGCGATCAGCGTCAGGAGCACGGCCTGGCGGATGAGAGCAAAACGAATTTTGCATGAGCCGACTGATTTAGATGCATCTCTAGACCTCATGATCTCTAACTTTACACAAAGAGGGTACCCTAAACATTTACTGTATGCTCACAAAACGAAAATTAATAATATCTCTAGGGAATCACTATTGAGTACATCTAAGCATATTAAAAGCAAACGGATACCATTTATATCTACGTATAATGCTTTAAGTGGTAATATCTCAAAATTATTGAATAAACATTGGCCCATAATTATAAGAGGCGAGTTATTTAATTGACCAATGTGACTATAACTATTTTTATCTTATCGAAGATCCAGTAACCTACGAGATAAACTGGTGAAAACTAGGGTGGGTGTGTCTCCGCTCAGAGGGAAACAAGCTCTGCTTAGATCTTTAAAACCAGGCAATTTTCCATGCCATAGATGTATTAATTGTAATCTTATGCATAGGGGCAATATATTTGAACACCCTGTGACACATAAATCATATAAGATTAAACATCATGAAACTTGTGACACTGATTGGGTAATCTATGTACTATGGTGCCCCTGTCAGTTGTTGTATGTGGGTGAGACCACATGTGATTTTAAAACTAGATTGAATAACCATCGATACTCAATCAGAAAAAAGAAGTGTGATTTACCCATAGCAAAACATTTCACAGAGCATGGTCATACGGAAAAGGATTTAAGATTTATGATCCTTGACTATATCCCAATATCTTGTAGGGGCAGCGATAGACATATGTTGTTACACAAATGTGAATTAAAGTGGATATTTTTTATTGAATTCTTTGCGACCTAATGGTCTAAATGTCTAATTTAATGTAGCCAGAGCTATGTTCCGATGACTCCGCCTTCAGTCACATTCTAATCCATGGCTTTGTTCTCCTCTAGTAAACAGATTTTGTGATACATGTCCTTTTGATACCATTTTTAATAATACTTCTTTTATTGTAGATTATCATGGGACTGCAGGACCACTCTAGATCATACATATTGATATAACATCAAATGTATCAATGTGATTTGTATATGTGAATAAAATATAGACCAATTATTGTCAAGTCCGTATTTCAGGGTGGCTTCCTTCCCCTGTTATTTCACACCGAATAACCACCTCTGTAAATTGAAAGCTGAAGGCATGCCTGGAAAGAAGTAAACCAGCCAGAGATGTTGGTACACAGCTTTCCCAAATCAGACAGGAAGCGAACTAACTTTATTCAGAACAAAGAAACACAGGAAAAGACACATGCCTCCTCCCTAGGGATGTGGGAGTGCCCAAGCCCCCACCAGCTTCTCAGCTGCAAGTTCTCAGACTCACTCTTCTTGCATTCCAGAGGGCGGTGTCTTCCATAGGTTTGTCCGACATGAACAAAGAACTTATTTTATATGAGTATATTACACAAAGAACTGAAATGTATATACATATGTGTGAGGATAATATTTTTGCAAACAATATACATGGTAATGATCCCTGACAGTCCCCCCTAAAAATATTATTACTCTATCCCTGAGTCTGGCCTATCAACCTACCACTGACCACTCAAACCAGGCGGGTAGGGGTTTTGATTTCTTCACCAGCTTGAGACGAGCTACTACTGATGAGTAACCCCCCCTTTGTACCTTGACTTCCAAGGTGTCGGAGTGGTCCTAACTTTCCCTATTCTCCTCAGGATACAGGATGGTTGTCTTGGTATAATCTACAAACCGCTGCTGGTTGTAATATATATATAATTAATCCAGTCTACATTTTTATTAATGGTAATAATTGTCGCACTGTCACTTACTGTCCTAATAGGACTTTACCCCTGCAGATATAACAGGTCATGGGCACCACGGTGACCTTCACCTCACACCTTCACATAAAACTCCTCAGATTGTAATTTGCAGCACCGTGGCATATTTACACACATTAGAATTATAAACCTCAGACATTATAAACAATAGGGCCTCAACTAATAACATAATGCTATCACCAATCTCATGCTATCACCCTCAGGTTTCGGGTCCCATCAGTTCATTGCCAGTCCTGTATATCATCGTCCTCTTCTTCTCCTGTCTTCTGCTCTTCACCCTCAGGGTAACCCACATAATTGTGGAGTCAGACTACGTTGGTGTCCAGTGGGGGAGTTATTATTACCCCCTCCTAGCCACTTACTTATCAAACACTTGATACTGCTGACGGATTCACTCAGGTCTTTGATCCTTACTTTGATCTTTGCTGATGTCATCAGGACTTGGTTTGGTCCTTCTCATCTGTCAGACACCGTCTCTTTTAGTATACGTCACCGGGCTGTACGTAACACCTCATACTGTGAGCCTGGGGTGAGATCCCACGTAGACGGAGTAGTGGAGTTGTATTGTGACTACCACCAACCCTCCACATCTGTACTCTTCCTCTGGCAAGTTACTTGTCTAGGCGGCCGCTTAGAATTGTGACACTGCCGTCAGTCCATGATAAACGCGTTATACTGGCTCCGGCTGTGCCTGCCGCATCTCAGTGATGGAGTTCATCGTGTTAAAAGTCTTTTAGTTCATATTTACTGGCACTTGCTGGGGACCCCCAACCCTTGTCAATTGTTAAAATAAATACTAATCTGGTGATAACATCATCCGCATACATTATAAACGTTGTTCTAAGTACATACAATAATGCCAGGCCCTTAAATGACATCAAACACCTTTATATATAGGAAAAAACTTCTTTGTTACAATGGACAGGGCACCTAGAAGATGTGTGATTACTGGGTACATTTCATTTGCACTTGGTGATACTCTTTCAGCAGGATTTGTACCTTGATCTCAGCTGATTGCCTAGAACATCTCCACCTCACAGAAATATACACAGATTCCACATTTTTCTTACTCTAATCTGGTTCGTTCTACCTGGGAAGGCCTCTCAAGGTCGGTTCTCTACGTGGGAGGCGGGTATGATAAGGTTGGCACCGGTCTGCCAGGACTGTTCTGTAGGCAAATCAAACAGCTCTAACAGAATTTAGCAGCAACAGCTGTAAACCCTGGGACATACCAATTAGATCTTACCAAATCGATCCTTGCAGTCTTGGGGCATATGTGAGGTCACACCATCAATACAAGTGCTATCAAGAATGCCTTGGGTGCTACCGGTTCACCTTGCTTTATCCGTCCACATTCTGTTAGAATCTGGTTCTCACGCCTTCCGCTCCCAGTTGGACTCTTCCTGTGAAGAACAAGCTTTTCATAGCCTAATCAGTAATTGATCTTAATCAGATAATTAACTTGAAGAAAAAACATTAACAATGACAGATTTATACGTTCACACTGGTCAGTAACTAAAACTGATACCTACAAACTGATTCTTCTTCTTTATATATATCTATACATACACATATACACTGCACAGAATTCTCTGCTCTAAAATTTCCCTTTCACAACAACAACAAAAATAAACAAATTAAAATGTTTTCGAATGGGAATATTCCGCTTATGCACCTTTTATCTGACGCCTCCAATAGTCCAATGCTGAGGCTGGTCTAGAACTTTACATAAAACTTAACCTCAGTATTTAATATTCCCACAACACTTCTTAAATACAGTTATTAAACAAACTAACCTTGGGACAACATCTGGAGAACTGCTGACATCTTATCATTGTACAAACACCAGTTCAATACTTGGGATAACACTGTTCCCCTGTCACTACACACAACATCTGCAGTGGGGAAGATACTGGCTGGGCTTCAGGCCCCCCTGAGAACAGGTCTACACACACGAGCACATTGTCATACACTTCTACCTCGTGTAGTTGTATGTTCTGCAGTCGCTGGGACGGGTAATCTGGCCAGGCTGCACTTTTCACAGGTACCTTTGCTGTTTTACCTATGTCATGCCGTGCGCACATCATGCCGGCTGCTACAAACCTAGTGGTGGCATTATTGTATCCAGGTACAAGCCGATTTACTGACACCTGGCTGCACAGGTCTGTCTTCTCTTGCTCTCTCAATTGGCTTACCCGATCCAATAAAATTCGTACTACCAATGGGCCCATAATTGTGGGCGATGTCAAAAGCATACCTAGAGTCAGTGTAAATGTCGGCTGTCTTACCTTCTGCCAGGTTACAGCCTCAGCGAGCACCTCCAGCTCCGCTCCTTGAGATGAACAAGAAGGTGAGAGTGGTTTCTGGATGATTTACCTGGTGCCTCGTATCCTGTCTTGTACATACTGTATATAATCAAATATTTCTACATTACAAATTTACATTAAAAACCCATGTCACATATAGATAGAACATCTCAAAGGAATTCATTCTCTAAAATAAAACCAAATGTTATACACTTCTCCACACTCATCTGATAATCCAGAACACTTTGAAAATTTCACTTTTATCAGGGTCTGTAAATACTTGATTAATACAAAAACAAATAAAAATATATTATTGAAATCTGGCATAAAATAAACAATGTTCAGACAATTTTTTTGTTTTGCCTTCTCCCCCATCTAAATCTATAAAGGCTCATCTGTGAGTGACGTCACCTCTGCCTCCTGTGTAAATTTGCTGGAGGGGGATGGTCTTTTACATAATACCTCATATTGGGTGGAGACTACAGCACAGCATACCCAGTGCCATATTCACCGTTCTGGAAAGATCTGGAACCATCTACACAGAAATACCTCAAAATGTAGGTTACTGTTATACACATTTAATCTGGATTACTCATTGGGGTCTCATACACATTTTGTAGATCTCCTGAAACCAAATTCATTATTCAAAACAAACCAAAATTGTACCTGATCAGTTCCTTCACCATTCCCCCCTTTGTGGACTCTGTGAAAGTAATGTAGCAGAGTTCAAAACTACATCTCAACATAACAAAGTCGGGCACTAGCTTAACCCCCTGTAATGTACAACAGCCTGAAACAAAAATGACTTTTTCCTGACGAAAATACATTTTATCTTTACAATGACATAACTCATGTGTGAAATCAAAAACAAAACAATTGTAGTTAGTTATTCAATAAAAGAGAAAATATTATATCTGATAACATTAATTACTGCAAACCAATAAACTATACATAAAAATAGGGAATGGTGGGGGGCACATACATTTTCAAAACCCAGTGTCTCACAGTATCTATAGTTTAACCCCTTAATGACCAGCCTATTTTAAACCTTAATGACCAAGCTATTTTTGACGTTTTTCCATCGTCGCATTCCAAGAGCTATAACCTTTTTATTTTTGCGTCGACATAGCTGTATAAGGTCTTGTTTTTTGCGGGACAAGTTGTATTTTTTAATAGCACAATTTTGGGGGACATATTATTTATTGATTAACTTTTATTAACTTTTTTTGGGGGGGGAATAGAAAAAAACCTGAAATTTTGCCACTCTTTTTCGCGTCTTAAATCTACGCCGTTTACCGTGTGATATAAATAACACAATAACTTTATTCAGCGGGTTGTTACGATTGCAACGATACCAAATTTGTATCGTTTTTGTATGTTTTACTACTTTTACACAGTAAAAACGCTTTTTTTTTCAAAATCATTTGTTTTTGTGTCTCCATATTTGAAGAGCCGTAACGTTTTTATTTTTTCGCCGATGCGGTTGTGTGAGGGCTTTTTTTTTGTGGGAAGACTTGTAGTTTTTATTGGTATCATTTTGGAGTAGATGCGACTTTTTGATCACTTTTTATCACATTTTTTTAAAGTCATGATTCATAGAAAACAGCAATTTTTCCATCGTTTTTTATTACATTTTTTACGGCGTTCACCGTGCGGGTTAAATAATGTAATAGATTTATAGTCGGGGTTGTTACGGACGCGGTGATACCAAATATGTGTAACTTTTTTACTTTATTTTGTTTTTTTAATAGTAAAGCATTTTGTAAGGGGAAAAGCTGGTATTTTCATTTTTTTTCAAAATTTTTTTTAAATTAACTTTATTAAACTTTTTTTTTACTTTTTTACTAGTCCCACTAGGGGACTTTAATATGCGATTCTCCGATCGCTATTGTAATACACTGCAATACTTTTGTATTGCAGTGTATTACTGCCTGTCCATTTAAAACGGACAGGCATCTGCTAGGTCATGCCTCTGGCACGATCTAGCAGGCATTCACTCCAGGCAGACCTGGGGGCCTTTATTAGGCCCCCGGCTGCCATTAGAGACACAGACACTCGGCGATCGTATCGCCGGGTGTCGGTGGGAGAGAGAGGGAGCTCCCTCCCTCTCTCCAAAACCACTCAGATGTGGTGCACGCTATTGTGCACCGCATCGGAGGGGTTAAACGGGTGAGATCGATACGAATATCGATCTCACACGGCAGAGCAGGGACGCTCCCAGCCCTCAGCTGCCTCTGGCAGCTGAGAGCAGGGAGATTTGACGCTCCCTGCTCTGCTTACTTTATCCTGATGCAGTGCCGTAAAAAGGCATATGCATCAAAATAAAGCCCGTTAGTGGCCGCCGTTAAAAGGCGTATTGGCGGTCACTAACGGCTTAATACATCTGAATTAACATCAAAACACATTAAATCTGATCACATCATAACACATAAATATCGTAACTTTTATAAACAACAGCGAATGCGCAAAGATAAGAAATTTATTTAGGTTTGTAGACATTACTGATATATATATATATATATATATATATATATATATATATATATATATATATATATATATATATATATATATATATATATAAAAGCAGTGCATATTGAAATCCTTTTTTCTGCAGACTGCACCCAGTCAGCCCCTCCTCCTCCTCCTCCCAAACACAGCATACTACAGGGCGGAGGGGCGGGGGGGTCACACACTCACTCCTCACAGCTTCTAGTCTCACAATCTTAATACTTTCAATGCCGGCAACAGCAACATACGTATCTGCAATCATTCATCACACCATTGTATAGGAATTATCTACGTTCAAAACATCAAACACATAATCTGTAACAGTCAAATCTGTCGGCCACTATCTCTATATCATGATGACGTGTTGTTTCATCAGTGAACAGCGTCCCGCACACTAGAATGGAACCTGAAATAGAAAAGACACTGCAGCATGTGTTACCAATGACAAAATTAACAAGGCGATTATTTCTTACTGATTTGGTTGGGCCGGGCGTGGCCACATCAGGGGCGGGGGGGGCAGCCTCTCCCATTGGAAACAACACACTCGACATGAGGTACAGACCCCATTATAAGGTGGGGGCTGCTCCTTACAGAGCCATTATAAGGTGGGGGCTGTTCTTTTGCTTTCTAATACATATAACATAATATAATACCTTTCTTATTCCTAACTTCCTCTTCTGCAAATCCCTCTAAAGCACTTTCCATCAACTTACTACCTTCCAACTTCCCTTTGTTCTCCAGAATACCTTTTGCCCAATCTCCGGCTTGCAGCTGCCCTCCTCTATGGATTCCACACACTTCCATCAATTTCTTCATTTTACTCACATACTGCTTCCCTTCTCTTCGCTTCACTAAATCATATGCCTAACAGTCTATATTATACACGTAATTTATATAACAATTTTCGGTCAACGACTCCCAGGCATCGCCGGAAATATTAAAATTTCTCAGTCTACAGCTCTCCGGTCCGCCGAAATATTACAATTTCTAGTCTGCAATGTATTTATTATTACATCTCGCTAGAATATAGCAATCTCTATCTAGACTCTCCGGCCTTGCTGGAAATATTAACATTTCGCAGTCTACAGCTCTCCGGTCTGTTATATTTTCTAGACTCTCCGGCCTCGCTGGAAATATTAAAATTTTGCAGTCTGCAGCTCTCCAGTCTGTTATATTTTCTATCTAGTCCCTAATTACCCAGAGGATGGTTAGTCGGGCGCGACTAAGGTCTCACAGGTTTGCGACCTCACAGCGGAAAATATCGCCTCTTTCGCCTGAGATAATCCAGGAAATTAAAAAAAAGGGTTCTACAGATCGCCACAAGACTGTCCACTAACACAGATAAGTCGAAGATTTATAAAATCAACTGACTTACCGTGCTTAGTATGGAGATGATCAGACTCTTTCAGTGGGCAACTTTGGGTCCTCTGTTTCACCCTGTGATTGTCGGTTGTCCGGATTTTGATATTTCCTCGAGTGAGGCCCCATGTTCGGGCGCCAAAAATGTCAGGTCCGTATTTCAGGGTGGCTTCCGTCCCCTGTTATTTCACACCGAATAACCACCTCTGTAAATTGAAAGCTGAAGGCATGCCTGGAAAGAAGTAAACCAGCCAGAGATGTTGGTACACAGCTTTCCCAAATCAGACAGGAAGCGAACTAACTTTATTCAGAACAAAGATACACAGGAAAAGACACATGCCTCCTCCCTAGGGATGTGGGAGTGCCTAAGCCCCCACCGGCTTCTCAGCTGCAAGTTCTCAGACACACTCTTCTTGCATTCCAGGGGGCGGTGTCTTCCATAGGTGTGTCCGACATGAACAAAGAACTTATTATATATCAGTATATTACACAAAGAACTATAATGTATATACATATGTGTGAGGATAATATTTTTGCAAACAATATACATGGTAATGATCCCTGACATTATTAACAGACATTTGGCTCATTATGTCTAGTGATCAGTATATTTGACATTATATCGTTATTATTTCCTGACATATAGTAGGGTTATATTAAAAGTACATTTTTCTTCTCTTGTTTTAACATAAATGTCCTTAGGGGTCCGATACACGAGTAAATGGTTATGTGTGTTGGACCGTACACACGAAAGTGATTTGTGTTTTTTTCCACGAACCTGGTTGGTGGTTATCGTTGAACACGTAATGTGATCAGGGATCCTCCTCGCTCGTGTGGATCCTATACTTTATACCTGAGTGGTAATATATATTGAGAAAACAAAGGGAGGATATCTCCAGCTCACTCGTCCAACGCCTGACACTCCGACCTCGCACGGGTCTCCTCAACAGTCCACGGTGGATAACAGGAAAGAATAGAGAAGTTGATCCAGCGCTGCAGGAGTGTATTTTAAAAAGGGACGTATTCCCAATTTTATTAGTATCAAAAAATGTTAAAAAGTATAGCAGGCAGACTTGGTAGCAAGGCAGCAACAGGTAGGTATAATAAGCCTTAGGCACTCCTGCAGCGCTGGATCAACTTCTCTATTCTTTCCTGGTAATATATACACTACCGTTCAAAAGTTTGGGGTCACGCAGACAATTTTGTGTTTTCCATGAAAACTCACACTTATATTTATCAAATGAGTTGCAAAATGACTAGAAAATATAGTCAAGACATTGACAAGGTTAGAAATAATGATTTTTATTTGAAATAATAATTTTCTCCTTCAAACTTTGCTTTCGTCAAAGAATGCTCCATTTGCAGCAATTACAGCATTGCAGACCTTTGGCATTCTAGCTGTTAATTTGCTGAAGTAATCGGGAGAAATTTCACCCCATGCTTCCAGAAGCCCCTCCCACAAGTTGGATTGGCTTGATGGGCACTTCTTGCGTACCATGCGGTCAAGCTGCTCCCACAACAGCTCTATGGGGTTGAGATCTGGTGACTGCGCTGGCCACTCCATTACAGATAGAATTCCAGCTGTCTGCTTCTTCCCTAAATAGTTCTTGCATAATTTGGAGGTGTGCTTTGGGTCATTGTCCTGTTGTAGGATGAAATTGGCTCCAATAAAGCGCTGTCCACAGGGTATGGCATGGCGTTCCAAAATGGAGTGATAGCCTTACTTATTCAAAATCCCTTTTACCTTGTACAAATCTCCCACTTTACCAGCACCAAAGCAACCCCAGACCATCACATTACCTCCACCATGCTTGACAGATGGCGTCAGGCACTCTTCCAGCATCTTTTCAGTTGTTCTGCGTCTCACAAATGTTCTTCTGTGTGATCCAAACACCTCAAACTTTGATTCGTCTGTTCATAACACTTTTTTTCCAATCTTCCTCTGTCCAATGTCTGTGTGCTTTTGCCCATATTAATCTTTTCCTTTTATTAGCCAGTCTCAGATATGGCTTTTCTTTGCCACTCTGCCCTGAAGGCCAGCATCCTGGAGTCGCCTCTTCACTGTAGACATTGACACTGGCGTTTTGCGGGTACTATTTAATGAAGCTGCCAGTTGAGGACCTGTGAGGCGTCTATTTCTCAAACTAGAGACTCTAATGTACTTGTCTTGTTGCTCAGTTGTGCAGCGGGGCCTCCCACTTCTCTTTCTACTCTGGTTAGAGCCTGTTTGTGCTGTCCTCTGAAGGGAGTAGTACACACCGTTGTAGGAAATCTTCAGTTTCTTGGCAATTTCTCGCATGGAATAGCCTTCATTTCTAAGAACAAGAATAGACTGTCGAGTTTCACATGAAAGCTCTCTTTTTCTAGCCATTTTGAGAGTTTAATCGAACCCACAAATGTAATGCTCCAGATTCTCAACTAGCTCAAAGGAAGGTCAGTTTTATAGCTCCTCTAAACAGCAAAACTGTTTACAGCGGTGCTAACATAATTGCACAAGGGTTTTCAAGTGTTTTCTAATCAGCCTTCTAACACAGTTAGCAAACACAATGTACCATTAGAACACTGGAGTGATGGTTGCTGGAAATCGGCCTGTATACACCTATGTACATATTGCATTAAAAACCAGACGTTTGCATCTAGAATAGTCATTTAGCACATTAACAATGTATAGAGTTTATTCCTGATTAATTTAATGTTATCTTCATTGAAAAAAACTGTGCTTTTCTTTCAAAAATAAGGAAATTTCTAAGTGACCCTAAACTTTTGAACAGTAGTGTATGTATTTCCCCATACATTTTAAGACCTTAGTGACGCCCCTGGCTGCTAGTGCTGCATTGTTGGGTCACTTAGGACACCCAGCGATGCAACTGAAAGCTGCGGGCTGTCGGCCATGAGAAGTTTGCGGGGGCGGGGTATCCCGCAGCCTGGGTCAGCGTTCAGTGAGGGAGTCCAATTCAAAAACTGTAAGCAAACCTATAAAAACAAACATAAAAAAATATAATCAAAGAGAGGGGAAGCATGGTATTATAGGAATATCATATAGGAGAAAAACAATGATAAATAAGAAAAATAAAGACATCAAGTGAAAACAATATACATAAGACCCCTAATAAAACAATAACAAAAATTGTACATCTTACTACTTAAGGGGATCATATAGAGTAATACCCGTGAATGGTGACCTACAGAACAACCACATCTCCTATCGATCAGAATATACATACTATTGAAACGCCTTCAAATTGTACTCAAAATTGAGTCCATTTGGTTGTAACGTGTTAAGTTTATTGATCCATTCTACCTCTCTTCTCTTAAGAAGGTTCTCCCTATCGCCACCTCTCCTGAGTGGGGGTACTTGTTCAATGATCAAATGGATTTGATTAACCCTATGTTGGGCCCTATGTTTAATCCTACCACATGTTACTGATCAGTTCTTTTGTGTTTGTGTTTTTTTTACTGGTTCGGATTTTGGACTACGTCGGATCTGAGGACTACTTCAATGACATCTTTTTTTCTTATAAATAAAATTGTTAATGAGGGTTGGGGTTTTTTTTTTTTATTTCAATAAAATATTTTTTCTATGTCTGTGTTTTTTTTAAACTTTATTACTACCACTTTAGTAATGGCCGCCAGCTGATTTACAGCATCCATTACTAAGGCAGGGCTTAGTGTTTGCCGGTGCAGAGGCTAACACTAACCCCCATTATTACCCTGGTACCCACAGCCATCAGGGTTGCCAGGAAAACCCGGGCATGATCCAGTACATGACCATCTGTAGTGATGGTTGGATAGCGGGGCGGCCGCAGGGCTGGTTTTATTAGGCTGGGAAAGGCCAGAAACCCCCCCCCCCCCCCCGGTAATGGTAGCCTGCTGCTGCTGCTTTATTGTATCTGGCTGGTTATGAAAAACCACTTCATTTTTATTTAAAAAAATAATAATAATTGGAAAGAACGATGTGGGTTCCCCCCCAATTTTCATAACCAGCCAGATACAACACAGCAGCAGCCTAGCATTACCAGGGTGGGAAGGGCCACTCTTTTTGGCCTTCCCCTGCCTAATACTACTGGTGGTAATAATAAAATTGTAAAAAAATACAAGGATAAAGAAAAAATATTTTATGAATATAAAAAAACCCACACAACCCTCATTAACCATTTTATTGAGAATAAAAAAAACGCTGTTTATTAAAGTAGTCCTCGAATCCGACGTAGTCCAATGACCGAACCTGTAAAATAACACAAACACACAAAAATAATTAGTAACACATAAAGAAGCAAAACTATTATTATTCTTACCTTTCCAGGGTCCAGCGCTGAAGCCGCAATGTCAGCAAGCTGGGCCACGTATCTAATCCTATCATGTGTGGTACTGTCTACTGAGCCAATGTATCTAATCCTATCATGTGTGATACTGTCTGTGGAGCTGTGTATCTAATCCAATCATGTGTGATACTGTCTGCTGATCCACTGTATCTAATCCTATCCATAGTTTATAGGGTCGTAGGGCTATAGATATGCTCTCCTATACACACACATACACGCACACACATTTTCTTGGGGGGGGGACATATGTTTTGGGGCCATTTCCCCATACATTTTAAGACCTTAGTGACGCCCCCGGCTGCTAGTGCTGCATTGTTGGGTCACGTAGGACACCCAGCGATGCAACTGAAAGCTGCGGGCTGTCGGCCATGAGAAGTTTGCGGGGCGGGGCCCAATAAGAACTTATGCATCGGGGCCCATGAGCCTTTAGCTACGCCCCTGGGGTTAAGGGAGTACTTTGGGAAAATCTGATACACTGTTATGTCTAGTGCAGGTCCAGAGAACACGGGGCTTTAAATAGCACCAATGAAATAATCCCTGTGTTATTCTCTGCCCTCTCAGGCCCTGCACTAAGCATGAAACAGTGTATCAGATTTACACAGTGTTCCTTAAAGGGAATTTGTCACCATTTTTGCACCCCTCCCCCGACCATTATTACCACTAGATACTGTAGATGTAGAGGATTCCACGTTATGACACGGGAGACTGCTAGCGCCATCATTTAAGAGCCGAGGAGTTCACAGCAGAGAAATACTTCTCATCCCATTAGAACATGGCACATGAGAAGTAAACTTAATTTTCCTGTGTTGCTTGCAGTAGGATCGCAAACATAGGTATAATAAAAGTGTATTTGCAGAAAACAGACTGGCACTGCCTTGCCCAAATCGTGGTTCTTTTGCTCCCTTGGAGTTCAAAGCAAACTGTTATCAAGGACTTCGCTGAATAAGTTCTCTGGTGGATACACAGCACACACAGTTTATATATAACAAATAAGAAGAATCGTGCCACTCACCACTATAGCAAAATCTTCTTTGTTTAAACTCTTGGTAATGGGATGTGGCATTTTAGTTTATGGCTGCTATGCGTGTGGTCACGCTTCATCAAGGCCTCAACATCATCGCAACTTCGCGCCCTCATATACAAAATAACTTTAATGTTACAATCAAAACACAATAAGCTATAAAAACACAGAAACGAACATCAAGGCAAACAAGTTAGTAATAACAGCAATGACCGGCATGGGTCCAGCTTTATTCTTGAGAAAATTACTTTTAAACCAAAAAAGCACAGAGCGATCCTTGTGCTTCTGTCTTTAGAATCAAATCAGCCTCTGTTTGTAGCAACAATTTGTTTCTATTACTTCCCGTAGGGGATTACTTTACACTCATAAGACTTGCAAAGTGCATCTGACGAGGGTCATTATTATGACACTTGTTCATATGTTGCTTTAGTCTGGGGCACCCCTCTCCTGTGGTTAGAGACCTCACGTCGAAAAGTGTGTATACATAGGGCGAATCGTCTTGAAAAAGTTGAAAACTAATGGCATATACCACAAACTTGGTTTTGCATGAATGAAAAGTTTGTTCTCTGTATTGCATAGCCCCTCCCCCAAACCTGAGTTATCTTGTGCAATCCAGATAGCTAAAAAAAAATCTGTATTGACCACATTTAAAAAGCCTGTTTCCCAGCCATTCTTTGTACACCCGGCCACTAGTGACCTGTGATTGGGTGCAGTGGTCACGTGTCTACACGATGCGTCATTGCTGGAGGCTGGGAGTACAGGGACCAGGCTAGCTTTACCATGGGAGTGGCAGAAGATTAGGAAAGGAGTATAGTGGGGTTTTTAAAGGAAAAGGAAAGGATGATCCAGCGCTGATGGTAGTTTAAAAGGGAAGAACAATTCCCATGTTTATTTGAGATATCTTTAAAATTGAAAAGGAGACGCAGTCTCAAAGCAGGAGTAGTGAGAGTATGTACCCGAGCCTACGCGTTTCGAATGCAGACTGCGTTCTTAGTCATGGCAAGAGAAGTTAGGACCGTGTGTTTCAGTCTCACCTATATGCAAGATAGTCAGCTGTTGGATCTGCTGTGTAAGTGTCAGTGATTGGAAGATTTCACTGAGTAAGGAGTGGCTAGTGAAACAGCTACAGGTGAGCAGGAGTTACGTAGAATTAACAATGTTTTGTGTATTTGATCTATAAACAATAATACTCAGAACTAATTCAAAATAATGAGATAATGTTAACACTTTAATAGTGTTTTCGAACCATTTAGATTACAATTGTTTGTTATTAAAACATAGAGGGGAAACAAATACACACGGCCATAATAGTACTCATACATATACAGCAAGCAAATATATTGTAATGGCACATCAAACATTTTTAAAAACAATTACAAGAGAAAAATTAATTTGGTTAAAAAAGATCGAAGAAAAATGTTTAATGGGTTTATTTTTAAAGTATGTTTGTCGGGTTTATATATATTTGGGTGGTAAATTATTCGTGAGTCAAATACAAAGTAACACTATGCTACATTTAAAAGAACCAATATCAGAAATACAAACTATATTAATGCAAGAGCATATATTTCTTGTCTAAAAGATGTTTTTCGATTGAAAAAAGTATTGATGCAGCAAATTGTTGAGTGTGAATTTGGTCTTCATATCTGAATTCATAATGAATATTCTAATTTTAGGAAATTACTTACTGTACCCAGTCTTGATGGGAATGCATCCAAATCAAGACATTGAAATAATCAGACGTGATCAAAACCAAATAAGTATGTGTCCTATATTAGTTAGTTTCAGTGTTTAATCAATGGACGCAGTATACCTCATATCAAAAAGTGCTAACTGTAATGATGCAAGAGCGTGTATTTTTATTTGAAATTGTTTTTCGAATTAAGAAAGAGTATTAACGCAGCAAGTTGTTTGGTGTGAATTTAGTCTTACTTCTTGAAAGAGTCTGATACGCCCTTGTTCATGAGATAAATCGCGGGTTATACTTAGATTGATAATGATTATTCTAATTGTTGGAAATTACTTGCTATACAAGGTTATGTTGTGGATACATCCAGATCCAGATATTGAAATAATCAACCGTGATCAAAACCAAAAGGGTATATGTCCTATATTAGTTGGTGTCCGTATTTATTCGTTGGACGCAGCATATTATATAGTGTGAATTGAGTCAGATTTGATGGAACCATTTAGTTAGCCTCCAGGGGAGTTTTCCAAGGGAACTTTAACATAGAAGGTCAGAAGACAAGAAGAATAATTTTAATCGTAATATGATATTTAAGTCTGAATTTTAATTGTGTCTAATGAACAGTCTTATTTATTAGTCTTGATAGCAATCTTATTTATTGACAAAGGAATCTAAACGAGGACCGCGAGCACAGAGAGAATCGGAGAAAAGAAACCTTGAAACGGGGAAGATACCCACTGGCACTAAAGCTGTAAGTAACAAATATAATAGGAAAACCCTGTACTGGATTATTAGAGACCCTTGTACTGCAATTTAGTAATCAGTTTGATATTATTAAAAACATGGTGCTGAAATATATTCCTCTACTCTGTGAAGATTCTAAACTAGAGAAGGTTTTGGAGGACGGATGTAGGGTAGTGTCCCGCAGAGCACCGACCCTTGGTAATATACTGTCCCCGTCACTCCTGACAACAAACAATCCCAAGCCCACATGGTTGGCATACAAAGGGTTTTATAAGTGCGGTGTTAGTCCTTGCAAAGTTTGCACTTTCTCCAAGATCAATAAACAATTTTCAAATTCAACAGAAACTACCAGCTTTGCAATTAAATCTTACATGAATTGCAACAGCGACCACGTAGTTTATGTTATTGAATGTACAACTTGCAACCTAAAATACGTGGGTTGTACAACTAGGAGGTTTAAGATTCGCATCTTGGAACATCTCAGTTATATTAGAAACCCAACCATCACAAATATATCGAACACAGCCAGACATTTTATCACCTGTCACAATAGAAATGTCAGTTCATTTTGTACATATGCCATTGAGAAAGTTAGGGGGACAATCAGAGGAGGAGACTTGAAACATTGATTGCTTACCAGAGAAGCATTCTGTATTTACAATCTAGAAACTCGATTTCCCTATGGATTAAATCTTAAAAAAGAACTGATGTTCCATTATTGAACGCTGAAATATACTTATAATTTTTGTACTCTAGACTGGAACATATACATATTTCCAGTTACGAGATGGGCAACATAGTAAACAATAAATAATAATAAAAAATCAAAACACAAAAAGCACTAATATTAATATGGTTAAATTATTTATTTATATTGGCACAAATTCTATACATTTAGTATCAATTTCAAACATCATAATTATGCACTCTAATTATCTATCGACAATAACCATATGATTCAATGAATTACTTGTCAGAGTCAAATCAATTTAATTCTTTTCAATAGATACCATGTATCGAATAAATTTCTTTCAATTGGAACACATGAATTCTGTTAACAATACACCCAGTTTTGCGTTTAAAATGTAGCATATTTGCCAACAACATGAGGTGAATACAAATATAACTATGAACATAAACATACATTTTTATTGCAGGCAACTCTCTAATAATCCAGTACAGGGTTTTCCTATTATATTTGTTACTTACAGCTTTAGTGCCAGTGGGTATCTTCCCCGCTTCAAGGTTTCTTTTCTCCGGTTCTCTCTGTGCTCGCGGTCCTCGTTTAGATTCCTTTGTCAATAAATAAGATTGCTATCAAGACTAATAAATAAGACTGTTCATTAGACATGATTAAAATTCAGACTTAAATAACATATTACGATTAAAATTATTCTTCTTGTCTTCTGACCTTCTATGTTAAAGTTCCCGGGGAAAACTCCCCTGGAGGCTAACTAAATGGTTCCATCAAATCTGACTCAATTCACACTATATAATATGCTGCGTCCAACGAATAAATACGGACACCAACTAATATAGGACATATACCCTTTTGGTTTTGATCACGGTTGATTATTTCAATATCTGGATCTGGATGTATCCACAACATAACCTTGTATAGCAAGTAATTTCCAACAATTAGAATAATCATTATCAATCTAAGTATAACCCGCGATTTATCTCATGAACAAGGGCGTATCAGACTCTTTCAAGAAGTAAGACTAAATTCACACCAAACAACTTGCTGCGTTAATACTCTTTCTTAATTCGAAAAACAATTTCAAATAAAAATACACGCTCTTGCATCATTACAGTTAGCACTTTTTGATATGAGGTATACTGCGTCCATTGATTAAACACTGACTAATATAGGACACATACTTATTTGGTTTTAATCACGTCTGATTATTTCAATGTCTTGATTTGGATGCATTCCCATCAAGACTGGGTACAGTAAGTCATTTCCTAAAATTAGAATATTCATTATGAATTCAGATATAACCTGCGATTTATTTTAGAAATGAGGGCGTACCAGACTCTTTCAAAAAGTAAGACCAAATTCACACTCAACAATTTGCTGCATCAATACTTTTTTCAATCGAAAAACATCTTTTAGACAAGAAATATATGCTCTTGCATTAATATAGTTTGTATTTCTGATATTGGTTCTTTTAAATGTGGCATAGTGTTACTTTATATTTGACTCACGAATAATTTACCGCCCAAATATATATAAACCCGACAAACATACTTTAAAAATAAACACATTAAACATTTTTCTTCGATCTTTTTTAACCAAATTAATTTTTCTCTTGTAATTGTTTTTAAAAAATTTTGATGTGCCATTACAATATATTTGCTTGCTGTATATGTATGAGTACTATTATGGCCGTGTGTATTTGTTTCCCCTCTATGTTTTAATAACAAACAATTGTAATCTAAATGGTTCGAAAACACTATTAAAGTGTTAACATTATCTCATTATTTTGAATTAGTTCTGAGTATTATTGTTTATAGATCAAATACACAAAACATTGTTAATTCTACGTAACTCCTGCTCACCTGTAGCTGTTTCACTAGGCACTCCTTACTCAGTGAATTCTTCCAATCACTGACACTTACACAGCAGATCCAACAGCTGACTATCTTGCATATAGGTGAGACTGAAACACACGGTCCTAACTTCTCTTGCCATGACTAAGAACGCAGTCTGCGTTCGAAACGCGTAGGCTCGGGTACATACCCGGACTACTCCTGCCTTGAGACTGTGTCTCCTTTTCAATTTTAAAGATATCTCAAATAAACATGGGAATTGTTCTTCCCTTTTAAACTACCATCAGCGCTGGATCATCCTTTCCTTTTCCTTGCCACATACACCGCGGGCTGTCGTGGGGATCCGAGCGACACTTCTGGAGACGCAGACCGGTGAGCTGGAGGTTTCCTCCCTTTCTCTATACTGGGGTTTTTAAACTGCTTTTTTTTTTTTTACAATTGTTTGCACCTGTGGATTTTGCTGCGGATCCACAGAAAAATTGTCAACAATTGTTTTTTTTGCAGATATTGTGTTCAATGGGGAAAATCCAAACCAATCCGTGACAGAAACTGACATGCTGCAGATTGAAAAATCTGCATAATAGGTCAATTTCTGCGTGGAAAATTTCCACAGAATGCCAATGAGATTTGTTTAAATCTCATCCACTTTGCAGCTACTGTATTCTGCAATGCATTGCTGCAGATCTTACATTCGCAATTCCAAACTGAAAAAATGCAGCATAGCCTTAGGCTTTATTCACACAAACGTGTTATACGTCCGTGTGACACACGACCTATGTAATTCAATGGGGCCGTTCACATGGCCATTGTTTCAACATGTCATGTCATGTCCTATTTTTTCATGCTTCACGCATCCCTTCGTAGACTCTAGTCTATGGGGGATGCATGATAACGCGTCGCGCAGAGCACGGATGCACCTAGGTGGGGACAAGCGGAAAACTGTGTAGGGCACAATGTTCAGGGGGTGAAGAATAAGCATAAAGAGAAAAAAACATATTTATCTGTATTGAGGGCATGGATTTTAAGTAGCATTGAAGTCCATAATGAAATTCTCTATTCAATATTACAACAAATGTAGAAAACGCTGCATAAAGTATTTCTGCAGTGGAAAAAGATTGCACCGAAATTGAAACCACGTTGGAGCTGCAGATTTTTTTTACACCTATAGCAATATATGATGTAAAATTCACACACAGCATTTTGCTGTGTTATTGTGCAATTTTTGTGGCTTTTTAAATGGCGTTTTTTGCTGAGTTTTTTGCTGCGTTTTTTTCATGCAGTTTTAAGTGCAACCAGATGTTACATTAACCCATTGACTGCCAATACGCCTTTTCAGGGCGGCCCCTAACCGGCTTTATTTTGATGCATAAGCCTTTTCATGGCGCTGCACCAGAATAAATCTGTGGCGCTGGGAACAGTTAAAATTCCCCATTCACAGCTACTGGAGGTAGCTGAGAATTTGGGGCATCGCTGCTCGAGCGGGCGGATCGAAGTCCGCCCATTTAACCCCTTAGATGCGGCGCTCAATAGCAAGCACCGCATCTAAGTGGTTTTGGAGAGAGGGCGGGAGCTCCCTCTCTCACCCCACCGGCGATAAGATCGCAGAGTGCCAGTGTCTTCTATGGCAGCCGGGGGCCTAATAAAGGCCCCAGGTCTGCCTGTACTGGATGCCTGCTAGGATATGCCTCTGGCATGACCTAGCAATTCCCTGTCCGTTGTAAACAAAAAAGGCAGTGACACACTGCAATACAGAAGTATTGCAGTGTATTATAAAAGCGATCGAATGATCGCATAGTGAAGTCCCCTAGTGGGACTAGTAAAAACGTAAAAAAAAGGTTAATAAAATTAAGAATAAATAAATAAGTGAATTTTTTTTTAAAAAACACACATTTTCCCCTTACAAAATTCTTTGTTATGAAAAAAAAGTTACACATACACTACCATTCAAAAGTTTAGGGTCACTTAGAAATTTCCTTATTTTTGCACGAAAAGCACAGTTTTTTTCAATGAAGATAACATTAAATTAATCAGAAATACACTCTATACATTGTTAATGTGATAAATTACTATTCTAGCTTCAAACGTCTGGTTTTTAATGCAATATCTATATAGGTGTATAGAGGCCCATTTCCAGCAACCATCACTCCAGTGTTCTAATGGTACATTGTGTTTGCTAACTGTGTTAGAAGGCTAATGGATGATTAGAAAACACTTGAAAACCCTTGTGCAATTATGTTAGCACCGCTGTAAATAGTTTTACTGTTTAGAGGAGATATAAAACTGACCTTCCTTTGAGCTAGTTGAGAATCTGGAGCATTACATTTGTGGGTTCGATTAAACTCTCAAAATGGCTATAAAAAGAGAGCTTTCATGTGAAACTCGACAGTCTATTCCTGTTCTTAGAAATTAAGGCTATTCCATGCGAGAAATTGCCAAGAAACTGAAGATTTCCTACAACGGTGTGTACTACTCCCTTCAGAGGACAGCACAAACAGGCTCTAACCAGAGTAGAAAGAGAAGTGGGAGGCCCCGCTGCACAACTGAGCAACAAGACAAGTACATTAGAGTCTCTAGTTTGAGAAATAGACGCCTCATAGGTCCTCAACTGGCAGCTTCATTAAATAGTACCCGCAAAACGCCAGTGTCAACGTCTACAGTGAAGAGGCGACTCCGGGATGCTGGCCTTCAGGGCAGAGTGGCAAAGAAAAAGCCATATCTGAGACTGGCTAATAAAAGGAAAAGATTAATATGGGCAAAAGCACACAGACATTGGACAGAGGAAGATTGGAAAAAAAGTGTTATGGACAGACGAATCGAAGTTTGAGGTGTTTGGATCACACAGAAGAACATTTGTGAGACACAGAACAACTGAAAAGATGCTGGAAGAGTGCCTGACGCCATCTGTCAAGCATGGTGGAGGTAATGTGATGGTCTGGGGTTGCTTTGGTGCTGGTAAAGTGGGAGATTTGTACAAGGTAAAAGGGATTTTGAATAAGGAAGGCTATCACTCCATTTTGCAACGCCATGCCATACCCTGTGGACAGCGCTTGATTGGAGCCAATTTCATCCTACAACAGGACAATGACCCACAGCACACCTCCAAATTATGCAAGAACTATTTAGGGAAGATGCAGGCAGCTGGTATTCTATCTGTAATGGAGTGGCCAGCGCAGTCACCAGATCTCAACCCCACAGAGCAGTTGTGGGAGCAGCTTGACCGTATGGTACGCAAGAAGTGCCCATCAAGCCAATCCAACTTGTGGGAGGGGCTTCTGGAAGCATGGGGTGAAATTTCTACCGATTACCTCAGCAAATTAACAGCTAGAATGCCAAAGGTCTGCAATGCTGTAATTGCTGCAAATGGAGCATTCTTTGACGAAAGCAAAGTTTGAAGGAGAAAATTATTATTTCAAATAAAAATCATTATTTCTAACCTTGTCAATGTCTTGACTATATTTTCTAGTCTTTTTGCAACTCATTTGATAAATATCAGTGTGAGTTTTCATAGAAAACACAAAATTGTCTGGGTGACCCCAAACATTTGAACGGTAGTGTATATGGTATCGCCACGTCCATAACGAACCCCAACTATAAAGCTATTATGTTATTTAACCTGCTCGGCAAACTCTGTAAATAATAAAATAAAAAAATAATGCCAGAATTGCTGTTTTCTGTTCATCTTGCCTTAAATAAAATGTGATAAAAAGTGATCAAAAAGGTGAATGTCCCCTAAAATGATAGAAACTACAAGTCGTCCTGCAAAAAATAAGCCCTAATACAGCTGCATCGGCAGAAACATAAAAAAGTTATGGCTCTTCAAATGTGGAGACACAAAAACACAAAAAAGTGTTTTTACTGTGTAAAAGTAGTAAAACATAAGAAAACCATATAAATTTCATATCGTCGCAATCGTAACGACCCGCTGAATAAAGTTATTATGTTATTTATACCACACGGTGAACGGCGTAAATTAGAGATGTAAAAAAAAGTGGCGAAATTGCTGGGTTTTTTTCTTTTACGCCCAAAAAAAAGTTGATGAAAGTTAATCAATAAATTATATGTACCCCAAAAGGTGCTATTAAAAAATACAGCTTGTCCCTCAAAAAAAACAAGACCTTATACAGCTATGTCGACGCAAAAATAAAAAAGTTATAGCTCTTGGAATGCGACGATGGAAAAACGTAAAAAATAGCTTGGTCATTAAGGTTTAGGCTGGTCACTAAGAGGTTAAAGTCTATGTTAAAATACCAAATGCACTACACACAACTGAATTTTGGTTTGTGGCGTTTTTGAGGCAAATTTGTGGTCAGTGGCGTTTTTCGCAATGCAGCATTCTCTGGGTATGGCGTATTTTCAGGTGTTTTTCCCAGAGGCTTCTCTATAGGACTTCAAAAACGCCAGAAAAAAAGCATGTAGAAAATTACACCAATGGAAAAACAACATATTTATAGGAGGTATGGAGGTCACAGTCCCAGCCCAGCCGTGGTTCCTGAAAGATGACCAGCCGTATTATGAAGGGGCTGGACAGAGTTGTGATAGCATTTCAGGATAATTGCTCAGTAATGGAATGAGTTGCCTTAGTACAAATTTTGCACCTGGGAACAAAGAGCTGCGAGCTACATCTCAGACTTCACAACTATTCCAAAATACTGTCTGCACTAATTTTTATAAATGTGCCTCATTGCTTTTTAATTGTTGGCCAGAAGGTGGTGATGTGATAATTCAACAGCTGGTACTGGAACACAGGATCATCATTATCTGACACGTCTGCTACATCTGTATCTCACTTAGAACATGAACAACAAAATGTTCCACTTGAATAAATATTTTTTTACATTCTTAGCATTATTTTTATTAAAGTACATTTCACAAAGTTATATTCTAGTCTCTAGTGTATATTACTATAATATCCTCTCTCACTGGTAAGAGGGGTGATAACAGGTCTGAAAGCTTCTGTATGACATGCCTGGGGTCATTGGAAGGCTGCACAAGGGAAGAGATGACAATCAAAAATGCACAAACACACACATAGTCACACGGTGCTCCCCAACTTAAAGAGACAGCTGCACATTTGATCCTGGTATCATTTGAAAACTAAGATTCTGGGCATTAATATGATACCAAGGTCTAAACTCTAGTCCTTATACTCGTAGCAAGCATTTACAGTCATAACTAAAGATGAGCGAATTGATTTTAAACAAAACAAATTATGGCGGATGTCTGCTTCTAATTTACAGAATAGAAAAAAAGAAGGGAAAAGAGGAGATAAAAAAAAATCATTCTCCCCTGGTCTCCCATAGCGCTGCATCCTTGCCGGTCTCCTTAGATTATATTGTTTTGTCCTATGTGATCGCTTCTGCGACACATCTTGCCGGCCTCCTGAGATGATGTTGTTTTATCCCATGTGATCGCTTCTGCGACGCATCCTGCCGGCCTCCTGAGATGATGTTGTTTTATCCCATGTGATCGATTCTGCGACGCATCCTGCCGGCCTCCTGAGATGATGTTGTTTTATCCCTTGTGATCGGTTCTGCGACACATCCTGCCGGCCTCCTGAGATGATGTTGTTTTGTCCTATGTGATCGCTTCTGCGACACATCCTGCCCCGCCTCCTGAAATGATGTTGTTTTGTCCTATGTAATCGCTTCTGCTAAATATCCTGCCGGCCTCCTGAGATGATGTTGATTTATCCCATGTGATCGCTTCTGCGACGCATCCTGCCAGCCTCCTGAGATAATGTTGTTTTATCCCATGTGATCGCTTCTGCAACACATCCTGCCGGCCTCCTGAGATGATGTTGTTTTATCCCATGTGATCGCTTCTGCGACGCATCCTGCCGGCCTCCTGAGATGATGTTGTTTTATCCCATGTGATCGCTTCTGCAACACATCCTGCCGGCCTCCTGAGATGATGTTGTTTTATCCCATGTGATCGCTTCTGCGATGCATCTTGCTGTCCTCCTGAGATGATGTTGTTTTAGCCCATGTGATCGCTTCTGCGACATATCCTGCCAGCCTCCTGAGATGTTGTTGTTTTGTCCTATGTGACTGCTGCCGCTAATCACAGGCTGCAGCTGTCACATGGGACAAAACTACTTAATCTAAGGAACCCACCAAGAACATGTCGCAGCAGCAGTTATGTGGGACCAAATAACGTCATCTCAGGAGGCCAACAGGGACGCGTTGCCATGGGAGACCAGAGGAGGGGAGTATGGTATTTGTTTTATTTTAGGGGTGCAATCGCAAGTGCCCCGATTGCCCTGTTGATTCTCTTATGTCTTCTATGACTAAACTTGGATACAGTCCAAGAAGACATCAGAGAGTCAGACAGGGCAATAAGGCCATGAGGTTCACAGCAATCTTATTCGAACCAGATCTAATTGGACAGCCAATTTGGTATAATCAGCCTCGAATAAATTTTGCGAAATTCACTCATCTCTAGTCATACCAAATAATATATGTCCTTGGGAGTGTAAGGGATAAAACCAGCAAAACCTTAAATCATAGATCCTGGTTGCACTGTTTGTGTTGGTTATAAAAATGGTTATTTACAGCGCAGCTGTAGTTAGAAAATAATAGTTCTTCTCTGATACTATAGAATATAGCACATGGCAATATATAAAGTGTTATTAATAATTCAAAATCCATTGTCTAAATACAACATGGTATGCATGGCGTATTCTCACTAACAATGGGGATATAATAAGAACCTAAATCTTTGAGCTAAAACAGTTCTACTCCAGCACGGTGCCACACTTTACCTTCCACTACCCGCTGGCATCTAACATTTTTATATCCTGATGACTTCAGTTGAGATAAAAGGAGGTTTCTCCTGCTGTCTGCGAAGCTCCATTGCATGTGCGCCAGGAACATATTCGATGACACAGACTGCGCTCTTCGACTTCAGACAAATTCATGCACCTCCTTATTGTCTACATTCTTATCTTCCTAGGAAGAATTCATAGTTCCAAAGAACCAAACCTCTTTGCCAGAAAATTTGAACCTTGTAAATAATAACTTTCATGCTTAGCAGGTGGAAATTGTCACAATCCATCTCTAAATGACATAATGACAATTCCCGCAGCTGTGCGGTCATTTATAATGTCACGTTATAGAAACGGATATCTAAATGCTGAATTGTTCGCTCTTCGTTAACATCTATATGTCCCAAAAAATAAAAGTAAATCCAATTTTCTTTAATTCCAGTACGGCTACAAAATGTGATAACACATTTTCAGCTTTAGTGTCTGTCATTCAGAAGCCATTGGAATTTTAATGCAACCTAGATAAACTAGTAATTTCTAGCATCACACAGTAGAATCAGAATTGACAATTCTTGTGCAACAGCGCCCCCTTGTGTTTCCTTTGTGTTTTTTACTAAAATTGCTGCTAACAATATTAGGATTGCTTTTAGAATTGTATTACTGTAGGTTAAATACATGTTATTTAATCTATCCACTTCAGAATAGGATGTTTTCTCCCATTAATGACCAGGCACAGAGCTTTTTATAGAACATATCGTAAAGGATTGCAAATGTTATAAGGGAAAAAAGTGCACAAAAAGGTGTTGGTTTTTCATAGTGTTTCAATATTTTTATTTTAATAGCATTCTTGTACAAATTGTGCCCCCAACCAGGTCAAAAGAGACCTTTTTTTTGGATGGGGGCTATCTATTTAACTTAAGATTTGTTTCTTTACATTACTTTTTCCTCATGTAACTATGTCTGACAGATCAGCCACAGTATTTAGGAAAATACACCCTCTCAATCAGCAAAACAACCAGCAAATATTTCAATGCTTGGTCACACCACTTGTTTAACCCCTTAGGGATACAGCGTAGTTTGGGCCTTAAGGCTAAGTTCGCCCCTAGCAGAATGCTGAGAATTTTCCATGTGTATTCGCACACGAAAAACTCGCAGATAATTAGGGTATGTTCCCACGATTAACAAAATACGTCTGAAAATACGGAGCTGTTTTCAAGGGAAAACAGCTCCTGATTTTCAGACATTTTTTGAGCAACTCGCGTTTTTCGCAGCTTTTTTTACGGCCGTTTTTGGAGCTGTTTTCAATAGAGTCTATGAGAAAATGGCTCCAAAAAGTCCCAAGAAGTGTCCTGCACTTCTTTTGACGAGCGATGTGTAAAATGACAGCTCGTCTGCACAGCTCGTCTGCTCGTCTGCACAGAACATTGTAAGACCCATTGCAAGCAATGGGCAGATTTTTCACGACGTATTGGAGCTGTCTTTTCAGGCGTAATTAGAGGCGTAAAACGCCTCCATTACGTCTGAAAAGAGGTCGTGTGCACATACCCTAACAGTACCTAATAAAAGAGTCTAATAGACTCTCATACATGGCAGCCTTTGGGCCCATTGTTTGGCCCTCAACTGCAACCCTTTGGCACCCAACAAACGCATAACTAGGGCATCAATAGGCTTCCCTCTTAAATTCACTTAGGTGCCACAGTCAGCATTGAACATGGCATCCGAGTGGTTAAATGGCAGGGATCGGAGTTATCTCTGATTCCTGCTGTTGCAGCAGTGTGTCAGCTGTATGTAACAGCTGACACCCATTTGTGGATGGCACAGGCACAGCTCCTGAGCCCACACAACACCTGTGCCGCAAAAAGTACAGCATTGGGCGAGAACTACCTGCTCCCAACACCGTACTATTATCTTGCCGTGTACAAAGGAGTAAGCCACTCATTCAATTTAAAGAGGCTCTGTCACCACATTATAAGTGCCCTATCTCTTACATAAGGAGATGGGCGCTATAATGTAGGTGACAGTAATGCTTTTTATTTAAAAAACGATCTATTTTCACCACTTTATTAGCGATTTTAGATTTATACTAATGAGTTGCTTAATGCCCAAGTGGGCGTGTTTTTACTTTAGACCAAGTGGGCGTTGTACAGAGGAGTGTATGACGCTGACCAATCAGCGTCATGCACTCCTCTCCATTCATTTAGGCAGCGCATAGGGATCCTTTTAGATCGCTGTGTGCTGTCTTATACTAACACATTAACGATACTGAAGTGTTTAGACAGTGAATAGACATTCCACGGGATGTCTATTCACAATCTCTGCACTTCGTCTGTGGTAGTTACAGCAGAGGACGCGTTATCTCGTTGTAAGCTGTCATTTACCGCGTAATTTCGCGAGATTACGCTTCCTCTGCTGTAACTACCACAGACCCAATCATCTTGACACCCAAAAACTACCCAATCATCTTGACAGTCAGAGATAAAACACCTTAAATATTGTTCTAGAGACTGATTAGTCCTCTCAGTTTGGCCATTAGTTTCAGGATGGAAGGCCCAGGAGAAGGACAGATCAATCTCCAACTTCTTACAGAAGGCTCTCCAAAACAATGAAACAAATTGTACCCCTCTGTCAAAAACAATATTGACAGGAACCCCATGGAGACACAGGATGTGTTTGACAAACAAGGTAGCTAACGTCTTGGCATTGGGTCGTTTCTTGAGGCGTACAAAGTGGGACATCTTGCTGAAGCGGTCTACTACAACCCACACCGCCGACTTGCCTTGGGATGGAGGCAGATCGGTGATAAAAATCCATGTAGATATGGGTCCAAGGTCTCTGGGGAATGGGCAAAGAACATAGTAAGCCCGCTGGTCGGGACCTGGGAGTCCTGGACCTAGCACAAGTTTCACAATTGGCGACGTAGGCCTTAACGTCTTTAAGCAACCCAGGCCACCAATAGGTTCTAGAAATGAGGTGTTTGGTACCCAGGATGCCTGGATGGCCAGATAGTGCAGAGTCATGATTCTCCCTTAGTACCCTTAGCCGGAATTGCAGGGGAACAAACAGCTTGTTCTCAGGAAGGTTCTCAGGAGCTGAACCTTGATCAGCTGCAATTTTCGGAGGCTAAGTCAGACTCAACAGAGGATATGATTATACCTGGGGGCAAAACACAAGCAGGATCTTCCTCCGAAGGAGGGTTGGCCATGAAGCTACGCGACAGTGCATCAGCTTTAATATTTTCAGACCCAGCCCTATAGGTGACCACAAAGTTGAATCTAGTAAAAAACAACGCCCATCGAGCTTGTCTCGGGTTTAGCCTCCGGGCAGATTCTAGGAAAACCAGATTCTTGTGGTCGGTAAGGACCGTTTCCTCTGTCCTTTCAGATACACAACGTGTTCCATGCCTCCCTCCTGAAAAGATGCTCCCCGTCCTTGGCTACCTCGAGGAAACCTCCTTTCCCTGTTCTCACTTCTGAAGGGGTAGAATTCGAGGTGGCCAAGATTGTGGACAGCAGGATGGTCCAGGACTCTCTCCAGTACCTGGTTCATTGGAGAGGTTACGGGCCTGAAGTGAGGACTTGGGTACCCGCCCGGGATGTTCACGCCGGGTTATTGCTCAGGAAGTTCCATCTTTGGTTCCCCAACAAGCCAGGTTCACCTAGGAAGTCCAGTGGCCCCTCATAAAAGGGGGGGGTACTGTGATGTATTTGCCTGACACAGCTTCTTTGTCGACGCCTGTGGTTAATCAGCCTGCATGTGTGCCTAGATCTGTTAGAGTGACACGATCTGCTACCACTCAGGCAGGGAGGCTGAGGAGTGGGAGAACCTATCACAGCCTGGCCAGATGGAGCTAGCTCCCGCCCTCTGTCTATTTATACCTTCATTCCCTGCTCCTCCTTTGCCTGTGATTCTGTCTGTTTCCTGGCTTTGCTGCTCCTGCTTGTACTATTGTCCTCTGCTTCTATTGACCCTGGCTTTACTGACTACTCTCCTGCTCTGCGCTTGGTACCTCGTACACTTCTGGTTTGACTCGGCTCGTTTACTTGATGCTTGTCATCCCCACAGTAGAAGCAGAGACCATTCTTCCTGCGGAACTCTCTACGTTGTTGGGGAGGCACAGAGGCCCCGAGTTGCATAGGTTCATCCGAGTTTTCTGTGGAAGAACGAAGCAACGGAACCTCTGGAGTCATCATAGGGGAGTCAGAGGAAAAGGCACAAAAACGTTCAAGTCGTCGTTCCCTGAGACGTCGGTCAAGACGTATCGCTAAAGCCATAACCTGATCTAGAGAGTCCGAAGAGGGATAACTAACTAACAGGTCTTTCAGGGCGTTCGACAGACCCAATCTAAACTGACACCTCAGGGCAGGGTCATTCCACCGAGACGCTACACACCACTTCCTAAAGTCAGAACAGTACTCCTCAACGGGTCTCTTACCCTGACGTAAGGTCACCAGCTGACTCTCGGCAAAGGCAGTCTTGTCAGTCTCGTCATAGATGAGCCCAAGAGCGGAAAAAAAATAATCAACAGACAAAAGTTCAGGGGCGTCAGGAGCCAAGGAGAAGGCCCATTCCTGGGGGCCGTCCTGGAGCCGGGACATAATTATACCCACTCGCTGGTTCTCAGAACCTGAGGAGTGGGGCCTTAAACGGAAATAGAGCCTACAACTCTCCCGGCAGGAGAAAAAAAGCTTACAATCTATGAGGAAATAGGGGTGACGCAAGAGATAAAAATTGCTTCTTAATTACAATGGTCCAGCCATCTGTTATACATATGGAGTAGTAAACATAAAGCTGCATGAGCCGGTCATCAGCCAGTATCTGTGTATGACAGATATGAAGTGCATTAGGGTGCAAGGAGTGTGAGACATGCTGTTAAATGAAGGCGCAGGTTCTGATGACTAATATAATAGTGGGGCCAAGGAAAGTCAGATTAGGGAATATGATAGGCTTGTCTAAGAGGATAATAGTACAAGCAGGAGCAGCAGAGCCAGGAAACAGACAGAATCACAGGCAAAGGAGGAGCAGGAAATGAAGGTATAAATAGACAGAGGGCGGGAGCTAGCTTTGTCTGGCCAGGCTGTGATAGGTTCTCCCACTCCTCAGCCTCCCAGCCTGAGTGGTAGCAGATCGTGTCACTCTAACAGATCTAGGTACAGATGCAGGCTGATTAACCACGGGCGTCGACAAAGAAACTGTGTCAGACAAATCCATCACACTCACATTCAATTACTTGCATGCTCCTGTCACCTTCACCTCAAAAATATCTCCAGAATTCGCCCTCTTCTTACTGTGGAAACAGACAAAACTCTTATTGATTACTGTAACTCATTACTAATCAGTCTTCCCCTCACTAAACTCTCCCCTCTTCAATCTATCCTGAATGCAGCATCCAGGCTCATCTTTTTGACCAACCTCTATACCAATGCCTCTATCCTGTACCAGTCACTGCACTGGACCGCTACACCAATGCATCTACCGTCTGCCAGTCACTGCACTGGTTGCCCATTCCCTTCAGAATAAAATGTAAACTTATTACTGTCACCCACAAAGATCTCCACAGTGCTGCACCTTCTTACATCTCCTCCCTCATCTCTCTCTACCACCCTACCCGTGTTCCTCTGTTCTGCCAACAACCTTAGATTAACGTCCTCCGTAATCCGAACCTCCCACTCCCGTCACCAATATTTCTCTCATGCTGCACCAGTTCTTTGGAATGCGCTAACACAGACATTTAAATTAGTTCCCAACATTTACAGTTTTCAGCGTGCCCTGAAAACACATCCTTTTAGTCAAGCCTATCATATTCCCTAATCTGACTTTCCTTGGCCCCACTATTATATTAGTCATCAGAACCTGCACCTTCATTTAACACTCCTTGCACCCTAATGCACTTCATATCTGTCATACACAGATACTGGTTGATGACCGGCTCATGCAGCTTTATGTTTACTACTCCATATGTATAACAGATGGCTGGACCATTGTAATTAAGAAGCAATTTTTATCTCTTGTGTCACCCCTATTTCCTCATAGATTGTAAGCTCTTGTGAGTAGGGTCGTCTTGTTTTAATTACTAATTAGTTTTGTCACTATGTAATGTACGTGGTTAAAATACACAGGTTCATGCAAATGTGGGGGCAACAAATGCACTATTTGTAAATTTATGATGACTTCCGATAATTTAACATCTTTTTCCAGTAACATTTCTTTTCCTATAAAGTCCTTTATTAACTGTAACACTACTCATGTGGTATACGTCATATTTTGTAATATTTGTAATACACAATACGTAGGATGCACTATAAGACCTCTCAAGAGAAGAATAGCTGAACATTTAGCAGATATCAAGAATTTAAACAAAATTAATATCTCAGGAGCAGCAAAACATTTCAGAGAAACACATCAAGGTAACATCATTACATTGAAAGTTTGCGGCTTGGAGAGAGTATTCTGCCCAAAAAGAGGAGGAAATTGGAGAAAACTCCTGCTCAATAGAGAAGCATTATGGATTTTAAAACTAGACACTCGTTTTCCAACAGGTATGAATTATAGGAATGATTTAATGTACATTTACTGATCAAATCTAGAACATATTAATTTAAAAAGTCCTGAATTTAAAAATCTTTAAATAATTAATGAAATTAAAATTAGTATTAATATCAACTTACTATTCAGGCAAAAACCATACTTAAGTTAAATTAAATTAAACTAATAAATGTCTATAAAAAACCTATCTGAGGAAAATCCATTTTTTATCTTTCTCACTTCTGGACAGTGCTTTTACAGTATTGTTAAAGAGGCTCTGTCACCAGATTTTGCAACCCCTATCTGCTATTGCAGCAGATAGGCGCTGCAATGTAGATTACAGTAACGTTTTTATTTTTAAAAAACGAGCATTTTTGGCCAAGTTATGACCATTTTTGTATTTATGCAAATGAGGCTTGCAAAAGTCCAAGTGGGCGTGTTTAAAGTAAAAGTCCAACTGAGCGTGTATTATGTGCGTACATCGGGGCGTTTTTACTACTTTTACTAGCTGGGCGTTCTGACGAGAAGTATCATCCACTTCTCTTCAGAACGCCCAGCTTCTGGCAGTGCAGACACACAGCGTGTTCTCGAGAGATCACGCTGTCACGTCACTCACAGGTCCTGCATCGTGTCGGACGAGCGAGGACACATTGGCACCAGAGGCTACAGTTGATTCTGCAGCAGCATCAGCGTTTGCAGGTAAGTCGATGTAGCTACTTACCTGCAAACGCTGATGCTGCTGCAGAATCAACTGTAGCCTCTGGTGCCGATGTGGCCGACACGATGCAGGACCTGGGGCAGGAAGTGAGTGACGTCACAGCGTGATCTCTCAAGAACACACTGTGTCTGCACTGCCAGAAGCTGGGCGTACTGAAGAGAAGTGGATGATACTTCTCGTCAGAACGCCCAGCTAGTAAAAGTAGTAAATACGCCCCGATGTAACACACATAATACACGCCCAGTTGGACTTTTACTTTAAACACGCCCACTTGGACTTTTGCAAGCCTCATTTGCATAAATAAAAAAATGGTCATAACTTGGCCAAAAATGCTTGTTTTTTAAAACTAAAAACGTTACTGTAATCTACATTGCAGCGCCTATCTGCTGCAATAGCAGATAGGGGTTGCAAAATCTGGTGACAGAGCCTCTTTAAAGCGGAGCTGTCCATTCAGCACCACGGAGATAATACACATTGGGAATCTAAACACATGTATAACACATTAGTCAGCTTTACTAAAGATAACAATTTTTGATCAATTTTTTGTTTAGATCATACCAATCATTTCAGCAGATACTACTTTCAATTAGATTGATCAATGAGATAGAATAGAAATGTGCTATATACATATCTTCACTGGTCACAGTACCATGAGGGTTATACATTTAGAGAAATTCAGTTATGCTAATATCGAACAACTTCTATATTATTAATTATTCATTATTATTGAAGTATGATACATCCTTGATACAATTATAATGACATTTTTCATATACAAAAATATTTATACACTCTCGAAACCATCAATAGGAAAATCACCTGTTTTTCTTGAACCATGTCTGACTGCAACACACACCTGAAGTTTAATGAATCAATTCACCAAGTCACATGGTTTAAGTTACAAAAACACAACAAAAAGATTCTCTTTGGTGTACATTAAAATAGTTTTCTTTATGTGATAGTCATTTATCAATACGCTATTTATGATAATTTTTACTACTTCAGTATGATAACTTTGCGATTTCTAATATTATAGGGCAACTACGACACAAATTTCGTTATATACAACATAGAGTTAAATTCTCAAGTCCAGCCCAAAACAGTCACCTGATTGAATGTCTTTGACTATATATATGTGAATCTTATTTTTATATAGTAAGCTATGATTAAGGACCCTAGTGGTCTGAAACGCGTAAACGTGGTCCCGGGATTTTTGTTTTATCCTTGGTTTTAAACATGACCTAAATAAAATTGGAATTTTAATTATTCGAGTGCTGGATCTGCCTTTTCTACACATCATTTTTGCTTCAATTGCCTGCAGTCGACACAGGATCAGTTCAGGAGGATCTACAAGCACCTACAGCTTTTGGATTAACTACATATATATTTTTTGCATCAGTCAAGCATTATGAAAAACGCATTGGAATACGCAACCATAGCGTGGTGGTTATGAGGTGAGCTAAACTTTCAGTAAAACATTTTTCATTTTGTCACTATGTAATGTCTGATATTTTCTGTACATGAACCCTATGAATTTTTGCTGCAGAATATGTTGGCGCTATATAACTAAAGATTACTATTATTAAATGTACTATTGACAGATGAGAAAAAAAGTAAAAACCTTTTAGCACAAATGCACAACACTATATTTGGAGTTAAAAAAAACACTGTATAGCAAAACCAAAATCTCATCCAAACTGTGAACCATGGTGTAGGGAGCATCATGGTTTAGGGCTGCTTTGCTGCCTCGGGGCCTGGACACCTTAGGATCATTGAGGAAACAATGAATTCAGAGGTTTATCAAAACATTTTGCAGGAGAATCTTAGGGCAGCAGTCCATGATATCAAGCTAAAGAGACATTGGGTGATGCAGCAAGACAATGGCCCAAAATAAACAAGTGTTTTAGAATGGCCATGTCAGAGTCCTGACCTCAACCCAATAGAGATGCTGCAGAATGACCTGAAGAGCACTGTGCATTCAAGCTATCCTCTGAAATATGGTCTCACATATCCTCAAACTCACGGCTGGCATTCAAATAAATTTTTAACAACAGGTTATCTGCTTTGCCGACAAAGACATACGCAGGGGGTAAGCGCGGTGTTTTGCGGTGTATCGCGCCACGGAAAATGATTCGAATAATCAAATAAAACAATTACAATATTCCAAATACACCTATATTAAAGTGGACTCTAAATAAAGAAATTCCCTGTCCAGAATGTTTAACTGGATTTCCACACTATGAATATAATTACATAAGCGTACAAAACTAATGCACAGATACAGTGCCAGAACCAAGCTCAGTATATATATACAGCACCAGAAAAAAGCTCAGTACATATATACAATACCAGAACCCAGCTCAATACGTAAATACAGCACCAGAACAAAGCTCAGTACATAAATACAGCACCAGAACCAAGCTCAGTACATAAATACAACACCAGAACAAAGCTCAGTACACAAATACAACAACAGAACCAAGCTCACACATACATACAGCACTAGAACCAAGCTCAGTACTGTCACGGTCACAGGGTATGTGGACCCACTAGGCCGCTCCGCCATAGCGGAGAGGCAGCTGACCAGGTCACAGTCTATATGAAAGTCAATAGAAGATAGTAACGCTTGGGTACCTGAACTAGTCCAGATGGTGGCTGTGGCTTCAGCACGGATGGAGGCCGGTGCAGCAGGTAGCGCCAGACGTGGCCGGGCAGTATCTAATGTGGCAGAAGACACTGGACGTGGCAGAAGGCACTGGACGTGGCAGAAGGCACTGAACGTGGCAAAAGACACTGGACGTGGCAAACAACAGCAGGTGCAGTAGACACAAATTCCAACACTGGTAGACACAGGAACAAGAACAGTACGGGATACAGGAACAGGTAACAGGGCACGGGTAACAACTGGAACGGGAAACACTAAAGGACCATTTGCAAGACAGACTGGGATAAACTAACAACGCTCAGGCAAGGATCAGAAGGGCTAGGGCCTTCTTATAGACCAAGAAATCATGGGCCGTTGATGATGATGATTTCCTGATGTGCGCGCGCTGGCCCTTTAAGGACGGGTACGAGCGTGCGCGCGCCCCCTACGGGACACAGGAGAACGGAGCGCAAGTGAGCGCTGGCGTCTCCTAAGAAGAAGATGGGGACCAGTGTTCATGGATCCATAGCTGTGGGCGTCGGGAGGTGAGTAAACCCGACGGCCCCTGGCCATGGACGCTACAGTATCACCCCTCTTACGCCACCTCTTCTTGGGGCCAGAGCGAGAGAGGAATTTTTTAATAAGAGCAGGAGCACTAAGGTTCTCTTCTGGCTCCCAGGACCTTTCCTCAGGAACAAACCCTATCCAGTCCACCAAATAGAAAGTCCTTCCTCCTACCCTTTTGCAGTCCAGTATCTCCCTCACCTCGAACACATCAGAAGAACCGCTGGGAGCAACTGTGGAACTAGAAGTCTTGCTGTAGCGGTTCAGGACCACTGTTTTCAGGAGGGACACATGGAAGGAATTTGGGATTCTGAGGGTAGGAGGCAGCCACAGCTTATAGGAGACAGGGTTTATCTGTTGCAGAATCACAAAAGGACCAAGGAACCTGGGAGCAAACTTGTATGAGGGTACCTTCAAGCGAATGTTCCGAGAGGACAGTCAGACTGTAGCTCCCGGAAGATACTGAGGCGGCTCTCTTTTCTTAGTGTCTGCCTTTCGCTTCATGCGATCGACTGCCAGCAAAATAGAGGAACGAGTCTGTTGCCAGATTTGCAGAAAGTCCCCATATGCAGAGTCAGCAGCGGGTACCTGAGATGAAGTCAACACTGGAAGAGGGACTCTAGGATTTTGACTGTACACAATGTGAAATAGAGTGGAAGTGGTGGACTCACTTGTGTGGTTGTTGTATGAGAACTCGGCCCATGGTAGAAGCTGTACCCAGTTATCGTGCTGTGAAGAGATGAAGTGGCGGAGATAATTCTTCATGATCTGGTTGATCCTTTCAACTTGCCCATTGGACTGGGGGTGATAGGCAGAGGAAAAGTCCAATCTCACATCCAGGAGTTTACAGAGGGCTCTCCAGAACTTTGAGGTAAACAGAGCCCCCCCCCGGTCGGACACAATGTGGAGAGGAAAGCCATGCAAGCGAAAGATGTGTTGAATGAAGAGACTCGCCATTTGGGGAGCAGAAGGTAGGCCGGTCAGCAGGATAAAAAGTGCCATCTTAGAGAACCGGTCCACCACCACCCGGACAGTGTTACATCCTGCTGAGGGGCGAAGGTCTGTAACAAAGTCCATTGCAAGGTGCTGCCAAGTGGCATTGGATACAGGCAGAGGTTGAAGTAGGCCAGCCGGCTTGGAGTGAGTAACTTTGTTAGAAGCACACACCGTGCAAGAAGAGACAAAGTCCAGAACATCTTTAGGTAGCGTGGGCCACCAGAAGTGACGAACAATCAGGCCTCGGGTCTTATGGACACCAGCGTGCCCAGCTAGTTTAGTACTGTGTCCCCAGCGGAGAATTCTTCTCCTTTCTGCCAAATGAACAAAAGTCCTCTCCGGAGGGATGTCTCTAATCTGCAGAGGATTAGCAGTGACAATGCTGGACAGGCCTAAGATAGTCTGAAGGGACTCCACCGTGTCTTCCGCCTCAAACGATCTAAACAGGGCATCGGCCCTCCCATTCTTGTCAACGGGACGGTAGTGGAGAAGAAACTGGAAACGGGTGAAGAACAGCGACCACCTGGCTTGATGAGGATTCAGTCTTTGAGCGGACTGAAGGTAGGTAAGGTTCTTGTGGTCGGTGTAGGTCAAGATGGGGTTAGCTGCGCTCTCTAGAAGATGTCTCCACTCCCCCAGAGCCAATTTGATGGCTAGTAGCTCCCGATCTCCAATAGAGTCATTGCGCTCAGCAGAAGAAAAAAGTCTTGAGTAGTAGCCACATACTACTGCCTTTCCTTTGGAGCTCCTCTGGAACAGAAGTGCACCTGCACCAACAGAGGAAGCATCCACCTCCAATGAGAACTGTCGAGATATGTCAGGTTGATGGAGGATCGAAGCTGAAGTGAAGGCTTTCTTGAGGCTAATGAATGCGGACTCTGCCTCTGGAGTCCATACCTTGGCATTCACACCCTTCTTGGTAAGGGTAGAGATGGGGGCAGTCAGAGAGGAAAAGTTTGGAATAAACTGCCGGTGGAAATTGGCGAATCCCAGGAACCGTTGTATGACCCTTAGGCCTTGAGGACGTGGCCACTCCAGCACAGACTTTAGTTTCTCAGGATCCATCTTAAGACCCTGATCCGAGATTATGTAGCCCAGGAAGGGCAAAGACTTCTTTTCAAAGACGCACTTCTCCAACTTGGTGTATAAGCGATTCTCTCTTAGTCGCAGAAGAACTTGACGGACATGCCTCCGATGGGTCATCAGATCTGGGGAGAAAATCAAAATATCATAGAGATAAACTACAACATGCATATAGAGGAGATCTCGGAAAATATAATTGACGAATTCCTGAAATACTGCGGGAGCGTTACACAGTCCGAAGGGCATCACTAGGTATTCGTAGTGCCCATCGCAGGTGTGAAATGCCATCTTCCATTCTTCACCCTGGCGAATCCGATTTGGTTATAAGCCCCCCGCAGATCTAGCTTAGAAATTTTTTGGTAATTTTTTCGTATGCGATCCAACTGCTCGGATATAAGTGGCAACGGGTATTTGTTCTTGACCGTGGTCTGGTTGAGACCACGGTAATTAATGCAGGGTCGAAGAGATCCATCTCTCTTCTTAGCGAAGAAGAAGCCGGCCCCAGGCGGGGAGGAAGATTTTCGAATAAAACCCCTCTCCAAATTCTCCTTGATATAGGCTGACATAGATAAAGTCTCTGACAAGGAGAGAGGATATACCCGTCCATGGGGAAGAGAAGCATTAGGAGCCAGTTCAATGGGACAGTCATAATTCCGATGTGGAGGCAACGTCTCGTTTGCAGAAGACATTCACAAAACTGGCATACTGAGAAGGTAGACCGGAGAATGATTGAGGCAGAGGGGGCATAACAGGACGGACTTGTGACAGGCAATGGCTATGGCATCTGGAACCGCATTGAGGAGCTTCTCCGGAACTCCAGTCAAGAACCAGGGCGTGTAGGCGGAGCCATGGCAGACCCAGCAGGATAGGATTGATAGCCTTAGGTAGTGCCAGGAAGGTGATCTGGTTTGAGTGAAGAGCTCCAACCCGTAGAGTCAACGGCTCCGTGATGAGCATAATCGGATCGGGCAATGGTAGACCATTCACAGAGGCAACAGCCAGGGGTCTCTCCAGATGGACTGTGGGTAGACATAAACGATCCACTAGATCCTGCTGGATGAAATTAGCAGCAGCTCCAGAGTCAAGATAGGCGGAGGAAGGATGTGACGTCTCTCCGGAGACGATGGCCACAGGAATCGATAATTTGGGAGAGGTTTTAATGTTTGGAGACGTTCCACCTAGAGTTGCCTCTCCAACCAACCCTAGGTACTGGAGTTTCCCGGTTTCTGTGGGCATAGGCGCACAAAATGACCTTTAAGTCCACAATACATACATAGTCCAGAGGAGCGTCTGCGCTACTTCTCCTGTTCAGATAACCGGACTCTGTCAACCTGCATGGGTTCTTCAGGTAGCGCACTAGGGGAAGGCAATAGTGGTCTCTGGACCGAGGGTGCTGGTCTGTGGACCCGGCTCTCCTGTCGAACCTCTCATATCAACCCGGGTGGCTAACAGGATGAGGGCATCCAAGGTTGAAAGAAGGTCGCGTGCTGTCAGTTCGTCCTTGATGTGAGAGGACAGTCCCTGCCAGAAGGTCGCCACCAGTGCCTCATTGTTCCATGCCAGCTTGGCTGCCGGAGTACTGAAGGAGATAGCATACTCTCCTACTGTGGAACCCTCTTGCTTGAGGGTCAACAGAGTAGCTGCGGCAGAGGATGTTCGACGCGGCTCCTCGAACACGGCACGAAAGGACTGCAGGAACAAGGCTAGGTCCGAGGATACAGGAACTTGTTGCTCCCAGATTGGGTTCGCCCATGCGAGGGCCTTGCCAGCAAGAAGAGAGATGATAAATGCTACCTTGGCCTCCTCGGAGGGGAAGAGATGAGCCCGTAGCCTAAAATGAATCGTGCACTGGTTAATAAATCCTCTACAAGCTCTGGGATCACCGTCGTAGCGAGGAGGAAGAGGCAGAGCAACTGTGGATCCAGAACAAATAGGAGGAGCAATGGGCAGTGGCACAGCAACAGCTTCAGGAGGAAGAGCCGGAGGTGGAACAGTGAGTAGATCCAGACGGACCAGGATAGAATTGACAGCCTCAAAGAGTTGATCCTGACGTTTGCGTAGGTCATGCATCTCCGCCTGTATCTTCTGGACTGCGGCCTTGGGCTGGCGAGCGGGTTCCATGGCCTGAGCGTACTGTCACAGTCACAGGGTATGTGGACCCACTAGGCCACTCCGCCGTAGTGGAGAGGCAGCTGACCAGGTCACAGTCTATATGAAAGTCAATAGTAGATAGTAATGCTTGGGCACCTGAACTAGTCAAGACGGTGGCTGTGGCTTCAGCACAGATGGAGGCCGGTGCAGCAGGTAGCTCCAGACGTGGCGGGCAGTATCTGATGTGGCAGAAGACACTGGACGTGGCAGAAGACACTGAACATGGCCGAACGCACTGGATGTGGCAGAAGACACTGGACGTGGCAAATGACAGCAGGTGCAGTAGACACGAATTCCAACACTGGCAGGCACAGGAACAGTACAGGATACAGGAACAGGTAACAGGACATGGGTAACAACTGGAATGGGAAACACTAAGGGACCATTTGCAAGACAGACTGGGATAAACTAACAACGCTCAGGCAAGGATCAGATGGGCTGGGGCCTTCTTATAGGCCAGGAAATCATGGGCCGTTGATGATGATAATTTCCTGATGTGCGCGCAGGCCCCTTAATGACGGGCACGAGTGTGCACGCGCACCCTATGGGACACAGCAGAACGGAGCGCAAGTGAGCGCTGGAGTCTTCTAGGAAAGAGATGTGGACCAGCGCTCACGGATCCATGGCTGCGGGCGTCGGGAGGTGAGTAAACCCGACGGCCCATGGCCATGGACGCTACAAGTACATAAATACAGCACCAGAACCAAGCTCAATACATATATACAACACCAGGTTCAAGCTCAGTACAAACTTACATCTCCAGAACTAAGCCCAAAACATATATACAGCACCAAAGAGAAGCTCAATACATATATACAGCACCAAAGAGAAGCTTAGTACATATATTCAACTCTAGAACCAAGCTCAGCATATAAATACAGCACCCCCAAGCAAAGCTCAGTACATATATAAACAGCACCACAACAAAGCTTAGTACATGCAAACAGCTCCAGGACTAAGTTCTCTGTCATGCCCATGGCCGCGGGCCGTCAGGCTCACTCACCTCCTGACGCCAGGAGCCATGGCTCTGCGAGTGCTGGTCCGAGTCTCCTCCTCAGGAGACACCAATGCTCACTTCCGCTTACCTCCCCCGAGTCCCGTAGGGTGCGCGCGCACACTCGTGCCCGCTCTTAAAGGGGCAGCGCGCGCACCGGACTTTCATGTTTAATTAGCCCATAGCACCCTGGACTATAAGAAGGGCTCAGCCCCTTCCTCCCATGCCTGAGCATTGTTGCCATACCCCAAGTTTGTCTATGCAAATGGTCTTCTAGTGTTTCCCAGTTCCCAGTGTTCGCTGCTCCTGTTTCCTGTATCCCGTGCTATCCTGGTCAAGTGCCATGATGAGCTGTAGTCGTGCTGTGCTGTATTCTACGCCTGTCCTGCTACACAACGCCTGACATCTACCTGCTGCCTAGTCCCAACCCAGCCTGCCTTGCTACTGTCCGAGCTGCCACAGGTACACTATATGAACTATAGATTGTAACCTGCGCCCTGTTGGCCAGCTGCCATACCGCCAAGGCGGTACGGCCCAGTGGGTCCACGAACCCAATGTGACAGCACGCTTAGGCCTTGGACCCCGCTGGTCAATCCAAGACCAAGATGACGTCACAATATATGCGGACAGATATGCTGGACCTTAGGTCTTGACAGGACCAACTCTTTCAGGTCGTGAACATTCTCGCACGTTGGCAGGAGGCACAAGCTGCTGTTCCTCCTACTTCACCTCCTGGCAGTGTTGATCCCCATTTTTCTTTGCCACTTCCTGACTGCTATGATGGAGACGCAGGTACCTGTCATGGATTTTTTAACCAGTGCCAGATCCACTTCAGCCTGTATGCAAGGACATTTTCGTCTGATGGCGCAAGGGTCGCTTTCATCATCTCTCTCCTCACCGGCAGGGCTCTTGCATGGGCGAATCCTATCTGGGAGAAAAACGAACCAGAGACCCCGTGAATTCCAGGGCTTCCTCCGTACTTTTCACATGGTGTTTGAGGAGTCTGGACGAGTCTCATCTGCAGAGGCTTCCTTGCTAAATCTACGCCAAGGAGACACCTCCGTGAGTGAGTACGCCATCCACTTCCGCACCCTGGCAGAAGAACTGTTGTGGAACAATGAGGCCCTGGTGGCTACATTCTGGCAGGGTCTGTCTCCTAAAATTAAGGACAAACTTGCCGCTAGAGATCTACCGTCTACCCTGGATGATCTCATCCTTCTGTCCGTTCGGATTGATATGAGGATCCGAGAACGGCTCCAAGAGGCTCGTCGGGAGGGAGGCCTTCCTAGTCCGGGGTCCCACCCTTGCAACAACCTCTGCTGTCCTCAGGTGCCGATCCTCCTAAGGAGTTTGTGAGGATGGACCAGTGTAAGCGATTCACACAGGAGAAACAACGCAGACGCATTTCAGGTCTATATTGCGGCCTCGGAGGCCATCTTGTGCGTCTGTGTCCCCAAAAGTCCCAAAGCCTAGGGTTGCTAGGAGAGACAACCTTGGGTAAATAAGGACTTCCATCTAAATTGTCCATACCAATGACCATAGTGTCCGGCGATAAAACACATCAGGTCTCTGCATATTTGGACTCTGGATCTGCTGCTAATTTCATTTGTAGAGACTTGGTGGATCCTTTACCCACTACCACTCTCTGGAGAGGCCATTGACGTTTGCATCTGTGAATGGACTAACCCTGCCAGATCCAGATATTGCTGTGACCAAGCCGCTGAGGCTCCAAGTGGGAGCTCTCCACTCCAAGCTGATATCGTTCTTTGTCTTGTCCAAGGCCATTAACCCCGTGCTGCTGGGCGCACCTTGGCTCCGATTACATGCCTCAGTCCTTGTCTGGAACTCTGGAGAGGTTCTCCAGTGGGGCCCTGAGTGTCACAACCGTTGCCTGGGACAGATTCGTTCGGCTGAGCCTCCTCTGCCTCAGTCATTGGCAGGATTGCCTGGTCATTATGCTGCATTTTCGGATCTCTTCAGCCAGAGGGAGGCAGAGACCCTGCTCCCACACCAGGCATATAACTGCCCTATTGAGCTGATTCCTGGTGCATCCCTTCCGCATGGTAGGGTATATCCTCTCTCTTTACCAGAGACTCAGTCCATGTCCGCATATGTTAAAGAGAACTTGGAGAGGGGCTTCATACGGAAATCTTCCACTCCGGCAGGAGCCAAGGTTCTTCTTCGTCAAGAAAAAGGATGGTTGTCTACGTCCCTGTATCGACTACCGGTGTCTCAACCAGATCACGGTGAAAAATAAGTATCCGTTGCCACTGATCTCAGAACTGTTTAATCGTATATGTGGTGCTAAGATTTTTTCCAAACTAGACCTGCGTGGGGCTTACAACTTAATCTGGATTCGCCGGGGTGATGAATGGAAGACTGCATTTAACACCTGTGATTGACACTATGAATATCTAGTAATGCCCTTCGGCCTGTGTAATGCTCCCGCGGTCTTCCAGGAGTTTGTTAATGACATCTTCCGTGACCTCCTCTATGTTTGTGTTGTGGTCTATCTTGATGACATCTTAATTTTTTTTCCAGATCCTATGACTCATCAGAGACATGTCCGTCAAGTTTTGCTGCGGTTACGGGAGAATCGTCTGTACGCTAAGTTGGAGGAGTGCGTATTTGAGAAAAATGCTCTACTCTTCCTGGGCTGCATCATCTCGAATGGAGGTCTCGAGATGGATCCTGGAAAGGTAAAGTTCGTTCTGGAATGGCCACGCCCTCAAGGCTTGAGGGCCATAAAGCGCTTTCTGGGATTCGCTAATTTTTACACACAGTTCATCCCAAACTTCTCCTTACTGACTTCTCCTATTTCTAACCTCACCAAGAAGGGCATAAACGCCAAGGTGTGGACTCCTGAAGTAGAGTCCGCATTCAATAGCCTGAAGAATGCCTTCACGTCAGCCTCTATCCTCCATCATCCAGATGTTTCCCTACAGTTCTCGTTGGAGGTGGACGCCTCCTCTGTCGGTGGTGGTGCACTCCTGTTCCAGAGAGGTTCCAAGGGCAAGTCAATGGTATGGGGATATTTCTCTAAGCTCTTCTCTTCCGCAGAACGCAACTACTCGATTGGAAATCGGGAGTTAATGGCCATCAATTTGGCTCTGGAGTAGTGGAGACATCTACTAGAGGGCGCAGCTCATCCTATCCTAATTTTTACGGACCACAAGAACCTCACTTATCTCCAGACGGCCCAACGACTGAATCCTCGTTAGGCCAGGTGGTCGCTGTCCTTTACCAGGTTCCAGTTTGAGCTCCATTATCGCCTGGCTGACAAAAATGTGAGGGCCGATGCCTTGTCCAGGTCTTTCGAGACAAGACACCATGGAGATTCCACAGAACATTATTGATCCGTCTTGCATTGTCTCTGTCAACCCCCTGCAAGTTGGGGACATTCCTCCAGGGAGGACTTTTGTGTGCCTGGCTGACAGAGGGAGAATCCTCCGCTGGGGACACTCCACTAGACTGGCAGGTCACTCGGGTACCCGCAAGATCCAAGATCTGATTGCCCGTCATTTCTGGTGGCCCACATTGCCCAAAGACATTATGGACTTTGTGTCTTCCTGTTCAGTGTGTGCAGCTAACAAGGTCACTCACTCCAGACCTGCTGGCCTGCTCCAGCCATTGCCTGTGCCTGATGCTCCCTGGCAGCATATAGCTATGGACTTTATCACTGACCTGCCTCTCTCTGCGGGATGCAGTACTGTCTGGGTGGTGGTGGACTGATTTTCGAAGATGGCCCACTTTGTTCCTCTGACCGGTCTTCCTTCGGCTCTTCAACTGGCCAAGCTTTTTATCCAACACATCTTCCGCTTGCACGGCTTGCCACAGCATATTATGTCTGATCAGGGGGTTCAGTTCACCTCAAAGTTCTGGAGAGCACTCTGTAAACACCTTGATGTAAAGTTGGACTTTTCCTCTGCCTACCATTCCAAGTCCAATGGTCAGGTCGATAGGATCATTCAGATCATGGAGGGCTACCTACGACACTTAATCTCTAGGCAGCATGATGATTGGGTGCAGCTACTTCCTTGGGGTCAGTTTTCGTATAATAACCATACAGGCGAGTCCACAAGAACCACACCGTTCTTCATCGTCTACAGCCAACACCCACAAATTCCTCTCCCGGTGTCCGATATGTCCGAGGTGCCCGCAGCTGATTTTGCTTTCAGGGACTCCCTGCAGATCTGGCAGCAAACCCGATCCTCCATTCTGCAGGCAGTCGAACGCATGAAACGAAAGGCAAACACAAGGAGAAGAGAACCTCCCTAGTTTCTTCCAGGCACCAAGGTCTTTTGACCACCTTTACAATATAAATATATATATATATATATATATATATATATATATATATATATATATATATATATATATATATATATATATATATATATATATATACATATATACAGTGGAGGAAATAAGTATTTGATCCCTTGCTGATTTTGTAAGTTTGCCCACTGTCAATGTCATGAACAGTCTAGAATTTTTAGGCTAGGTTAATTTTACCAGTGAGAGATAGATTATATAAAAAAAAATAAAAAAATCACATAGTCAAAATTATATATGTTTATTTGTATTGTGCACAGAGAAATAAGTATTTGATCCCCTACCAACCATTAAGAGTTCAGCCTCCTCCAGACCAGTTACACACTCCAAATCAACTTGGTGCCTGCATTAAAGACAGCTGTATTACATGGTCACCTGTATAAAAGACTCCTGTCCACAGACTCAATTAATCAGTCTGACTCTAACCTCTACTACATGGGCAAGACCAAAGAGCTTTCTAAGGATGTCAGGGACAAGATCATAGACCTGCACAAGGCTGGAATGGGCTACAAAACCATAAGTAAGACGCTGGGTGAGAGGGAGACAACTGTTGGTGCAATAGTAAGAAAATGGAAGACATACAAAATGACTGTCAATCGACATCGATCTGGGGCTCCATGCAAAATCTCACCTCGTGGGGTATACTTGATCCTGAGGAAGGTGAGAGCTCAGCCGAAAACTACACGGGGGGAACTTGTTAATGATCTCAAGGCAGCTGGGACCACAGTCACCAAGAAAACCATTGGTAACACATTACGCCGTAATGGATTAAACTCCTGCAGTGCCCGCAAGGTCCCCCTGCTCAAGAAGTCACATGTACAGGCCCGTCTGAAGTTTGCAAATGAACATCTGGATGATTCTGAGAGTGATTGGGAGAAGGTGATGTGGTCAGATGAGACTAAAATTTAGCTCTTTGGCATTAACTCAACTCGCCGTGTTTGGAGGAAGAGAAATGCTGCCTATGACCCAAAGAACACCGTCCCCACTGTCAAGCATGGAGGTGGAAACATTATGTTTTGGGGGTGTTTCTCTGCTAAGGGCACAGGACTACTTCACCGCATCAATGGGAGAATGGATGGAGCCATGTACCGTCAAATCCTGAGTGACAACCTCCTTCCCTCCACCAGGACATTAAAAATGGCTCGTGGCTGGGTCTTCCAGCACGACAATGACCTGAAACATACAGCCAAGGCAACAAAGGACTGGCTCAAAAAGAAGCACATTAAGGTCATGGAGTGGCCTAGCCAGTCTCCAGACCTTAATCCCATCGAAAACTTATGGAGGGAGCTGAAGATCCGAGTTGCCAAGCGACAGCCTCGAAATCTTAATGATTTACAGATGATCTGCAAAGAGGAGTGGGCCAAAATTCCATCTAACATGTGTGCAAACCTCATCATTAACTAAATTATTTTATGTGTCACCATATTCTGAGAGCCGTAACTTTTTTATTTTTCAGTCAAAGAAGCTTTGTAAGGGCTTATTTTTTGCGGGACGGGTTGTACTTTTTATTGGTACTATTTTGGGGTACATGCGACTTTTTGATCACTTTTTATTCTATATTTTGGGAGGGGTGGTGACCAAAAAATAGTGATTCTGGTATTGTTTTTAGTTTGTTGTTTTGCGGCGTTTACCGTGCTGTAAAAGTAACATTATAGTTTTATAGATTGGGTCGTTACGAACGCGGTGATACCAAATATGTGTACTGTTATTTAACGTTTTCATTTTTTCCTATAATAATGACTTATTATAGGAAAAAAAATCTTTTATTTTTACACTTTTGTAAAACATTTTTATTAACTTTGTTTTACTTTTTTCTTTACCTTTTACACTTTCTTTTTTTACCTGCAGCTCTGATCGCTGCTAGAATACATTACACTACCTAGGTTGTGTAACGTATTCCAACTGTCAGTGTGAAGTCACAGTCACTCTGACAATTAGTCTACGAGGACCAGCCAGAGGCTGGTCCTCATAGGCTTCCATACATGGCAGACCTGGGGGCCGTTGTCTGGCCCCCGGGTGCCATCACAAGCATCAGCAACCCCCACAATTGCATGGTGTTCTTGCACCTGCATACATTTTGTATCATTTAGTTGGAATGTGCTGTTCAACTTTTTGTTGTGTTTATGTGATCCATATATGTGGGGTTAGTGACTGCCTCCACTTGTTGTTCTTGCACTCCTCCCATTCTGCCCTGGGTGATTTTAATCAGTTCAATGCTGGATCCTACCATCCCCAGGTATATATGTAGGCTTAGTCCCAGTTCTGGGTGTATGTGCAGCGTAGGTTCCCACCTTACAGAGGTCGCCTTGTCGTGGCAGGTGGGCTAACACTTTTTGATCAAAATGTGCACTAAGAACCTCCCTATTTGTAAGTAGATTTAGCTTTAGTGCATATTTATTTATATTTAGTGGTTTAGGTGGCATTAGTGTTCGCAGGGTGCTGTCGCCATTTTTTGTCTGCTGTATTTCTGCAGTCACAGGTGTTCTTGCACCTGCATACATTTTGTATCATTTAGTTGGAATGTGCTGTTCAACTTTTTGTTGTGTTTATGTGATCCATATATGTGGGGTTAGTGACTGCCTCCACTTGTTGTTCTTGCACTCCTCCCATTCTGCCCTGGGTGATTTTAATCAGTTCAATGCTGGATCCTACCATCCCCAGGTATATATGTAGGCTTAGTCCCAGTTCTGGGTGTATGTGCAGCGTAGGTTCCCACCTTACAGAGGTCGCCTTGTCGTGGCAGGTGGGCTAACACTTTTTGATCAAAATGTGCACTAAGAACCTCCCTATTTGTAAGTAGATTTAGCTTTAGTGCATATTTATTTATATTTAGTGGTTTAGGTGGCATTAGTGTTCGCAGGGTGCTGTCGCCATTTTTTGTCTGCTGTATTTCTGCAGTCACAGGTGTTCTTGCACCTGCATACATTTTGTATCATTTAGTTGGAATGTGCTGTTCAACTTTTTGTTGTGTTTATGTGATCCATATATGTGGGGTTAGTGACTGCCTCCACTTGTTGTTCTTGCACTCCTCCCATTCTGCCCTGGGTGATTTTAATCAGTTCAATGCTGGATCCTACCATCCCCAGGTATATATGTAGGCTTAGTCCCAGTTCTGGGTGTATGTGCAGCGTAGGTTCCCACCTTACAGAGGTCGCCTTGTCGTGGCAGGTGGGCTAACACTTTTTGATCAAAATGTGCACTAAGAACCTCCCTATTTGTAAGTAGATTTAGCTTTAGTGCATATTTATTTATATTTAGTGGTTTAGGTGGCATTAGTGTTCGCAGGGTGCTGTCGTCATTTTTTGTCTGCTGTATTTCTGCAGTCACAGGTGTTCTTGCACCTGCATACATTTTGTATCATTTAGTTGGAATGTGCTGTTCAACTTTTTGTTGTGTTTATGTGATCCATATATGTGGGGTTAGTGACTGCCTCCACTTGTTGTTCTTGCACTCCTCCCATTCTGCCCTGGGTGATTTTAATCAGTTCAATGCTGGATCCTACCATCCCCAGGTATATATGTAGGCTTAGTCCCAGTTCTGGGTGTATGTGCAGCGTAGGTTCCCACCTTACAGAGGTCGCCTTGTCGTGGCAGGTGGGCTAACACTTTTTGATCAAAATGTGCACTAAGAACCTCCCTATTTGTAAGTAGATTTAGCTTTAGTGCATATTTATTTATATTTAGTGGTTTAGGTGGCATTAGTGTTCGCAGGGTGCTGTCGCCATTTTTTGTCTGCTGTATTTCTGCAGTCACAGGTGTTCTTGCACCTGCATACATTTTGTATCATTTAGTTGGAATGTGCTGTTCAACTTTTTGTTGTGTTTATGTGATCCATATATGTGGGGTTAGTGACTGCCTCCACTTGTTGTTCTTGCACTCCTCCCATTCTGCCCTGGGTGATTTTAATCAGTTCAATGCTGGATCCTACCATCCCCAGGTATATATGTAGGCTTAGTCCCAGTTCTGGGTGTATGTGCAGCGTAGGTTCCCACCTTACAGAGGTCGCCTTGTCGTGGCAGGTGGGCTAACACTTTTTGATCAAAATGTGCACTAAGAACCTCCCTATTTGTAAGTAGATTTAGCTTTAGTGCATATTTATTTATATTTAGTGGTTTAGGTGGCATTAGTGTTCGCAGGGTGCTGTCGCCATTTTTTGTCTGCTGTATTTCTGCAGTCACAGGTGTTCTTGCACCTGCATACATTTTGTATCATTTAGTTGGAATGTGCTGTTCAACTTTTTGTTGTGTTTATGTGATCCATATATGTGGGGTTAGTGACTGCCTCCACTTGTTGTTCTTGCACTCCTCCCATTCTGCCCTGGGTGATTTTAATCAGTTCAATGCTGGATCCTACCATCCCCAGGTATATATGTAGGCTTAGTCCCAGTTCTGGGTGTATGTGCAGCGTAGGTTCCCACCTTACAGAGGTCGCCTTGTCGTGGCAGGTGGGCTAACACTTTTTGATCAAAATGTGCACTAAGAACCTCCCTATTTGTAAGTAGATTTAGCTTTAGTGCATATTTATTTATATTTAGTGGTTTAGGTGGCATTAGTGTTCGCAGGGTGCTGTCGCCATTTTTTGTCTGCTGTATTTCTGCAGTCACAGGTGTTCTTGCACCTGCATACATTTTGTATCATTTAGTTGGAATGTGCTGTTCAACTTTTTGTTGTGTTTATGTGATCCATATATGTGGGGTTAGTGACTGCCTCCACTTGTTGTTCTTGCACTCCTCCCATTCTGCCCTGGGTGATTTTAATCAGTTCAATGCTGGATCCTACCATCCCCAGGTATATATGTAGGCTTAGTCCCAGTTCTGGGTGTATGTGCAGCGTAGGTTCCCACCTTACAGAGGTCGCCTTGTCGTGGCAGGTGGGCTAACACTTTTTGATCAAAATGTGCACTAAGAACCTCCCTATTTGTAAGTAGATTTAGCTTTAGTGCATATTTATTTATATTTAGTGGTTTAGGTGGCATTAGTGTTCGCAGGGTGCTGTCGCCATTTTTTGTCTGCTATATATATATATATATATATATATATATATATATATATATATATACAGTGGAGGAAATAAGTATTTGATCCCTTGCTGATTTTGTAAGTTTGCCCACTGTCAATGTCATGAACAGTCTAGAATTTTTAGGCTAGGTTAATTTTACCAGTGAGAGATAGATTATATAAAAAAAAATAAAAAAATCACATAGTCAAAATTATATATGTTTATTTGTATTGTGCACAGAGAAATAAGTATTTGATCCCCTACCAACCATTAAGAGTTCAGCCTCCTCCAGACCAGTTACACACTCCAAATCAACTTGGTGCCTGCATTAAAGACAGCTGTATTACATGGTCACCTGTATAAAAGACTCCTGTCCACAGACTCAATTAATCAGTCTGACTCTAACCTCTACTACATGGGCAAGACCAAAGAGCTTTCTAAGGATGTCAGGGACAAGATCATAGACCTGCACAAGGCTGGAATGGGCTACAAAACCATAAGTAAGACGCTGGGTGAGAGGGAGACAACTGTTGGTGCAATAGTAAGAAAATGGAAGACATACAAAATGACTGTCAATCGACATCGATCTGGGGCTCCATGCAAAATCTCACCTCGTGGGGTATACTTGATCCTGAGGAAGGTGAGAGCTCAGCCGAAAACTACACGGGGGGAACTTGTTAATGATCTCAAGGCAGCTGGGACCACAGTCACCAAGAAAACCATTGGTAACACATTACGCCGTAATGGATTAAACTCCTGCAGTGCCCGCAAGGTCCCCCTGCTCAAGAAGTCACATGTACAGGCCCGTCTGAAGTTTGCAAATGAACATCTGGATGATTCTGAGAGTGATTGGGAGAAGGTGATGTGGTCAGATGAGACTAAAATTTAGCTCTTTGGCATTAACTCAACTCGCCGTGTTTGGAGGAAGAGAAATGCTGCCTATGACCCAAAGAACACCGTCCCCACTGTCAAGCATGGAGGTGGAAACATTATGTTTTGGGGGTGTTTCTCTGCTAAGGGCACAGGACTACTTCACCGCATCAATGGGAGAATGGATGGAGCCATGTACCGTCAAATCCTGAGTGACAACCTCCTTCCCTCCACCAGGACATTAAAAATGGCTCGTGGCTGGGTCTTCCAGCACGACAATGACCTGAAACATACAGCCAAGGCAACAAAGGACTGGCTCAAAAAGAAGCACATTAAGGTCATGGAGTGGCCTAGCCAGTCTCCAGACCTTAATCCCATCGAAAACTTATGGAGGGAGCTGAAGATCCGAGTTGCCAAGCGACAGCCTCGAAATCTTAATGATTTACAGATGATCTGCAAAGAGGAGTGGGCCAAAATTCCATCTAACATGTGTGCAAACCTCATCATTAACTAAATTATTTTATGTGTCACCATATTCTGAGAGCCGTAACTTTTTTATTTTTCAGTCAAAGAAGCTTTGTAAGGGCTTATTTTTTGCGGGACGGGTTGTACTTTTTATTGGTACTATTTTGGGGTACATGCGACTTTTTGATCACTTTTTATTCTATATTTTGGGAGGGGTGGTGACCAAAAAATAGTGATTCTGGTATTGTTTTTAGTTTGTTGTTTTGCGGCGTTTACCGTGCTGTAAAAGTAACATTATAGTTTTATAGATTGGGTCGTTACGAACGCGGTGATACCAAATATGTGTACTGTTATTTAACGTTTTCATTTTTTCCTATAATAATGACTTATTATAGGAAAAAAAATCTTTTATTTTTACACTTTTGTAAAACATTTTTATTAACTTTGTTTTACTTTTTTCTTTACCTTTTACACTTTCTTTTTTTACCTGCAGCTCTGATCGCTGCTAGAATACATTACACTACCTAGGTTGTGTAACGTATTCCAACTGTCAGTGTGAAGTCACAGTCACTCTGACAATTAGTCTACGAGGACCAGCCAGAGGCTGGTCCTCATAGGCTTCCATACATGGCAGACCTGGAGGCCGTTGTCTGGCCCCCGGGTGCCATCACAAGCATCAGCAACCCCCACAATTGCATGGGGGCTGCTGATGTGCTGCAAACCCCCTACATGCGGAGATCGCAATCAAGCTCCGCATTTAACCCGTTAATTGCCTAAAACAGCAGGAACAGCTGACCTCCCGGGTTCCGATGCACACTGTCACCGACACGGTCACAGACACTGTCGCCGACAGTGTGCATCGCGAACGGCAGGGACGTCCTGTGACTCTGACAGGAAGTCTAATCAGGAGGCTGGTCCTGATAGGCTTCCATACATGGCAGACATGGAGGTCATTATTTGGCCTCCAGTCGCCATGCTAGCCATCTGCAAATCTCACGATTTCATTGTGAGGTCTGCCGATGTGCTAGAAACCCCTAAATTGTGGCGATTGCAATCGATCAACGCAATTAAGGGGTTAATTGCCAAAATCAGCGGAAATAAGCCGCTGATCGGCATACAGTGGAGTGTCAGCTGTCAGGGACAGCTGACCTCCCAGTTCCCGGTGCACACTATCGCCGACAGTGTGCACCGGGAACTGCGCAGTAACTGTACGCCCCCGTGCGCTAAGACACTGGCCACATGGACGTACAGTTGCGTCGTGGTGCGCCTAGAGGTTAAGGGACTCTCTTATGTTCTTATCAAGGAGATTCAAGAAGTCATCTGAATACAACTGCGCGTCTTTATTCTTATCGATAAGGAGACATTATAGCAAAATTTCTGCCTCTATCCTGAATGACAGAGTTTTTAGATATATTCTGAAAATAACATGTCTGGACCAGTTCTTGTTACATTTTGTTTCATATATCACAATTGACAACTAATTAGAAGTTAAACCTCTGTCTGGAAATTCTAATCTCCCTTTTTAGGAATTCAGCTACCCCCTCCTTATATATAATATCAGTTATCTTAACAAGAAAACATATTAGACATTTTGTTAGTCAAGGCTTTACAGATACACAGTTTTAGTCTTCATTAGATAAAGTAATCATAAATGTAAAACTTTTCGAACATTTCTCCGTGTTGTAAATTTATCAAGGAATGTTCTGTGACACATCCAAAACAGATTTTCTTCTTCAAATTCTTGTCATTGGGTGTTTCCAAGCCATAATAAGTCCTCATTTTGAATCTCGTGGTACATTGTTTTAGTAATTGAAGTGTCAATGAGTCATGCAAGAAATGTAATTCGGGGATGGTGTTGCAAGTATGGCTGCCACTTTTGCTAAGGAAATCAATAGACTGGATATGTGGTTACTCCATTTTCCAAACCATTCTTCAAGCTAATTAGTGAAGATGACAATTTTTCCAGAGTTTTCCGCAAGCTCTTCGGACAGGGAATTGTGTCAGAAGCTGTATTATTGGAAATAAAATTACAACAGAAGATACAAACATTTTGCAGACAACCCCTTTTTCTGCTATATAAACAGATCAGAAACAGAGTGTAATGCCAAATAATGGAATAACAAATCTTTATTGAATACATATAAAAACATACATGTTAAAAAGGTAAATTTTTCTGCTAGTAACATATCCAGGGCCATTATATTTTGCCATGTCATTAAAGATGTAGGTCCCAACTGATCTGCAATTTCCTTTATTGCATCGCTGGTATAATTAACAACTCTCTGTTGATTATAATTAATCCAGTTGACATTCTCATTTACTGTAGACCACCAGAAAAGTACAGACTCGAAGCCTGATGCATTCTGATTTCGGGCCTTAAACTCATTTAGCCCCCCTCAGGGTACTCCTACTTCATCCATGTAAATTCTATGGTCAAAGGAACCTCCAAGGATAGACCGCTTATAGCGATTCAGATAGTCTCCAGGGCTATTTTTTCATTCTCTGAAACTCAGGGGCTGAAAACTAGTAGAATAGCATCAAAAGCTGAACCAGAGTACAGCCTGCCTGCCACTTGGCCTTCCTGTCTCCACATAGCCATCAGAGATCAGTCCTTGCCCTTGTCTGGTTGGTAAACCAATTAGAGGAGTAATTACCATTATCGGTACCAATATCTATGGTGGTTTCACAAAACTCTTCAGTGTGATTCCCTACTTTCTTACCTTGCCCATTCCTCAGAAAGCAGGTGTAGTTGCCTGGGTAAGCAACTACTAAGGGAGGGATTTCATCTCTCTCCACAGGTAGGAACAATAAAGAGAGTGTCTTACGTAATTTATCACCTGGATTATATGATGCATTATATAAAGATAACACGCATTGCAGACCTTGTGGGTTCTCCTTATCTGATAGCCTGAAAGGTATAGTAGCCAGATGTGGCCTAGCTTTTGTGTAATTGATACAGTTAGTTCTATTATTTTGGATTTCAGTGTATCTCATCCAGGCTAACCATTCATTTTTTTTTTATCACTGTAACCTATTTCTATTGCCAATTTATCTTCATAAGTGAAGTCGGCCAGATAGACTATAGAGGGTAGGTCTATCTTCAGGGCTAAAGGACTTTCAGTTGTATCCTTTTCCTTAACATCAAAAAAGAAATGCCCTATAGGGTCAGTACCTGAAACATCAGCTCCTATAGCATATAGTCCCTTATCCTTTTATTAGGATTTCGGAAGGTCAAAAATAACTAGTTACAGCTGGTGAAACTTGTACAGGGAGAGGTAAGTTTCTTCATAATAATTAACTTTTCTTTTAAAGAGGGATTAATGGCAGACATCATGGAATATCCATAATCATTATCGGCTGTGATCCATTTGGCCGAAGACCATGAAGAACATCTCCTTTTCCCTAGGGTATTTACATAGATAGTACAAATGTACTTATCTGAATATGCTAGTTTGTAAGCTATGTTTCTATCCGTGCACTGGTCTCTAACCACAGTGTAGAAATCTATTTCATATGTTGCAGTCTTACCTTCAGTGAAATCAAAATGTTTAACTCTCCAAGCTAAGTCTTTAGGGAAGCCTTTTCCCTCACCTCAGTTTTGATGAGTAATAAGCTAGAGGTCTATCCTTTCCTCCATGCTCCTGTTTTTTAAATGTAGTCATGTATCCATTTTTACAATCTACAGTTTAAACAAAGGTTTTTGAATAATCAGGTAGTCCAAGTACTGAAGAGCCTACAAGAACCTGTTTTATCTGCATAAATCAAACACATCAATGGTCCTGTAATAGCAGCATAATTGGCTATCCAACTTCTGCAGAAGTTAGTCATACCCAAAAAAGACATCATTTGCCTTTTTGTCAGAGGTTTTGTGCTTGAAGTATTGCTGACTTTCTTCCTTCATCTAGGTGTTTACCTTCTTGGGTAGTATGGTGTATGAAATGCCTGTGTGATGCCGAGGCTAGTAAGTATATGCCCTAGTACTTCTCCTGTGAAGTGGGTTCCTCTGTCACTCTCAATTACTTCAGGGACCCCATATTGGCATATTACTTCACTGAGTATTTTCTTAGCAGTGTTTTTTAGATGTGGCTTTGGTTACTGGCCATACCTCAGGCCAGTTTGAAAACACGTCAGTACATACGAGGACATATTCATATACACCTACCTTGGGTAGCTATATGTAGTCCACCTGCAGTCACTGGAAGGCGTAATCAGGGAGAGGCATGTGCTTACTGGGTGTTTTTGTCATTTTACCAGGGTTGTGTCTGGTGCATGTCAGGCAACCCTCTACATGTCGAGCAGCTGCGTTCTGAAATCCAGGGGCAAACCAGTGTTGTATTGGTGTGCCTGCTGAAGTCAGAAAGCCTCTTGCTCGCCATATTGTGTCATAATCTTTTGCGATTCCAAAGGTGTACCTTGAGTCTGTAGACTTTCACCCTTTACCTGTGCCCAACTTACATGGTTTGCGAGTGCCATGAGTTCTGCCTCTTGGGCAGAGCTGCTGGAGGGCGGTGACTTTTGCATCACTGTCTTACCTTCCTGGATTACTACATACCCGGTGGTAAAATGTCCCGTCTGCTCATTCCAGTATCTGGATCCGTCTATAAAATACTGATCATCATAGTTAGTCAAAGGTACATCAGTGACACCTGGTAACCCTTTGGCTTCAAGTTGCATTAAACTGTGACAATCAGGCTCATGTTCCATATCAAACAAGACATTGTCATTTGCAAATTTGTACATTAAGGGTCTAGCATCCCCCCTTTCCCCTCCTTTCGCTACAACCATAGGCATAGTGATGCTTGTGTGGGACTGGGTGGTCTTAGATAGCAGTAAACCTGTATGGGAAAATTACAACAGCAATGAGACTGTTTCCTCAGAACATATGTCAACAGAGATACAACACAAAAGCAATTTATCAACATATTGCAATAGATAAGTGGTGGAGTGTTTGGGGAACTACTTATCCAACAGTTCTTTCATTGCACGGGTGACAATATCAGGGGAATTTGCGGCACCCTGGGGAAGCACCATCCAGGCATACTATTTTCCTCTGTGTGTAAAGGCAAAATATTAGTAACAATCCAGAGACAGAAGGATATAAACTGGTAATTATAGGGAGACACAATGGGAGTTATCAGTTTAAACCTGATAATTTAGCAATCTATATTTCACTTGCGAGAGAGAGGGCAGCATTTTACATTCCTTCTTACATGCTCATACACTGCATTCAGCTGCGGCCCCCATCCTTTTCTTTTAACACTATGAACTTCAGCGAACCAAAATGCTGAAAGGAAACTAAATTTCTGTTATATTTATAACTCTAAAACCAGACTGTACACAGATAACTTTAATTTTTTAAGCCTTATAGATACGGTACATAAAAAAACACAAAACAGTCTTTTTACACAACCTTATACTTCAGTTCATTAGCCATATTAACAAATGAAAGAAGATATAGCCAAGTATGCAAAACAAAATAATTTAGAACACAGTTTGAAGTATACTCATCAGCCATCCTTATATTCCCTTAAATCAATTATCTGGATTTAACCCGTTAGTGACCGGCCCATCATGTTTTTACGTCGGTCACTAACGGGCCTTATTCCGATGCCATAGACTTTTTACGTTGCGGCATCGGAATAAGTAAACAGAGCAGGGAGCTGTCAAATCTCCCTGCTCTCAGCTGCCAGATGTAGCTGAGGGCTGGGAGCGTCCCTGCTCTGCCGGGTGAGATCGATATTAGTATCGATCTCACCCGTTTAACCCCTCAGATGCGGTGCTCAATAGCGAGCACCGCATCTGAGTGGTTTTGGAGAGAGGGAGGGAGCTCCCTCTCTCTCCCACCGACACCCGGCGATACGATCGCCGAGTGTCTGTGTCTCCCATGGCAGCCGGGGGCCTAATAAAGGCCCCCAGGTCTGCATGTAATAAATAACTGCTAGGCTATGCCGGAGGCATGACCTAGCAGATGCCTGTCCGTTTTAAACGGACAAGCACAATACACTGCAATACAGAAGTATTGCAGTTTATTATAATAGCGATCGCAGAATCGCAAATTAAAGTCCCCTAGTGAGACTAGTAAAGAAGTAAAAAAAAAGTTTTATAAAGTTAATTTAAAAAAAATGTGAAAAAAAATGAAAAACCCACTTTTTCCCCTTACAAACTGCTTTACTATTAAAAAACCAGAATAAAGTAAAAAAGTTACACATATTCGGTATTGCCGCGTCCGTAACGACCCCAACTATAAAGCTCTTAGGTTACTTAACCGGCACGGTGAAAGCCGTAAAAAAAAAAACGACAGAAAATTTGCTGTTTTCTGTGAATCCTGACTTTAAAAAAATGTGATTAAAAAGTAATCAAAAAGTTGTATCTACTCCAAAATCATACCAATAAAAACTACAAGTCGTCCCGCAAAATAAGAGCCCTCATACAACTGCATCGGCGAAAAAATAAAAACGTTACGGCTCTTCAAATATGGAGACACAAAAACAAATAATTTTGAAAAAAAAGCGTTTTTACTGTGTAAAAGTAGTAAAACATACAAAAACTATACACATTTGGTATCGTTGCAATCGTAACAACCCGCTGAATAAAGTTATTGTGTTATTTATACCACACAGTAAACGGTGTAGATTTAGGACGCAAAAAAGAGTGGCGAAATGTCAGATTTTTTTCTATTCCCCCCCAAAAAAAAGTTTATAAAAGTTAATCAATAAATAATATGTACCTCAAAATGGTGCTATTAAAAAATACAACTTGTCCCGCAAAAAACAAGACCTTATATAGCTATGTCGACGCAAAAATAAAAATGTTATAGCTCTTGGAATGTGACGATGGAAAAACTTAAAAAATAGCTTGGTCATTAAGGTCTAAAATAGGCTGGTCATTAAGGGGTTAAGAAAGAAGAGGTATTATTCCACCAGAAGTCTTGGTTAACCTCTTGTTCTTGTAGCCACAGTTCTTGTGGAAACAGTTTATTATTATTATTAGAGATGAGCGAACCGGGACAACCGAACCCGGTTTCGGTCCGAACTTCCGGAAAAGTTCGGTTCGCAGCGAATCCGAACTTCACCGTGTTCGGCCGAACCCTTTTTGACCGAACCCGGCTACATTTTGGCGCCTGCCACATGTTACATCTAAAATGGAGGATTTAACAAGATCACCTGACATCAGGCTACCCCATAATGCCTTGCAAACGGCTCTCCCAGCCAATCGGGAGGCAGCATAGGGGCAGGCTCAAGCCTGCAATAAAAGTCTATGCACGGAGCTCAGCGGCCATTTTACAGACAGGAGCTGTAGGGATAGCATCTCTGTGCAGTAAGGGAAAGCTTTAGGAATCAAAAAGGCAGGAATCCAGCAATCGAAGGGGCTCATCCACTACTCACTACTCAGCCAGTGTGTGAATACGCTTTTATAAGGGGCTCATCCCCATTGCATCCAACTTGCAATACAGGCAGGCTTTGTAGTACTAAAACGCCCAGCATTCCCTGAGTGAACTGCAGCGTGGCTGATAGAAATTCTCATTCATTGCCATTTGCCAAGCCAGTGTCAGTGTGTGAATACGCTTTTAGAAGGGGCTCATCCCCGGCCGTTAAGGCCTCATGCACACGACCGTGTTTTTGCGTCCGCAATTCCCCCGAAAATCCACGGGAGAATTGCGGCCCCATTCTTTTCTATGGGGCCGTGCACACGACCGTAGTTTTTGCGGTCCGTGCACGGCCCGGGAGCCCGGACCGCAGAAAGTACGGCCATGTCTTATTACGGTCCGGAGTTGCGGTCCGGGCTCATTGAAAACAATGGCCGTGGCCATGTGCATGTGCGGGCGGCTTGCGGCTGACAGTCCGCTGACAGTCCGCAGCCGGCCGACCCGAAAATCACGGCCGTGCACACGGCTACGGTCGGGCTACGGTCGTGTGCATGAGGCCTAACAGAACAAACAAATAACAATCCAACTTGCAATAGAGGCAGCCTTTGTAGTAGACGTAGTAGTACTACAAGGCCCAGCATTCTCTGAGTGCACTGCGGCGTGGCTGATAGAAATTCTCATTCATTGCCATTTGCCAAGCCGGTGTCAGTGTGTGAATACGCTTTTAGAAGGGGCTCATCCCCGGCCGTTAACAAAACAAACAAATAACAATACAACTTGCAATACAGGCAGCCTTTGTAGTAGTGGTAGTAGTACTACAAGGCCCAGCATTCCCTGAGTGCACTGCAGCGTGGCTGATAGAAATTCTCATTCATTGCCATTTGCCAAGCCAGTGTCAGTGTGAATACGCTTTTAGAAGGGGCTCATCCCCCAGGTTTTGATTCAACTTGCTGCACTCCAGCAGTGAAATTTCTGGGAAAAAAAAGGTTGTGAAAGGACGGGGTAGAGGAAAAAACACCCATGCCGTCTCCTCTTCCAGTCCAAATATTGGATCTGTTGATGCCAGATCCAGTACCAGCATTTGTGGCACAAGACTTGTGCCCAGTTCTACTAGTAGCAGCAGCCATGTGCCTGCTGGTAGTAGTAGCAGTATCAGCAAGCCAGACTTGTCCATCTCCTCCGGTGGGCGGGTTACTTTAGACAATACGCCCATTGTGGACTGGTTGGCTGGCTCGCGGTCATCTCAGCAGGAAGACTCTGATGATCTGGCTTCAAGCCAGGTTTCGTTGGATTCCAGATCCTCTACAGTTCCTTGGCACAGTGACCGTAGTAATATAGGTATTTCTAGCGTTTCCATTCCATCATCTATGTCTTCGCTCCCCCTTCCTAGCGGGAAGCCATCTTTACTGAGAGTCCTAAGAGACATCTCCTCGGGTGCGAAGGAAGCTACTGAACAACATAGTGATGATGATGATGATTTGTTTTCCGCGAGTCAGCCAACGGAGTGTGTTGCGGCGGTGGTGGAGATGGAAGCGGTGTCCGAGACGCATAGCTGCGGTAGTGGGGTGTTGATGGTGGTAGCCCTGGTGGCAGACGCAGTAATGAGGGGGGGCATGGAGCCCGCCATGATGTCACATCACATTCACAACACAGTGACAGAAGTGGCGGGGATGATGAGGAAGGCTATGATGATGATGTTGTTTTAGACAGGACGTGGGAACCAGGTGACGAGGTGATGACGGCGTCAGAGGAGGAGGGTAGTAGTGGCGGTACTGGCCGTGATAAACACGGATGTCATCCATCCATGTATGGAAGAACCCCGGAAGGCATCTGCCAATAAAAAGGGTCAATTTTTGGAGGGCTTGTGAAAAGCCATTGCTTGTCGCTTTTACACCCATGTATGGAAGAACCCCGGCAGGCATCTGCCATTAAAAAGGGTCAATTTTTGGAGGGCTTGTGAAAAGCCATTGCTTGTTGCTTTTACATCCATGTATGGAACAACCCCGGCAGGCATCTGCCAATAAAAAGGGTCAATTTTTGGAGGGCTTGTGAAAAGCCATTGCTTGTTGCTTTTACATCCATGTATGGAAGAACCCCGGCAGGCATCTGCCAAAAAAAAGGGTCAATTTTTGGAGGGCTTCTGAAAAGCCATTGCTTGTTGCTTTTACATCCATGTATGGAAGAACCCCGGCAGGCATCTGCCAAAAAAAAAGGGTCAATTTTTGGAGGGCTTGTCAAAAGCCATTGCTTCTTCTTTTACCACCTTATATGTATGAACCCTGGCAGGCATCTGCCGCCAAAAATGGTTAATTTTTGTACCTTTTTTAACAATGCATTAAGCATACAACATGCACAAGTGCAGTGGTTTCTGTTAGTTATCACCGTGTCCCATCCGTTTTCCTATAGCCATACATGTTGGCGTAACTTTGACACTAACTTTGCCTTAAAGACAGCTCAAAAGTACTTGGATACACTCATGGGTGACCTAAGAGTGTTATACAGGGCTTCTAGGGCTTTTAAACAGTGTTATACACGATTTTTAGGGGCTTTCTTGTATTACAGGTTCGGTCAGAACTAGTTCGGTCCGAATCGAACTTTTTCACGAAATTCGGCGAACCTGCCGAACCAAATTTTTCATAAGTTCGCTCATCTCTAATTATTATTATTATTATTATTATTATTACCTTTCTCTTTGTTTCTTCAACTCCAACAATTTAGTACAAGTTCAAGGCTTTCTATAATCACCTAGACTTAATCACATTGGAGATATCTACATTAGTGTAACCATCAGTCATCAAACCTTCTTTTACTTCCTGTAACTCACTAACTGGATATATTCCCCTGTTCTAGGCTTTGGCATTCTGCTTATCATGGTTAATAGATCATCATCATCATCACCATCATCATCATGTTAGGTGACATACTATACATTGATGAAGCATGTAGGGTTATAATTGCTGTAAGAGCATTACTCTAATATGTGTTAACTAAATCCAAACATTCATAATACATTTTCTTTTCTACATCATTTTTACAATACAGAGTAATAATTTTCAGCACTTTAATATCTAGAGTACTCCCAAATGTTGAACTGGAAGCACAGTCCTCCATCCGTTCCATATTTTGTATACTTTCTTACCATGTGCCTAGATCATTATGATAATATAGCTTCCTTCTGGATATGCCACACACCGTGTCCCCTGTGGTGGGGTTTTACCATAACCGCAAATTTCACTCTCATCTACGGAAGTCCCAAACTACAGGGACACAATATGGATCTTGTCAGACCACCTTTAATAGGCAATATCATGGTACTAAGCCTTAATAATACACGTCACATTTTGCTTCTATAGCATAGCAGTCAGAGGTTAGTAACTCAAACACAGGCACAGAAATATACAATAGAGAAACACTCTTATAGATACAAAGGGTCAAACCATCAGTCAGTACACAAACATTCCCTGCTTCATTCTCTACTAACTCCTGCTACTGAGTGTAACACGGAGCATTAAACTAGACAGCGGTCCTTTTATGGGATTCAGGGACTTTTACCGTCCCTCATAGCAGACAGACAGTTCAGGGGTAACCCTTCACTTGCCTTATACATTCACACACCTTTCAAAGGTCCTTCTATTACCCATTCACTGTATTGTTAGTTACAGAACAGCCCATACATCCACATCACAAGAGAACACAAAATAGAAGTATAGTAGAAAACGTTTTATAACCCCAACAGAAACGACGCAGAACTTATGTATACAAAATGAGTCATACATACACTTCTATCTCATTTTTCTCAATTGTTAGCTCGCTAATTCACTCCTGACCTCGAGTGCAATAATAGTCACAACGAGGACGTGCAAGAGTGCTGTCCAGATTTGCGGACGGAAGTGGTTACCCGCCACTTCACACACAGAGTTTATAATACAGTGTCTCAACTTAGACCCACGTTCTGGTGGATAAGTCTGTAAAACACAGAGAGACTATACCATATACTTCCGTTCATTCAAACAGCAAACATGCAGTTAGCATAACAATATTACATATTTTACAATAAACACATATTTTACAATCTGTAATATAAACCAAAATCTTCCTATGGAGATTGGACATCAAATCATTAATTACAGCAGTTTATATAGCCAATATGACGTATGCACACCGGAAGATAGAGAGACTAAATATACAATACCACTGGCACATGTCTATATAATATAATGCCTTAAAGATAAAGGTTAATTTATTATATACAATGGTTAGTTGAACATATGGAATTCCTGTGACTGTCTGGTAACTCACACAATAGAATCAGTATAACTTCTGTTCTCCCACAAGACACGTCATCATTATCCATGTTAAAGGGAATGTGTCGCAAATTAAACCTTTTTTTTAAGTGTCGTTACTTATTTCTATTATATTTTTTACGTTTTTTGCTGTATTTTTATTTTTTTTCCGTATGGTGGAAAGTATTAAAAATTAAATAATAATTTTACATGTTTTCCAATATTGGCCACCAGGGGGAGCACTTCCCAGAATTACAGCAAGGTGAATAAGGCAAAGCAACCTGACTCACAGCTGCTGTAAATGTGGGAGGGAATCTCACCCCCCCCTCTAACAAGCCAGGTAAAGGTGTCTTCAAATTGCTAAGCAGTGTCCGGCAGCCATTTTGGGTGTGATTCTGCAGCTGGAAGAAGTTCTAGGACACACCAAAAGGCTAAGTGTATGTTCACGCGCTTACTAAACAAAGGGAAAACCGCTCCTGATTTTCAGCCATTTTTTAATCAAACTCGCGTTTTTTAACGGCCGTTTTTGGAGCTGTTTTTCTATAAAGTCAATGAAAAACGGCTCCAAAAACGTCCCAAGAAGTGATGTGCACTTCATTTTGGTCGGGCGTCTTTTTACGTGCCGTTTTTGGAAAACTGCCACGTAAAAAACGCCCTGTCGGAACAGAACGCCGTATTTCCCATTGAAACCAATTGGCAGATGCTTGTAGGCGTTCTGCTTCCGATTTTTGAGCTGAAAACATTGTGTGTAAACATACCCTTAGGGTATGTGCACACGCTAACTGCATTTACGTCTGAAATGACGGAGCTGTTTTCAGGAGAAAACAGCTCCGTCATTTCAGACGTAATTGCTCGTACTCGCGTTTTGCGAGGCGTCAATTACGGCCGTAATTTGGAGCTGTTCTTCATTGAATTCAATGAAAAACGGCTCAAATTACGTCCCAAGAAGTGTCCTGCACTTCTTTGCCGAGGCTGTTATTTTACGCGCCGTCTTTTGACAGCGACGCGTAAAATTACAGGTCGTCGGCACAGTACGTCGGCAAACCCATTCAAATGAATGGGCAGATGTTTGCCGACGTATTGGAGCCGTCTTTTCAGGCGTAAATCGAGGCGTAAAACGCTTCGTTTACGCCTGAAAATAGGTCGTGTGAACCCAGCCTTAGAATGATGAAAGTGAAGTGAATGACTTTTCAGTTGACCGGTTCACACGTCGTGTATTTGACATGTTTTTTTTTTTGCACATTTTACGTGCAAAAAAAACACATAAAAAACGCTTGATTACACTTGATTTTGCGTGTTTGGGGGATTTGTGTGTGTGTGTGTGTGTGGGGGGGGGGGGTGCTCGCCGCTGATTCTTCAAAACAGCTGATAAGCGGCTATGAAGTATCAGCGGCGCCCGTGCATACTCCGCTCTGCCACACACACACACACACACACACACACACACACACGCGGGAAAAGTCTTAAAGGGGTCGTCCAGGAAAACATGCCACACCTGTCCTCAGGTCGTGTGTGGTATTACAGCTCTGTCCTATTCACTTCAATGGAGGTGAACTGCAATTCCAGACACAACCTGAGCACAGGTGCGGCGCAGTGTCTCCAATCCGGACACCCCTTCTGTCCTGAGATGACCCGACGGGGAGGCGGGTGTCAAAGCCACCCACCGCCATCACCGCAGACAGAACCACAACTACGACATGAGGGCAGGGCTTGTCCTGAGTGCACTGTCTCTTGTTATGGACAGATTTATAGTCACATGAACCCCGTCTGATGACCGGTAACCTAGGTCCGATCACATGACAGAGGGGGTCACCAAAAACCCTGTGCACCCTCAGCCCGTCCATCCAGCCCTTTCCTGGTTATATCTGCGTCTGGGAAAGCTGGGTGACCACCATTACCCCTCATACTGGAGTGTTTAGGGATGTGACTAATGAACCTCTCACACTCCAGTGGAAGGGGTAATGGTGGTCACCCAGCTTTCCCAGACCCCTGAATGGTAAATTTCTCTAGTTGTGCTGAGACTGTTTGGGAATGTGACTAATGAACCTCTCAGTCTCAGCACAATTAGAGAGATTTATCATTCAGGGGTCTGGGAAAGCTGGGTGACCACCATTACCCCTCCTAGTGGAGTGTGTTTGGGGATGTGACTAATGAACCTCTCACACTCCAGTAGGAGGGGTAATGGTGGTCACCCAGCTTTCCCAGACCCCTGAACGATAAATCTCTCTAATTGTGCTGAGTCTGAGAGGTTCATTAGTCACATCCCCAAACAGTCTCAGCACAACTAGAGAGATTTACCGTTCAGGGCTTTCCCAGTACAGTTTCGTTGTGTGTCCTTCACACAAGGGAGGGAGGGGGGGCCGTTTCGGGGGGGGGGCTGCCGTTTCAGGGGGGGGCCGTCAAGGGGGGTCGGCCGTTTCGGGGGGGGGGGCCGTCGGGTGGGGGGGCCGTCGGGGGTCACGAGATCAGGGGTCTGTGAGGTGGAGAGTGGGACATGCAGAGACACACATCTTACCTGCAGTGCAGCTGGTCTACAAGATGGCGCCTGCTCTCTCCCTGCAAACAGCTGCTCTGCTCTGTGTGACTCTGACCTGCATCTGCGCAGGACAGAGCCATAGAGCAAAGTCAATGGAACGGCTCCCGTTCATTGACTCCTATGCACTGTAGCTGCCGTATTCCATCTCTGTATGTGTCGTTAATCGACACATACAGAGATGAAAAACAAAATGACAGCCCCCATAGTGAAGTAAAAGTTAGAAAAAAGTAAAAAAACAAACACACACATAAATAAATAAAAGATTTTATAATAAAACACTAAATGCAAATTGATATCAAAAATTTTTGTTTCGTGACACCTTTCCTTTAATACATTAGTAAAAAGTTTAAATTCTTTAATTTTTTATTTTTTTTCTATCACACTCACACCAATATTTACAAGTATTATGCTGATCAGTCATATACTTAATGTTCCTGGGTGTTTTAACAGTATTTTTCCTACTAATTTGTCCTGGTAACAATTTTACCTAGGACCATACCTAATTGGACTCCCTTATACACACACAGGGTTTTATTTATTTAACCCTCATACACATTCATTCTTCACAGTCAAGGAGTCTCATACATGTTTCATATCATACATTCACAGGAGCATAAACTTATACACATCAATACCTTACACAGCACAATTTCAGACACTTACAAAGACAAACAGCTGTTCCACTCATATCTCAATCATTCTATACTTATTATCCTATTATTTTACTCTTTAAGTATACTTCTCATATATGTTTAATCTATAACAATCGCTTCTTTCAACTTTCCACAAACCATTCTATTCATCACATGCAAACAACCATCTTATGGCTGCCAGCCTTTTCAACATTTTTTTCTCTCATATCAACTTACTCTGTAACCACCTGTAATTACTTACTTTGTCATTTAAAGTACGCCCAATTAACGGAGTTAACACCTGGCCATACAAAATTTCTTATTCAACTCGAGAACCATTATTCCAGGTTTTTATATTAAGACCTGGGCCTAATATAACTAAGACCAAGTCTTAGTAACTAAGATCCAACTTAGGTTTTTATCACATAACCTTATAACATCTAAATATGAAAAATAATAAAAACATATATAAACAAAATTATACTACCTTTATTCAGATGAAAACTTGAATCCTCAATTCCTCTCTATAAGTTATTTTAGAATCCTTCACTCCACCCCGTGCGTCCTATCAGACTGGCCTCTGTTTGACAGCAATTTAGCTGAAGTTCTTTAGATTTAGTGAGTTCATAGAATAACTCACTCCATGCACGGTATACAGTCCTCGGGTAGATGAGGGGTCAGGAGATGTTGGATTTCCGGTTCGAAGAAACAATTGTTAGAAGAATTTATGTTCTTATAAAGGAGATTCAAGAAGTCATCTGAATAGAACTGCGCGTCTTTATTCTTATCGATAAGGAGACATTATAGCAAAATGTCTTCCTCTATCCTGAATGACAGAGTTTTTATACATATTCTGAGAATAACTTGTCTGGACTAGTTCTTGTTACATTTTGCTTCATATATCACAATTGACAACTAATTAGAAGTTAAACCTCTGTCTGGAAATTCTAATCTCCCTTTTTAGGAATTCTTAACAATAACACATATTAGACATTTTGTTAGTCAAGGCTTTACAGATACACAGTTTTATTCTTCATTAGATAAAGTAATCATAAATGTAAAACGTTTCTAACACTCAAAGGTATAAAAAAAACTTGAGGACAGCATCCATAAGGCAAAGATGTAAACGTGTTTTATTAACACATCCCAAATAATAAAACACTTACATCTTTGACATATGGATGCTGTCCTCAAGTTTTTTATACTAAATCGCCCATCCGGAAAGGATCTCTGGACAAGGAAATTGCATCCCTTTGAAATTGAGTGGAGATTTACGATCAATTGAGTACTGTGGATAATTTGTTTACTTCTTAAGTGACTCACAGGTGACATCAGATTCTAGTTGTTCTTTTTCTATTTTCTTCTCCATCCGGTCCAGTCCTCTATGACGACTTCTCCCGGCCACAGCCCATTTCTGCAAATGCCGCTCAGATGTCTTCAGCTTCTCATTTTTCAAACATTTCTGCACCTATAAACGAAGATAAAGTTTTCATGATGCCACACACTGTGCCCCTAAATATAATAGCGCCATACACTGCACCTCTAATTATAAAAGCACCATACACTGTGTACCACACACATACACCGTGCTCCCTGTAGATAGTGCCCCCATAGAGCCCCCTGTAGATAGTGCCCTACATAGATCCCCCTGTAGATAGTGAGCCCCATAGAGCCCCTGTAGATAGTTCCCCACATACAGCCCCCTGTAGATAGTGCCCAACATATAGCCCCCTGTATATATTGTGCCACATATGGCTCTCCCTATAAATAGTGCCCCACATATAGCTCCCCCTGTACACATATAGGTCACCCCTGTATATAGTGTCCAACATATAGCCCACCCCTGTGAATAGTGCCTCACATATAGCTCCCCCTATAGTTAGTGCTCCACATCCCCACATATAGATCCCTCCTGTAGATAGTTCCCTACATATATCTCCCCCCTATAAATAGTGCTGCACATATTGCCCACCCCTGTACATAGTGCCTCACATATAGTTCCCCTATAGTGCTCCACATATAGCCCACCCCTGTATATAGCCCCCCCCTGTAGACATAAAGACCCCCCTGTAGATAGTGCCCTACATATATCTCCCCCTATAGTGCTGCACATATAGCCCACCCCTGTACATAGTGCCTCACATATAGCTCACCCCTGTATATATCCCCCTGTAGATATAGCCCACCCTTGTATATAGTGTCCAACATATAGCCCACCCCTGTAGATAGTGCCCTACATATATTTTCCCCTATAAATAGTGCTCCACATATAGCCCACCCCTGTAGATAGTGCCCTACATATATCTCCCCCTATAAATAGTGCTCCACATATAGCCAACCCCTGTATATAGCCCCCCCTGTAGATATAGCCCACCCTTGTATATAGTGTCCAACATATAGCCCTGTTTAGGTGTAAACAGGGGCCCTGGGAAATTGCCTAGTCCCCCACTCCCCAAAACCAGCCCTGAAAACAATGTGCAGCTAACAAAGTTGTATTTTCCGATTGCGACTACACAGTGGTGGATTAAGTAGACTATATGCCCTGGGCTGTTACCCAAACTTGGGCCCCCCCTTCTCCCCCACCGCGCCGTAACTATTGTTAACACTACCTTTCTGTGCAAGCATTAACAAATGGTTGTTACAATTCCCCTTGTCAAAGGGCTGTGTCCCTACATACTGACAGTCTCCAACCATCGCTGACGGTATCACACTGTGCAGAGACACATCCTCCTGACAAGGGGAATGGTAACACGCATTTGTCTATCAGTCCTGGACTGCACAAAGACTTTTTGTGAAACATAAGGATTTCCTATAATAAACATGTCAGGAGCGCTGATTCTGTATAAATCTAGTGACTCACAGGTGACGACTTCTCAGATTCTGGTAACTTTTTTCCTCTTGTCTTCTCCATCCGGTCCAGACTTCATGACGACTTCCCCGGGCCATGATCTCTTTTCTGCAGAATTTTCCACTTAGATGTCTTCTGTTTCTCACTTTTCCAACATTTCTACACCTATAAACGAAGATAAAATTATCATGGTGCCACACACTGTGCCTCTAAATATAATAGCACCATACACTGCACCCCTGAATATCATTGTGTCAAACACTGTAAAGTAAAGCACCACATGCACAAAAGGCCCCTGTAGATAGCGTTACACACAATCCCCTGTAGATAGTGCCACACACACAGCCCCTGTAGATAGCATCACACACAGCCCCTGTAGATAGTGTCACACACATCTCCCTGTAGATAGCGTCACACACATCCCCCTGTAGATAGCGCCACACACAGCCCCTGTAGATAGCGTCACACACACAGCCCCTGTAGATAGCACCACACACTGCAGTGATGAAGGGAGTGAGTGAGTGAGTGAGTGAGTTAGTGATGGAGGGAGTGATGGAGGGAGGGAGTGATGGAGGGATGAAGGGATGGAGGGAGTGATGAAGGGATGGAGGGAGTGAGTGATGGAGGGATGGAGGGAGGGAGTGAGTGATGGAGGGATGAAGGGAGGGAGGGAGTGAGTTAGTGATGGAGGGAGTGATGGAGGGAGGGAGTGATGGCGGGATGGAGGGAGGGAGTGAGTGATGGAGGGATGAAGGGAGGGAGGGAGTAATTGAGGGATGAAGGGAGGGAGTGAGAGATGAAGGGAGTGGGTAATGGAGGGATGAATTGATGAAGGGATGGAGGGAGGGATGAAGGGATGGGGGTTTGGAAAAGCATTTACCAGCCTGGGGCTCTGTGTAAAGACCTGACTGGTGGACGGGCCTTCTCCCCTGCAGATATTCTGCTTCTTCACTGTGCCAGAAGGACATCATTGGTGGGCGGGGTCACATGGGCATGACATCATCAAAGGTCATTTAGCCTACTATTCAGAGCACTTTTATGTAGAAAGGCGTAGCTTTCACTATCCCAGCTAAGTTTGCCCTGAATTGCTCTCCCTGCACCTTCTCCCCATCTCCTCAGCGACAGTTAGCAGGGTAAGTGCGCTGCATAGTTTTCAAGATTATGTGCTGTTCAGGCCCAAACCGCCCATATGATTATCCCCCATTGCGCCTATATCCATTTGCATAGGTCACCCTAGCCCTCATAATGCTTGTGACATAATATCCGTTTCAGGAGCATACATGTTCCGGTGTGATTAATTTTGATGCAGATGCTTTATCTTGTTTTTAATGGGACTGCTTCCAGCAGTTGGCTCTAGAGGTGCATACTTTCAGGTGTGGAACCAGTTGTTTTGCCTTAAGGGGTTGTCCGCTTTGGACAATCCCTATATGTTAAGGTTCCCTTGACAATAAGCCAATTCCAAAGTTTGACCCTGCTAGGATCCCCAGCAATCAGCTGTAATCTGTGGGGAAACCCGGCATTAAGTATTCCATTTCCCTGCAGCGCCAACACAGGGGAAATTAAGGATTACACAGTGTTCATATAAATGGGTTGTCTGCATAATGCAGGATAGGTCCTTCAGAGCAAGAGATATTTTTCGTAACTGCAATCCACTCTGGCCAAGAGAAGACGATCCTAAACATAGGACACCATTTATTAACTTAAGGAGCAATCGAAGGAGATCTTATTTTGGGAGGCTTTAAAAGGGTTTAGGCAGCGGGATGTGGTGCCCAACAAGTTTAAGCTAGTGACTCCTGTTTGAGCAATTAGAGTCAGGGGGTTATGAGCTAATATTGTTTTTTCTAGCTATATGTGTAATAGGGGGGTTCATTTATATGGAACAATGTTCGGGAGGATGGGGGATGAACGATTGCTAATACGATTGCTAATACGATTGTTTGTCCCTATACAGTTTGCATGTTCTTGGCAGCACATCCCTTCTTTAGATGTGCTGCCGACAAATGACCATTTTTATGGTGGCCTAAAAGCAGGGCCATTTTAACACAGTGCAGAGGTTTCATGAGTGTTTAATTTAACATTACATGGATCAATTTTATTGAGGGACACATTTTTAGACACATTAATGGGAAAGTTTTGATACAAAACTTTTCCAGTAGTCGAAATTACTTGATAAACAGACAGTCTCTGTAATAAACATTTGTCAATGTTAATTACTGTGAAGCTTCTTTTTTTAACTCTACACGCTGTACAGCAGCTTTCCCCAATATCACACAATTGGTTGGCAGGATGTGTAAAATGGAGTGTGTGTCCCTTTAACTTACAAACATGGGTTTCTGAAGCTGTGCCCAGCTATATGAAAGGGAATAAAACTTCTGCAGGCTGCTCTCTTTACATCACACAAGACTAAGGAGCTCACCAATGAACTTCCACCAGGCACCAGACCAAAAGGGCAATCGGGCCCATTAATCCCTAAATTTACTTAGGGATATTATGTCTCATTCGCGAAACCACGCCGTGAGCACCACGCCCGGTGGTAACACCTCCTTCAGGAGACATACTGTATGTCCGACGCATAATATTACCCCTTTTCCTGCTGAGCTCTGCCTGCGCGGGCAGTCAGGTCACCGTGCAGACGATCAATGCGATAGGCCTACACTGAAATTAGTTGGCAAGTAAACCGGACACCGAGTGGCCACTGCCTTCACTGTGCCTAGAGTAAGAGCAACTCTCCACAATGGGCAGAACTTTCCCTACTTGTTCCTGCTGCTTTCCACAACAACTTACTGTCTATAGAGACTGTTTGAGGCTGACCCCCCTCATAGGATAAGTGAGCAGGCTCACCCGACCTCCGATTGTCAAGAAAGCCTGATGCCGAGCGGCCCTCTCCAAAGGGCTCTCCCTCCTTGCTCCCGCTGCTCTCTAGACACACGCACAGAAACAGCAGGGGGAGACAGGATGCCACAGACACAGGGGGAAACCCCCAAGTGCCCCCTAGTTATCATCTGAATCTGCGTCTATAGGGTGCAGCCGCTGTTGCACTATTTGCCTTATGGTTAAAGAAGCCCTGACTGAAAGATGCGATCAATAACAAATGAGCACTTGTTCACTGCAACGTTCGGGAATAAGCATTGGTACGAGCCTCTTTCCGCCTAATCATTATATGGCCAGAGTGCATTTTACTATAACATCTGGAGACATCCCTGATGTCCCAATTTCAATTCGTTTGTGCTGTTTGGTAGGCCTTGGCCTCTCGGCCACAAACTGTGGGAGGAATTATTTTTTATCAGTGTGTCTACTGAGGTGGAGTATTTGAGCTTGGAACAGGTAATAGTATCGGCATTGGAAGCCCCAGAGTTTCATTTGTAATGTGTTGCGTCATTTAATAGATTTAATGATTTGTAGGATTGATTTAGGGTGTTGTGTAGTGTTGTAATCTTATGTTATTTGGTATCTGTTGTTTTTCTTTTAGGTTGTCCTTTCACATGCAAATCTGTTATCTGGTTGGTAGGGCAATCCAACTCTAATGGCAGACAGGAGATTTAGTTTGGTTCCAGGAGTAGTTTTCTTATCATGCGCTAAAGTTGTCTAGGTTGCAGAATGCTCCTAATATTGATCTTCATGTGAGAAGCAATGATGTTTAGGTCTATTTCTTATGTAAGGACATGAAGCAGTTTATGTTTTGTCTTTAGGATAGACATACATAGTGGCGTAACTACCGCTATAGCAGCCGTAGCGGCTGAGGGGGCCCGTGACAGCCGCCGGCACAGGCCCCCCTTCCCATGGCCGTAGGCTCCGCTAGCAGCTACTTTGGCTGCTAAAGCGCGACGCCACTGAAGGGGTTATTCCTACAAAAGACATGTATCCCCTATCCACAGGATAGGGGATACATGTGTGATCGCTGGGACGCCCAGCGATAAGGAGAACGGGGGACCGAAAGTCCCCCGAAGTTCTCCATGACAAACCTTGGACTTCGGGGTCTGTCTGCAGCTCCACAGAAATGACTTGCACATCTGTCGCGCTTTTGCGCATGCGTGACCAGCGCTCCTTTCATTTTTATTGAACTGCGCAGACGCCGGAAGTCCGAGGTTTGTCATGGAGAACTTCGGGGGACTTTCGGTCCCCTGTTCTCCCTATTGCTGCCAGCGATCACACATGTATCCCCTATCCTGTGGATAGCGATACATCTCTTTTGTAGGACAAACTTTAGGCCATTTATTTATTTATTTATTTATTTTTTTTGGGGGGGGTCTGTACGGCGTAATCTACAGAGGGGGTTCTGTACGGTGTTATCTACAGGGGGGACTCTGTTGGCATTATCTACAGGGGGGACTCTGTATGGCGTTATCTACAGGGGGCTGTATGGCGTTATCTACAGGGGGGATTTGGGGCTGTAAGAGGTTATCTACAGAGGGGGCTGTATGGCGTTATCTACAGGGGGCTGTAAGGCGTTATCTACAGGGGGGCTGTATGGCGTTATCTACAGGGGGGCTGTATGGCGTTATCTACCAGGGAGCTGTATGGTGTTATCTACAGGGGGCTGTATGGCGTTATCTACAGGGGGGCCCGTGTAGTGTTATCTACAGGGGGCTGTATGGCGTTATATACAGGGGGGATTTGGGGCTGTAAGACGTTATCTACAGGGGGGTTGTAAGGCGTTATCTACAGGGGGCTGTGTATGGCGCTATCTACAGGGGGCTATGTATGGTGCTATCTATAGGGGGCACTGTGTGGTGGAATTTACAGGGAGGTGCTATCTATAGGGGGCGCAGTGTGGTGGAATCTATAGGGAGGCACTATCTACAAGGGGGGGGGTTGTGTGATACCCAGTGGAGGGGGGCCCCAGTCAAAAGTTTGCTATGGGGCCCAGTCTTTCCTAGTTACGCCCCTGGACATACATGTTAAATGTCAAGCTTTTGGCATGTAACCCACAGCGGCAAGCGCTTACATGCCATTGGCTGGTAAGGCTATTAATTTTAAATAGTAATCAACATAAACTTATGGCCATGGACAATATAAAGGTGTAAAGTGATTTGTGGTATAGAGTTAATCATGGAACACTAACTGACATTATTCTATATTAAAATAGGCTGCGTCCTGTAATTTTACACATTTTCAGAAAATTTGGTGCTCTGAGTTTTACTGGGAAGTGCATTGGGTTGCCTTGGGTTTAATGCCCTATGTCACAATCAAGTATCATTGCCAGCCACCAAAGTGCACGGCCTATAGCTAGGATCTGAGACAAAAGCCCTGGAGAAAGGGAAGCCTAACCCCATCCTCAGTGTAGAGGATCCCTAACAATCTGATGTTTAAAAATATTTTATTGTTAAACCACATCCGGATGACACAAATAACATACATATACATACTACCCAAACATACTACCCAAGCAGAAATATTAATATTATCTTTTTCCTTTCTGGCTCATTTTGTTATTATACTTGTACCTACAACTCCACTTTGGATCTAGACAGAGTATATTTACTAATGCATGTATATTACAAAGTTGCTATAAAAAAAAATCCTGATATTTAATACAAAGTGTAGCTCCTAAGTGGAACTATATTTATTTTAAAAAAAATGCCATCCATGTGTACATAATTTCCTTAGATTTCTGTGATTGAATATATTACAGTTATTGAAGACAAAACTGACACAGATATGTTTTCCTCTTTCTGTATTTTATTTCTCTCTTGTCAAACTGCCAAGCTGCATTTTTGATCCTTATTCATGAGCCTTTGCTTGTTCATGACATTTTGAGTTGTGAAGGATGAATTTGCTTTGTAAGGCCCTTCTTGAATAAGTAACTATTTAAAGTGACAAAAACATTATTAAAATATTATTCCCTGTATGCCTAATTTTAGGGATACTTGCACAGATGGAAAAGTTGCATTTAAAATTGTGCCAAAACTTTAGACATTTGTCTTCTCACTCCAAAAAAGAAAACAGTAGAGAAAGTAGCCATGGTCAAATTATAAATGTACTTTCAGCCTAATTTATGCAAATGCTAAAAAAAGGCACAAATCTTAGGCTGCTAATAGCAGGCATAAAAAGGAAATAAAGCAGCCAGACAATTCTAAATGAAGATTTATTAAGAGTAATGCACTTATAAGGGCACGTTCAGACGTGGCAGAAGATTTTCGCTGCAAATGTTGGTGCCGATTTGGGGCAATTACGCAATGAATCTGCAACAACATTTGCATATTTGACAGGTAATTCAGACGTTGCAGAAAACACAGCGGACTTGCCACAGATTTCAGTTTTTGCATTGCAAAGGCTGAAATCCACAGTGAAATTCTGCTTCTTCTCCGCAATGGAAAGAGTATGCTGCGGAGGTAAAATCTGCACCGCAGCCTAATTTCCGCAAAGTAATTTTCTGCAACGTCTGAACTAACTTTCCTAAAAATGTATAGAAAGAAATGAAAAAAACGGCCGCTGGAGAATTCCACTGTGGACTGTTTGCAGCGGAATTCCACAGCAATTCTGCCACGTCTGAACGTGCCCTAATAAACTAGTTGCAATTCTCGCCAGTTACTCTCCCCATTTTCATGGGTGCAAAATACGCCATTATTAATAAATATATTTACTGAGTCTGGCATTTTTTACTGTAAAGTAAAACAAGGTAGTTGAAGTGATTTGCTCCAAATTTATTAAAAAGTGCACACCTCTTCTTAAATTTGATGCATATTTTTACCCGTTTGAAATCAACGATCAATGATTTTCACAAAAACTGCACCATTTCTGATTTAAACTACGTCTTCTTTGGAGACCGTCCCCGTTTTTCTTGTCATTTTTACAAATACGTTTTACTGTGAAAATGTCACATATCATCCTTCCCGCTCCTGGACGTACTATTAGGTCATGGCAGCTGTATCGTTCGCGCTCCATGACCTAATAATACGTCTCGGGAGTAACGGCCGTTTCGGCCGTCCTCCCGACACATACAGGAGCTGTGACAGCTGCTGTCTCATACAGCAGCTGTCACTGCTCCTACAGCGGGGACCGATCGCTGTGTCCCCGCTGATTAACCCCTTAAAAGCCGGGTTCTATAGAGATCGCTGCTTTTTAGGGGTTAAGCTGCCATCGCCAGCCTGCTACACGATAGCGGCCGGCGATGGTGACTATGGCAACCCGACACCAAACAATGGCGTCCGGCTATGCCATAGACGGAAGCCTAGTGGGTCCTGACAAAGTCAGGACCCACTATGCTTGCTGTCAGTGAGTAGCTGACAGTTCTAATACACTGCACTACGCATGTAGTGCAGTGTATTAGAATAGTGATCAGGGCCTCCTGCCCTCAAGTCCCCTAGTGGGACAAAGTAATAAAGTAAAAAAAAGATGTGTCAAAATAAGAAAATAAAAGTTTTAAAAGTATTAAAAGTAAAAATCCCCCCTTTTCCCTTATCAGTCCTTTATTATTAATAAAAATATATAAACAAACAAATAAACTATACATAATTGGTATCGCCGTGTCCGTAACGGCCTGAACTACAAAATAATTTCGTTATTTATCCCGCACGGTGAACGCCGTAAAAGAAAATAATAATGAACCGTACCACAATCACAATTGTTTGGTCACTTCACCTCCCAAAAAATGGAATAAAAAGAGATCAAAAAGTCGCATGTACCTAAAAAAGGTACTGATCGAAACTACAGTTCGCTACGCAAAAAATAAGTCCTCTCACGGCTTTATTGATTGAAAAATAAAAAAGTTCTAGCGCTTAGAATAAGGTAACACAAAAAGTGAATGATTGTTTACAAAACGTATTTTATTGTGCAAACGCCATAAGACATAAAAAAAACTATAAACATAGGGTATCACCATAATCGTATCGCCATAATCGTATCGCCCCGCAGAATAAAGTGAATATGTCATTTATAGCGCACGGTGAACGCTGTAAAAAAAATAGAATAAAAAAACAATAGTAGAATTGCTGTTTTTTAGTCACCACGCCACCTAAAAATAGAATAAAAACTGATCAAAAAGCCGCATGCACCCCAAGAAAACTACAATGGATTCCTCAAGGGGTCTAGTTTCCAAATTGGGGTCACTTTTGGGGGGTTTCCAATGTTTTGGCACCACAAGACCTCTTCAAACCGGACATGGTGCCTAATAAAAAAGAGGCCTCAAAATCCACTAGGTGCTCCTTTGCTTCGGAGGCCGGTGCTTCAGTCCATTACCGCACTAGGGCCACATGTGGGATATTTCTGAAAACTGCAGAATCTGGGCAATACGTATTAAGTTGCGTTTCTCTGATAAATCCTTTTGTGTTATAAAAAAAATGGTATAAAGAGGATTTTCGGACAAAAAAAATAATTTACATTTCACCTCTACTTTGCTCTAAATTTCTGTGAAACACCTATAGTGTTCATAAACTTTCTAAATGCTGTTGTGAATACTTTGAGGGGTCTAGTTTCTAAAATGGGGTGTTTTATAGGGGTTTCTAATATATAGGCCCCTCAAAGCAACTTCAGAACTGAACTGTCCCCTAAAAAAATAAATAAATTAGGCAATACTTCGCTTCTTACATTATACTGATAATGAGCCGTGCCCACCCCGAGATGACTCCAGTTTTGACCGTTTGTATAAACGGAGACCCCTATTAGACCGTTTCAGTGCCCGGTTTTCCCAAGCATACACCCCCGAGAAGTGAATTTCTATTGATGAGTCCCTGGTACATTTTAAAGGGAGGGTTCAATTCCGCGAGTACCTGCCGGGTAAGAGGGCAAGGTATAGTGTGAAGATGTATAAGCTGTGCGAGAGTGCATCAGGGTATACCTACAGATTTAGGATATATGAAGGAAAGGCCACCCCCAAACCAGACTGCATCCTGGACTACAATAGGTACATGGGAGGGATGGACTTGTCAGATCAAGTCCTGAAGCCCTACACCGCCATGCGGTGTGGTATAAGAAGCTGGCCGTGCACATCATACAGATGGCATTGTACAATGCGTACGTGCTACATCGATGTGCAGGCCAGAGGGGAACTTTCCTGGAATTTCAAGAGGTGGTTATCAAGAACCTGATCTTTAGGGACCAAGAAGGGGGGGCACCCAGTAGTTCTGGAAGCGGGGCCACACGCATCGTACCAGGGCGGCAACACTTTCCAGGAGAAGTTCCCCAAACTGGCAAGAAGGGAAAAAGTCAAAAGAGGTTACATAGTTACATAGTTACATAGTTACATAGTTAGTACGGCTGAAGAAAGACACATGTCCATCAAGTTCAACCAAGGGAAGGGAAAAGGGAAGGAAAAATTTCTACACATAGGAGCTAATATTTTTTTGTTCTAGGAAATTATCTAACCCTTTTTTAAAGCCATCTACTGTCCCTGCTGTGACCAGCTCCTGCGGTAGGCTATTCCATAAATTCACAGTTCTCACTGTAAAGAAGCCTTGTCGCCTCTGCAGCTTGAACCTTTTTTTCTCCAAAGGTGCAAAGTCTGCTATAAGAAGGGGATAAGGGAGGACACAATATATCAATGTGACACGTGTCCCGAATAACCAGAGCTCTGTATGAAAGAGTGTTTTAAAATTTATCATACATCCCTTGGTTTATAATTTACCCAAATTTTACTTACCCTGATGCACTCCGTACAGCTTATCCCCCCTCGTCTTTCCCCTCTGGGCCCTGCTATGTGCCCAGGCAGCTGATAACAGCCACATGTAGGGTATTGCCATACCAGGGAGAACCCACATTACAGTGTATGGGGTGTAGGTCTCCGGTCAAAATGCTCACTACACCTCTAGATGAATATCTTAAGGGGTGTAGTTTTTAAAATGGGGTCACTTCTCGGGGGTTTCAACTGTACTGGTACCTCAGGGGCTTCTGCATACATGACTTCGCACTAGAAAATCCCCAGTAGGCCAAATGGTGGTCCTTTCCTTCTGAGCCCTCCCATGGGCCCAAACGGCAGTTTATCACAACAAATGGGGTATTGCGGCACTCAGAACAAATTGCGCAACAGAATGGGGTATTTTGTTTCTTGTGCAAATAAGAAATTTTCAGCCAAAACTACATATTATTTGAAAAAAATAAATTTGTTTTAATTCCCAGCCCAATTCAAATAAGTTCTGTGAAAAAACTATGGTGTCAAGATGGTCACAACACCCATAAATGAATTCCTTGAGGGGTGTAGTTTCCAAAATGGCTTCATTTGTGGTTGGTTTTTATTGCTTTGATACCTCTGGGGCTCTGCAAATGCGACATGGCACCCGAAAACCAATCCAGCAAAATCTGGACTCCAAAGAACAAATAGCAGTCCTTTCCTTCTGAGCCCTCCCATGGGCCCAAATGGCAGTTTATCACCACAAATGGGGTATTGCCGCACTCAGGACAAATTGGGCAACAAAATGGAGTATTTTATTTCTTGTGAAAATAAGAATTTTTGAGCTAAAACGACATATTATTGGAAAAAATATTTTTTTTTAAATTCCCAGCCCAATTCAAATAAGTTCTGTGAAGAAACTATGGGGTTTAAATGGTCACATTACTCATAAATTAATTCCTTGAGGGGTGTAGTTTCCAAAATGGGGTCACTTCTGGTGGGTTTCCATTGCTTTGATACCTCTGGGGCTCTGCAAATTCGACACGGCACCCGAAAACCAAACCAGCAAAATCTGCACTCCAAAGAACACACAGCGCTCCTTCCCTTCTGAGGCCTCCCATGGGCCCAAACGGCAGTTTATCGCAATAAATGGGGTATTGCCGAACTAAGAACAAATTGGGCAACAAAATGGGGTATTTTGTTCCCTGTGAAAATAAGACATTTTGATCACAAATGACATTTTATTGGAAAAAATGAAATTTTTTTCATTTCACAGCCCAATTCAAATACGTACTGTGAAAAAACTGTGCGGTCAAAATGGTAACAACAACCATAAATGAATTCCTTGAGGGGTGTAGTTTCCAAAATGGGGTCACTATTGGGGGATTCCTACTGTTTTGGCACCTCAACACTTTTTCAAACCTGGCATGCTGCCTAAAATATATTCTAATAAAAAAGAGGCCTCAAATGCACTAGGTGCTTCTTTGCTTCTAGGGCTTGTGTTTTATTCCACGAGCGCACTAGAGCCACATGTGGAACATTTCTAAAATCTTCAGAATCTGGACAATACATATTTAGTAGTGTTTCTCTGGTAAAACCTTCTGTGTTACAGAAAAAATTAGAAAAAAATTGAAATTCAGCAAGAAAAATGAAATTTTCAAATTTCACCTCCACTTTGCTTTAATTCCTGTGAAATGCCTGAAGGGTTAAAAAAAACTTTCTAAATGCTGTTTTTAATACTTTGAGGGGTCTAGTTTTTAAAATGGGGTGTTTTATCAGGGTTTCTAATACATAGGCCCCTCAAAGCCACTTCAGAACTCAAGAGGTACCTTAAAAAAAAGGCTTTTGAAATTTTCTTAAAAATATGAGAAATTGCTGTTTATGTTCTAAGCCTTGTAACGTAATAAAAGAATGTTCAAAAACGATGCCAATCTAAAGTAGACATATGGGAAATGTGAACTAGTAACTATTTTGGGTGGTATAACCGTTTGTTTTACAAGCAGATGCATTTAAATTCTGTAAAATGCTATTTTTTTAAAATTTTCTCTAAATTTTGCAATTTTTCACCAATAAACACTGAATATATCAACCAAATTTTACCACGAACATGAAGCCCAATGTGTCACGAGAAAACAATCTCAGAATCGCTTGGGTAGGTTTAAGCATTCCGACGTTATTACCACATAAAGTGAAATATGTCAGATTTGAAAAATGGGCTCTGAGCCTTAAGGCCAAAACTAGGCTGAGTCCTTAAGGGGTTAAAGGGGTTTACTGACTTATTCCAAAAAGTGGCAGGGGTAGGAGGGATGCATTAAAAAAAAGAACCATTAATCACCTCACAGATCCCCAGTGTTCCAGTTCCGGTCCTCACCGCCGATGTGTATTGACATAGCGGCAGCGATGACATGCCCATATACCCACATGATTGCTGCAGCCAATCACTGGCCTCAGCGATCCTGTGCTGTATGCCCACTGAGTGGTGGCGGTGGAACGACAGGCATCTGTGAGGTGAGTAATTGCTCTTTTTTTTATGCATCTCTCCTACCCTACCCCTGACACTTTTTTTAATAACTCAGAAAACCCCTTTAAGCAACCCAATTCACGCCACAAACTTGTATACTGCATAAAAAATGTGGACAAATGTGTCTATTTTTTAAGCTAATCAATCATGAGAATATGCTGCACAAAAAGTTGTCTCTCAGTATATGTTGGCACAGTGGGAGGGGGGGGTTCACTCTGTATTTAATACAGAGTGAAATGCACCAAATTTCTTAAGAGGCACAGGCCTCTTAATACATTTGGCACATCTTGGGCAGTCCTAAAGACAGAAAATAAAATCTACGTCTGCTATGTGGATTTGCTTTACAATCTGCTCTATTTTCTGTCTTTATGAAACATAGATTTGGCGGGCACATGCTGGCTCTGTCCCTTCCACATAACTCCGCCTATTTTGCAAAAGTGGCAAGAGGAGAGAAAAGTTGAAAATTAAATACTGGCACAAAATAAATTGATACATTTCCCACATGGTTTTTATTGTGAAAAAGTAGTAAAACATAAAATAAACTATATAAATTTGGTATTATCATAATCGTAATGGCACGCAAAATAAAGATAACATCATCTATACCACACAGTAAACACTGTAAAAACAAATCCCCAAAAACAATAGTGGAATTTTTGGTTTGTTTGTTTTTTACAAACCCCCCCCCCCCCCAAATATTAATTATTAAAAGTTTTTTGATACATCATATCTATTCCACCTTGGTGCCATCAAAGAAAAATATGCCTACTGTGACAGATAAATTTTAAAGTTATGGCTTTCGAAATGCAGTGATTAAAAAAAAAAATAGCTGCGTTATCAAAGCCTAAAATAGCTGCATCCTTAAGGGGTTGATGGAGAATTTACTTTATTCCTTTGCATTTCACTTGACATTTCATTTTCCTGAGTGAATACAAGATCATTTTCAATAAGTTTGCTTTCTCCTTCTCACCCTCCACAATTTTACCATCATTACTTTTTAGGGCCAATACGTTCAGTTTTAACTTTCTATATATGTGAAAAACATTTATGAGCTAGTTTTACTTTGTTTGGCAATGAGCCTCTCTTTCTCTAGTTTTGCTGCCCTTATCTGTTTTTTACATAATTAATATTTTTTTTCTTAGAGCTTTTTTGTACTTCTTTATTGCTTTTTTGTTACTGCTTTATTTATTAAATTTTTATTTATACACATTGGCTTTCACTCTTTTATTCCCAGAATGCATGTACCTCTCACAATCAAAATGTAGGATGCAGTCACACGAAGCACATTTTGTTGCAGAATTTTCTGCAACTAAAAATCCGTTCCATTCATCTGCACGGGGTTGTTTCTGCAGCAGATGCTTGGATTTGCGATGAATATAACAGATTTTTAGTCGCAGAAATCTCTGCAACAAAATCTGCTGCGTGTGACTGCACCCTTAGGGCATGCCCACACGTGGCGGATTTCCTCCGCAACTGTCCGCATCAATGCCGCACAGAATCTGCGTTGCAGATTCTGCTGCGGATCTGCCCAAAATGTGCAGTAAATTGATGCGAACTAGCTGCTGCGGACTGCGGTAAAAGTGCTTCCCTTCTCTCTATCAGTGCAGGATAGAGAGAAGGGCCAGCACTTTCCCTAGTGAAAGTAAACGAATTTCATACTTACCGGCCATTGTCTTGGTGACGCGTCCCTCTTTCGGCATCCAGCCCGACCTCCCTGGATGACGCGGCAGTCCATGTGACCGCTGCAGCCTGTGATTGGCTGCAGCCGTCACTTAGACTGAAACGTCATCCTGGGAAGCTGGACTGGAGACAGAAGCAGGGAGTTCTCGGTAAGTATGAACTTCTATTTTTTTTACAGGTTGCTGTATATTGGAAATCGGTAGTCACTGTCCAGGGTGCAGAAACAGTTACTGCCGATCGCTTAACTCTTTCAGCACCCTGGACAGTGACTATTTACTGACGTCTCCTAGCAACGCTCCCGTCATTACGGGAGCCCCATTGACTTCCTCAGTCTGGCTGTAGACCTAGAAATACATAGGTCCAGCCAGAATGAAGAAATGTCATGTCAAAAAAGCAAGACGCATCCGCAGCACACATAACATGTGCATGACAGCTGCGGACATCATTGCGGAAATTAGAATCTCCATTGAAGTCAATGGAGAAATTCCGCCATGAGTCCGCAACCAGTCCGCCACAACTCCGCAACATCCATTGCATGCTGCGGACACCAAATTCCGCACCGCAGCCTATGCTCCGCAGCGGAATTTTCAGCCTCGTCTAAACGAACCCTACTAAATAGAAGTGGAAGTCAATGGAGAAACGGCTCCGCTGCGGATTAACGCTGCGGAGTGTCCGCAGCGGAATTCAAGAGCAATTCCGCCACGTGTGGCTTTGCCCTTAGGGCTTGTCCACACGTAGCGGAATTGCTGCCGAATATTTCTGCAGCAATTCCGCAGAAACTAGCAGAAATTCCGCTGCGTAAAAACGGCACCATTTCTCAATGCCAGGAAATGGTGACAACTTCTCTGAAAAACTCAGCAATTCAGTCCACTTTCCGCAGCAGGAATTGACTTGCTGCGCTACAAAAACTATGCACTGCAGGTGAATTTCTGCAAGGAAATTTTACGCAGCAATTCCGGACGGAAAATATACAGCAATTCCGCTACGTGTGGAAAAGCCCTTAAAAGGATTTAAAAAATATCCCATTTAGTATCTGTTCTCATATATCTGTAGTCTTATATCTAAGGTTCGGTTTACATCACGTTTTTAATCTACGTTCAATGTACGCGTTAAACATATACACTACAAACGTACACAAATGTATACATTTCATTCCTCCGTCAAGTGTTTTTTGACGTATAAGTTAAACGTAATGTTATATGTTGGTCTGATTTTTATTAAAAGAAAAACAAACACGTTTTTTTTGTAAATGAAGAAAATTCTGAATAAAGTTTGTTGAAAAAAAAGACAAAGGAAGTATGTGTGGTGTGGAGTAGTATAGTTGCGATAGAAAGTATTGTGTTAATTATTGTGTACTGAAGCAAAATTATTACAGCTTTATCTGTTTGATGGCGTCTTCTGTTGCTGAGGAGGAGACAAAGATAACGGGGGGGGCTGCACTTCGAAATTGATATTAGGTACACCCGATTAATTATGTACGTGAAAGATATCGTGCCTTTTACAATTTATATTTAGATGAGACAGTAGCCAGAGAAGTTTAAGAACTATTTTCCTATGTCCATAGAAACATTTGACGTTCTCTTGGATAAAATCTGCGATGATATCCAGAAAGATGATACACGTTTCAGACTTTGTGTGGGCCCTGAGCAGCATTTGCTAGTGACACTACGCTAAGTGTATTTAAATTACAACATTTTTAAAATAATGCAATAATGTGTTTCCTCAAATTGTACTTCATGGTATTTCTGTTTTTAACCCCTTCCCGCACCTTGACGTAACTGCACGTCAATGTGTGCAGTAAGTTCGCGCACCTTGACATGCAGTTACGTCTGTGCTTTGACAGTTAACCGCCGCGTGGCGCTACACCGCAGCGGCGGTTAACTGTGCAGGGTGTCTGCCCTGCATTCCCCATTGCCGATCAGCAGCCCATCGCCGCTGATTTCGGCAGTTAACCCCTTAATTGCGGCGTTCGATTTTTGAACGCCACAATTAAGGTGTTTAGCGCCGATCGGCAGCCCCCATGTGAAATCATGGGGGCTGGCAATGGTACACATGGCAACCGGACGCCAGACAATGGCTTCCGGGCTGCCATGTACAGAAGCCTATGAGGACCAGCCGGAGGGTGGTCGTCGTAGGCTTCCTGTCAGTGTGACTGTTACGTCACAATGACAGTTAGAATACATTACACTACGTAGGTAGTGTAATGTACTCTAGCAACTATCAAAGTTGCAAGTCTAAGTGTCCCCTAGTGGGACAAGTGAAAAAAGTAAAAAAAAAAGAATAAAAATGTTTTAAAAAAAGTTTAAAAATAAAAGTTATAAGTGACATAAACAAGAACTGCTTTTTTTTCCTATAATAAGTCATTTATTATAGGAAAAAAATGAACACGTAAAAAAAAAAAGGACACATATTTGGTATCACCGCATTCGTAACAAACCCAACTATAAAACTATAATATTATTTTTTCCGCACGGTGAACACCGCAAAAAAAATAAACGAAAAATAATGCCAGAATCACTATTTTTTGGTCACCACCCCTCCCAAAATATACAATAAAAAATGATCAAAAAGTCGCATGTACGCCAAAATGGTACCGATACAAAACTACAACCCGTCCCGCAAAAAACAAGCCCTTATACAGCTTTTTTGACTGAAAAATAAAAAAAGTTACGGCTCTCAGAATATGGTGACACAAAAAATTATTTATTTTCTAAATAAGTGATTTTATTGCGCAAACGCTGCAAAACATAAAAAAACCTATATACATATGGTATCGCCGTAATCGTACCGACCCACAGAATAAAATATAATGGTCATTTATAGCCCAGGGTAAACGCCATAAAAAATAAATAAAAATCATTGTCAGAATTGATGATTTTTGGTCACCTGGCTTGCCGAAAAATGGAATAAAAAGTGATCAACAAAATCGCATGTACCCCAAAATGGTACCAATGAAAATTATAGATTGTCCTGTAACAAATAAGCCCTCACGCAGCTCCGGTGGTGAAAAAATAAAAAAAGTTCCGGCTCCCAGATTATGGCGATGCAAAATGTGCAGAGCATTCCAAAAGCGGATAAGATCTGGCGCCATTTATAAGTGCGACACCGGCCACATATCTGCGGATTATTATTTATTTACTCCATTATTATACACTCTTATTATGCTCTGATGTACTCTGCCCAGCCTACATATGCCCCCACATTATAAACTGAAATACCGGAAAAACGCCAGTGCTACTACCAAGCAAAATCTGCGATCCAAAAGCCAAATGCCGCTCCCTCCCTTCTGAGCCCTACAGCGTGCCCAAACAGCCGTTTACGTCCACCAATATGGCATCGCCATACCCAGGAGAACCCGGTTAATATTTTATGAGGTATTTGTGGCACAAACTGGGCACAACATATAGTGCACTAAAATGGCACATCTGTGGAAAATTGTAATTTTCACTCTGCACCATCCGCTGCGCATTAAACCCTTCGCGCACCATGACTTAATAGCATGTCGTGGTGTGGGGGGGGTGATATATGGAGCGTCTCACGCGCTGAGCCCGCGCCATACGCTGCGGGTGTCAGCTGTGTATTAGAGCTGACACCCGGGACTAACGGACAGAAACAGCGATCACGCTGTTACAGGAGCCTGTAAAAATGACAATATACTGCAATACATTAGTATTGCAGTGTATTCTACCAGTGATCTAACGATCGCTGGTTCAAGTCTCCTAGGGGGACTAATAAAATATGTAAAAACAAAAGTAAATAGTTATTATTAGTGGAAAAAAGTAAATAAATATTTAAAGTCCAAAAAGAAACCCTTTTCACATTTTTTCTCTAAAGTAATGTAAAAAAAAAAAAAAAAAAATACACAAAATTGGTATCACTGCATCCGTAAATGTCCAAGCTATTACAATATACCACTATTGAACTCGCATGGTGAACGCCGTGAAAAATAAAGAGTTTTAAACTGCAAAATCATAGTTTTTTGGTCACCTTCGCTCTACCAAAAAATGTAATAAAAAGTGCTCAAAAAGTCTTATGTACCAAAAAATGGTACCAATAAAAACTACAGCTCGTCCCGCAAAAAATAAGCCCTCACACCACTCTATTGATGGAAAAATAAAAAAGTTGTGGCTCTCGGAAAGCGGGGAGGAAAAACGAAAAAGAAAAAGCAAAACATGGATCAGTTCGAAAAGGGTTAATTACTTTCTAATGAAAAAAACATTTATGACCACATGTGGGGTATAGCCGTACTCGGGAGAAATTGCTTTACAAATGTTGGGCGACATTTTCTCCTTTATCCTTTGTGAAATTGAAAAAATTCAACATTTTAGTAGAAATAATGTTGATATTAATTTTCATGGCCTAATTCTAATAAATTCTGCAAAAAACGTGTGGGGCCTAAATGCTCACTATACCCCTAGATAGATTCCTTAAATGGTGTAGTTTCCCAAATGGGATTACTTTTTGGGGGCTTCCACTGTTTCGGTTTCTCGGGGGCTTTGCAAATTCAACATGACACCCAAAAACGATTCCAGCTAAATTTGAGCTCCAAAAGCCAAATAGTGCTCCTTCCCAGGAGCAGGTAAGTTATGTTTGTGTATGTAATGTGTGTATTATGTTCGTGTATGTTAGTGTTATACTGTCTGCTTAGCACTGTATCTAATCCTCCTACACTGTGCATTCGCTCAGAAAATGGCGGCACACAGTGTAAGAGGTTTGAAGATTCAACCCCCTCCTTCTCCTGGCACTAGCCAGAATAAGGGGGAATTCACACAAACGTGATTTGCGTCCGTGCAGCCCTCGTGGTTTTCACGCGGGTCGCACGGACCTATGCAAGTCTATGGGGCAGTGCAGACTGTCCGTGAGTTTTGCGCAGCGTGAGTCCGCTGCGTAAAACTCACGACATGTTCTATATTTCGGCGTTTTTCGCGCATCACGCACCCATAGAAGTCAATGGGTGCGTGAAAATCACGCGCACCACACGGAAGCACTTTCGTGGGACGCGCGTGATTCGCGCAACAGCAGTAAAAGAATGAATGTAAACAGAAAAGCACCACAAGCTTTTCTGTTTACAAACATCCAAACGGAGTGTCATAATGATGGCGGCTGCGCGAAAAGCACGCAGCCGCGCATCCATATGAACATGACACACGGAGCTGTCACGCTGCTGTCACGCTGCTGCCACGCGCGCAAAACGCAGCGTTTTTTGCACGCGCAAAGCGCTCACGTTCATATGAATCCACCCTAAGGGAGGGGGGATTGTGTGAGGACACTAGAGCGAGTGTATCTACCCCAAATTTGCTGCATAAAGCAATGAGGTTGCTTTACCACATTGACCATGATGCAATTTCAGGAACTGCTCCCTCTAGTGACCAGCACATGGAAATATTATAAATTAGAATCTAATTTATAATATTTCCTGACTTGTGAAAAAATTAAAAAAATTAAAACAATGTGTAATCACTCAGATACTAATGGTTAACTAAAAAAAAATTTCAAAAATTCTAGCGGAACATTCCCTTTATCTTTCAGCATTTTAATTTAAGAAATGTTTCTGTTCTTCTGATGAGGCAGGCAGAGTCTTCTATTAGGAGCTTATGGACACTTGTGTTCCATTTGTGATATATTAGCGGCGTCGTTGTTGCCTTGGCAACCGGTTTTCTGCTGATTAGCGTGATGTTCATTAACAGGCACTATCTTAACTTAGTGCGCATGCGCGGTCCGCACTGAGATTGCGATGCGCAACCATGGAGACGGCAGACGCCGGATATTGATGACAAGGAAGTTCCTGTCATGCGCAATGGAGAACTGCGGACGCTGGGAGTATAATGAGCTTGTACAAACTGATATACAGGTACTTTCTTGGCGATCTATATGTATCTGGTGATTATATTACATTCTGATAATATGGGGGATATTGGTTCATGTAATTATGCATTTTTCTGTTCAATCATTTTTATTAAATTTTTCACAAAAAGAGTAGATGCAAAATATACATGTCACAGATTGTTGAATACATATAGAAAGATTACAGCATCTTATTTATCGTAACTGCTTTGTATCATTACAATAGTATAACATTACAACATTACAACAAGACAACAAAACAACATCGCTAGCAGCTTGTATATCTTCAGAAGATATTGTAGGAATATGGTATCAGTTGTTTATATGGGAGCTATATTTGATGGCATAGAGTACTGGTTGACCAGCATTTCCAAACATTGGAGAATTTAGGAAAACTAAGATTACCATAGGCTATTATTCTTTCATAGGCATATGTGGAATTAATTAGCAACAACAATTCTGCCTGGGTGGGTGTATCGGCACTCTTCCAATGTCTAGTCACAACTAACTTTGCCATCGCCAATATTTTACAAGACAGTATTCTAAATCTCGGGGGGACGTCTTCCATGTGTAAGAACAGTAGAGCTAAATGAGGGGATACAGGAATCCGTATGTGAAACAAGGACTCCAATAAAGCAAATACCTCTCTCCAGTAGCTTAGTATTACTGGACACTCCCAAAGTACATGTAGTAGTGTACCTCTATTACCACAGCCCCTTCAACATGTTTCTGAGACATCTGGGAACATTACATGTAGTTTGTCCGGGGTATAATACCATTGTAGATGGGTTTTAAGAGCCGCTTCTACATGGGAGCTACATTGCAACGCACTGTGAATCTGTTTGTATGCTTTCCTCCATGCTTCTTCCCCAAATGACTTTCCCAACATCCGCTCCCATAATAGGATATTGTGAGTTTTACAAAAATCAGCGTGGCCTGTCAAAGTATCATATATTCCTTTCAGTATCTTAGTAGGTTTGGCCAGCAAGCTAAAAAGTTTTGTGTTACAGATAGGGTGAAAGTTCTTTAAGGTTGATATAAAGTGTCTGACCTGAAAATATTTATAAAAATCGCTTCTTGGAAGGGAGTATGTGAGCTTTAAATATTCAAAGGAGCTCAATTGTTCATTACAATACAACTGAGATATTCGGGTGAGTCCCCCGGCCTTCCAGTTGTTTAAATTTAAATGAGGAATAGCCAATTCTAGCACTTCTAGAGGGACCTGCGAGTTGGGAAGAGGCAAACGATTAGTGGAGTGTTGTTGTATATAGTACCAACACCCTAAGGTTGCTTTAGTAATTGGGGAGACGTGTGAAGGCGTGGCTATGTTCCAAAATTCGAGAAACATTAGGGCTTTCAGGCTAGAAGGATAAACATAAGATGTTTCTATTTGAACCCAATGTATTGAGAGATTAGCCTTCCACCCCGGACTGAAGAGTGCCACCAGAGTGGAAGAATAATAGGCATAAATATCTGGTATGCCCAATCCCCTAATCTTCTATCTCTGGTCAAAATATGTGCTGCGACACGTGGCTTGAGATAAGACCAAATAAATTTCATGATAGCCTTTTGGATACATTTGAAAAAAGATTTTGGTACAGCTATTGGGACCGTTCTAAACAGGTACAACAGTTTAGGTAATAATAACATTTTGAAGGCGGCAATCCTCCCTATCCAAGACACTTCAAATTTATGTAATCTAGCCATTTCAACCTGGATTGTTTGCAGAAGGGGTTCATAGTTAGATCTGTATAATGACTTGTGAGATTGTGTCAGAGTGATACCCAGGTATGTAATACCTTTGTCTTTCCAGTCAAATGGATATCTATACTTGAGGAAATGGAGCACAGAGGGTGAAATGATCAGTGGTAGTATTTAAGACTTCTGGGTATTTAATTTGTATAGCGAGACTTGCCCAAATTTTTGAATACATTCTAACGTAGCTTCTAAGGAATCTTCTGGGGAGGATAAGGAGAGTATTACGTCGTAAGCGTATAGGGAAATTGTATGAACTCGATTATCAATGCAGATACCGTGAATGTTGGTGTGCGTTCGTAAGATTTGAGCTAGGGGTTCCATAGATAATATAAACACAAGGGGGGATAGAGGGCAGCCTTGTCTAGTGCCGTTAGTAATTTGGAAAGTATCAGACAACACTCCATTAGTATACACCTGGGCTGAGGGGCACGAATATAGAGCTTTAATATCGTCCATTATACACCCTCTGAACCCCATTTTTCCCAGCGTAGAAAAAGCATATTCCCTATGGATACGATCAAACGCTTTTTCAGCGTCTAGTGCTAGCATTACTGAGGGTATCTCTGATTGTTCTATAGTATGTAGAATACCTAGCACCCTGCGGGTATTGTCTGAGGCTTGTCTACCCTTCACAAATCCCACTTGGTCTTCTCCAATCAGAGTGGGCAGCAAGGGGGCAAGTCTCATAGCCAAAATTTTTGCGTATATTTTAACGTCTACATTTAATAGTGAGATAGGTCAGAAGTTTTGAGGGGCATCTATAGTTTTTCCTGGTTTCGGGATGGTGACAATTAAGGCAGACTGGTTTTCGGCTGGCAAAGACCCAGAGTCCATTGCTTTCTGAAAAAATCTACACATAGCAATAATGTTCCCTGTAGTGATTTATAATACATGTTGGTAAGTCCATCCGTGCCAGGGGACTTGCCATTGGGTAATAACTTGAGAGCATCAGATATTTCCTTTTCTAGGAACGGGGCATTTAAACTCGACAATTGGGTCTTGGAAAGGTGAGGTAGATTTATTTTTTTGCAGAAAGGCCTGGATATCTGCTTCCGACGGATGAGGGGGGAAAGGGTCTTTTCCCAAATTATATAGAGAGGAGTAAAAAGCTCGAAATTGGTTAGCAATGTCTGTGGGGTGTGTTATTTTCATTTGGGTGTGGGGATCTAGCAGAAATGGGATCTTGGATTTTTGGTGTTGCGCCTTCAATCTAGCCGCCAACAACTTGCCGGCTTTATTATTCTGTGAGTAATACCGTGCTTTGGTTTTTTTGAGATTCTTCTCATAATTGGAAAGTAAGCTGCATCTAAGGCGTTGTCGGAGAATAAAAAGCTTTTCAGCGTTTTGTGGCGTCTGCTTAGTATTATTTTGGGTTTCCATGGAGCGAATTTCTGCTGTAAGGGAAGATATTAAAGCCATTTTTTGTTTTTTAACTATATGTCCTAAGCGAATGAGAGTACCTCTAATAAAGGCTTTGTGGGCGTTCCATAGGGTAAAATCATTGATTTGGGAATTATCGTTTTGTTGGAAGTATTCTCGGAGGTCATTGGCAATAGTTTGTTTATGTTCTGAATGGGACAGTAAAAAAGGGTTGCATCTCCAGAGGTAAGTAGGGTTAGACATATTTCTTTCCTCAAGGGTCAAGGTTATTGCTGCATGATCAGACCACTTAATGGTCTCTATTGACGAGTTTTTAGTAGAAAAGAGCGATTCTTTGTCCACAAGAAACATATCTATGCGGGAGTAACTATTATGGGTTGGAGAGTAGAAAGAATAATCTTTCTCTGTACTATGCTGAGCCCGCCAGACATCATAAAAATCTTGTTTCCCCACCAAAGGTCCAAGCTGAGCTTGTGATTGACGCGTGGGATTCGTGGTATCCAGAGAGGCATCAACTATAGCGTTGAAGTCTCCACAGATTATCACCCTTCCTTGACGAAGTTTGTTCACTAGTCGGAATATTTTATGAAGAAAACGAATTTGGTGACGGTTGGGAGCATACACGTTTACAATTGTATATGTTATGTTGTTAATCATGCATATTAATATAATGTATCTACCATTTGGGTCGATATGGGCCTGAATCTTCTGAAAAGCTATCGAGTTTTTTACAGCAATTAGAACCCCTCTGGACTTAGCCGTGTAATGTGATTGGAATATGTGAGGAAATAAATTGTGATTTATGCGATTCGCATCTGTTTGTAATAGGTGCGTTTCTTGGGCACATAAAATGTCACATACTATAGATTTAGATTCTTGCCACATATGCGCTCTTTTATGCGGACTATTAAGACCGTTTACATTAAGTGAGGCTATTTTAATAACCATTATAACTGTAAAGAAGTGCGGTGCAATGCCCTATCTGAGGAGGTATTAGTTTGTTTTCCCCTTTACCTGTATACAGTGTGATCAGCCCAGTCAATTTCCACTGACCATATTCACAATAGGTGTCTCTGCTGCTAGCACAAAAATATAAAAAATAAATAAACAATGAACAATAGATTCTACACAAATCTAGCACGAACCATGAACAGATGAAACTGTCCACCAGAATGGGGGCAAAAACAGTCAGCTTGATGTCGGGCCAAGATGACCGCAACTACACCAGTTGTAGCTAAGCCTCGGCTAAGGCTTTGGTGAAGGATATTCCTTCATGTCAGAGACCAGTAGAGATAGAGGAGAAAAGAAGACACAGATCAGTCCTTTCAACGCTTGTATTGTTTCCGGTAATTCACCACCTGCCAATCATCCCGTACTCTCTGGGGAGGGTGGTTAGATGGTTGATCTTGTAGATGTACCGGTATGTCCCATGTTATCAGTAGGACTACTCCTTCTGAAATGTTTCGAATCACGTGCAGAGAGTTGTTCCGATGAATAAGTAGGCGAACCGGGAATCCCCAGCGGTACAGGATCTTGTTATCCCGTAGGGCATTTGTGATAGGGGCCAAACTTCTTCGTAGTTGCATCGTCGCCGCTGAGAGATCCGTGAAAATGGATATCATACTGTATTGCGATGGCGTAGCATCTTTTCTCTTGAGGGACGTCATCAACTGTTCCTTGATATGGTAAAAATGAATGCGGGCTAATACGTCGCGCGGTACTTCTTCTGCCAGATGTTTTGGTTTTGGAAGTCTATGAATTCTGTCTATAATGATATCCCTCGGAGTACATCCAGGAAGCATGGTTTTAATGAATTCTTGCGCAAATTTAAGCAGATCAGGCGCAGCAACATCTTCAGGGATCCCTCTAAACTTGATATTGTTTCTACGGGATCTATCCTCTAGGTCAGCCATTTTTGCTTTTATCTGAGAAACTTCTGTTTCTAGGTCGTAGTGTGCATCAATCAGCTCATTATGAGACATGACAAATTCACTGAGTTTAGATTCAGCATGTTGGACTCTAATCTCTACGTCTTGCACTGCTGCTGACAAGGGATGTAACATTTTAGCAAAGCCTGCTTGCAGGGAGGTGCTAAGAGCCTGAAGCATGGTCTTCATTGCAAGCTCTGTGACTAAATTAGCTGAGGAGGGCAGGTCGTCTAAGTTTTTCCCCTCTGACAAAGGAGCCCCAGGGGATATACAGTCTCCTACCTGGGTTGATGGAGATGCCGGAGGAGACCGTCTCTGCCTCTGTTGTGATGAACTCCTGGAACTCGGTAATGGTGGTCATGGGGATGCAGAGGTAGGTGCTGATGGCTGAAGATGGCGCCCACGCCGACCTGAGTGAGTGAGGTCTGCAGCAGGGAGACCCCGGGTAGCCTTAACCGTATTTGTAGCAGTGAGTGGAGGAGCTAGCATCGGGACAGAGGTACTTCTCCTCTGTGTGGCTGCAGCCGTATGGAGTCGAGATGGTGAGTGCGGAGGCAGCTCGGAGGTAAGGGAGCCAGTCAAGGAGCACGTGTCCCCTCCATCTTGAATCTCCTCTGTGTGGCGTGGAGGGAAGAAGTCCGTGAGCTTGGTCGGTCTCGGTGCGGGCTTCCGACGTCTCGGCATGTTGGCTTGATACTCCGATCTGTGCAGGGAACTGACTCCAGTTAGTAGTTGTGCTGGTTTTGAGGCTTTAGTCGCGTTAATGTAGGATATAGTGCAGGAGCTCTGTACTCACGCGGCCATTCGGATCGACCGCCAAGCCACGCCCCCGTAATTATTCATTTTTTAGGGGTATATATTTATTGTTGATACTAAAAGTGTTCAGGAAGTGATGTGTAATTTGACGTGTTATAAAAAGTATGCACTGATTCATTATCACTATGCTTGACAAAGACCCAACAGGGGTTGAAACTTTGCATTTTTTATTGCTTGGTGAATAAAGACCAATACCTTTTGGATATTTGAGTGCTGCAGTCTTTCTTCTATCTACTCTGTGCAAGTTGTCCCTCTGGACCTGAGATGTTTGTGCTGCGTGCGCCATCCCTCGCTGGGATATTTTGCCTTCTCCTCTGAACATTCATTTGGTAGTGCTGCTGACTTCTTCTTTACACTATATATACACACACATGTACACATCACATACACTATATATACACGCATTTACACATCACACACTATACACCGCGTTCCAAATTATTATGCAAATGTTATTTTTCGCTGATTTTCCTAAATAGTCGATGCAAATGACAGTCAGTATAATCTTCAAGCCATCAACCGTTGGAGTATAATGCAAATTTTATTGAACAAATCTCCTAATGATAACAGATTATTTTTTAGCAGTAAAAAACTCAAATTATTATGCACAACAGAGATCAAAACATTTTAAAAGTTGTAAAGAGAACTAAAATGGTAATTTGTTGAATTTGCAGCATCAGGAGGTCATATTTACAGAAATCAAAAGCTCTATCAATAAAAAAAAAAAAAACTTAACAGGTCAAGTTACATGTTAACATAGGACCCCTTCTTTGATATCACCTTCACAATTCTTGCATCCATTGAATTTGTGAGTATTTGGACAGTTTCCGCTTGAATATCTTTGCAGGATGTCAGAATAGCCTCCCAGAGCGTCTGTTTTTATGTCAACTGCCTCCCACCCTCATAGATATTTTGCTTGAGGATGCACCAAAGGTTCTCAATAGGGTTGAGGTCAGGGGAACATGGGGGCCACACCATGAGTTTCTCTCCTTTTATGCCCATAGCAGCCAATGACACAGAGGTATTCTTTGCAGCATGAGATGGTGTATTGTCATGCATGAAGATAATTTTCCTACGGAAGGCACGATTCTTATTTTTGTACCACGGAAAAAAAGTGGTCAGTCATAAAATCTACGTACTTTGCAGAGGTCATTTTCACACCGTCAGGGACCCTAAAGGGGCCTACCAGCTCTCTCCCCATGATTCCAGCCCAAAACATGACTCCGCCACCTGCTTGCTGACGTCGTAGCCTTGTTGGGACATGGTGGCCATTCACCAACCATCCACTACTCCATCCATCAGGACCATCCAGGGTTGCACGGCACTCATCAGTAAACACGGTTTGAAAATTAGTCTTCATGTATTCCTGAGCCCACTGCAACCGTTTCTGCTTGTGAGCATTGTTTAGGGGTAGCCGAATAATAGCTTTATGCACACTTGCAAACCTCTGGAGGATCCTACACCTTGAGGTTCGCGGGACTCCAGAGGCACCAGCAGCTTCAAATACCTGTTTGTTGCTTTGCAATGGCATTTTAGCAGCTGCTCTCCTAATCCTATTAATTTGTCTGGTAGAAACCTTCCTCATTATGCCTTTGTCTGAACAAACCAGTCTGTGCTCTGAATCAGCCACAAATCTTTTCACAGTATGATGATCACGCTTAAGTTTTCTTGAAATATCCAATGTTTTCATACCTTGTCCAAGGTATTGCACTATTTCACGCTTTTTGGCAGCAGAGAGATCCTTTTTCTTTCCCATATTGCTTGAAACCTGTGGCCTGCTTAATAATGTGGAACGTCCTTCTTCAGTAGTTTTCCTTTGATTGGGCACACCTGGCAAACTAATTATCACAGGTGTCTGAGATTGATTACAATGATCCAAAGAGCCCTAAGACACAATACCATCCATGCGTTTAATTGAAAAACTAATAATTAAATGTTTATGACACTTAAATCCAATGTGCATAATAATTTGGAACACGGTATATATACATCACACACACTATATTTACACACATGAACACATCACACACTATATATACACACACACACACACACACACACACACATGTACACATCCCATACACTATATATACACACATGAACACATCACACACTATATATACACACACATCACACACTATATATACACACACATCATATACACTATATATACACACACATGAACACATCACACACTATATATACATATCACACACACGTACACATCACATACACTATATATACACACACACAAACACATCACACACTATATATACACACACACACATGTACATATCACAGACTTACAAATATGCACATTACATGCACACATTATACACATATAAAGTACACATTGTAAACACACATGCACTTACTTTTATGTAGCATATTTGTGGAGGGAGTTCAGCAGGTTGATGGGGTGATGGTCTGCTCACAGCCCTACACAGCATGCGCAGACAGTCTCCCCTCCTCCTCCCTCATGTCCCGACTGGTAACAGAAGGAGGAGGAGGAGGAGGAGAGATTGTGTGAAGAGCAGGGAAGGGGGGCTGGAGGGGGAGATTTTAGCGTAGCACAGGGAGATTTTGTAATAGCAGCACAGACCAAGGCTGCTATTACAGTCGGACGGCAGTTCTTAGCTGCTGTGCCGGCCGCCCCCTTACAAATGCTGTACCCTGCTGCCTGAGCCGACACTGATTGTTTGGACGGCCAGCAGGCGGCCCACTGTTTAGCGGCCCATCTGGCGTTTGCCAGAACTGCCCGATGGCTAGTCCGACCCTGCGTGGTGCCCCTCAGTTCATTGTCCTACTTTTAAAAGCGAGCAAGCTGGGACCTATATCTAAGCCTAGGATATGAGATAAAGTCTTCTGAGCCACTGTATCTAATCCGGTCCAAGCTATAGGGGTTGTAGGGCTATAGATATGCTGTCCCCGATAGATGTATATATATATATATATATATATATATATATACATACACACACACACATAATTTTTTTTGGGGGGGGGACATAGGTATTGGGGCTTTTGCCGCATACATTTTAAGACCTTAGCAACGCCAGTGGCTGCTAGTGCTGCATCATTGGGTCACTTGGGAGACCCAGCGATGCAGCTGAAAGCTGCGGGCCATCGGCCATGAAGAGAAGTTGGGGGGCCCAAGAAGAACTTTTGCCTTCAGCTACGCCCCTGCTGCAGCGGTTACATGATACGTGTAACCACCATGCAAACCACCATGCATGTATCCGCCTCTGCGCTGTTTGCAGCCCCCACTAAAAACTTTTCACTACAAGGATAACCCCTTTAGGATCATGGGTGCAGCTTGTAATATAGATTGCAATCCATATGGTTTAAGCATAGACAAGTGGTCATGCTGAAAGTGAAATTATAGATTTATTTACACCACATAAACAACCTGCCTAGGAGTACACAAACTAAAAAATGTCAGCGTCCATGTGAACACTTGAAATTGAAAAAGGATGATCAAAAGCATAGTACACGTCAATATACTTTGACGCACTGTTCAGTTCGATGTGATTGTAAAAATTATACATAATAATTTTCATATAAAGAATAACAACTAAAAATTAATGTACTTACAATGCGACAAAACCTCCTATATATACACACACTACCGTTCAAAAGTTTAGGGTCACTTAGAAATTTCCTTATTTTTGCAAGAAAAGCACAGTTTTTTTCAATGAAGATAACATTAAATTAATCAGAAATACACTCTATACATTGTTAATGTGCTAAATGACTATTCTAGCTGCAAACGTCTGGTTTTTAATGCAATATCTACATAGGTGTATAGAGGCCCATTTCCAGCAACCATCACTCCAGTGTTCTAATGGTACATTGTGTTTGCTAACTGTGTTAGAAGGCTAATGGATGATTAGAAAACACTTGTGCAATTATGTTAGCACCGCTGTAAACAGTTTTGCTGTTTAGAGGAGCTATAAAACTGACCTTACTTTGAGCTAGTTGTGAATTTGGAGTATTACATTTGTGGGTTCGATTAAACTCTCAAAATGGCTAGAAAGAGAGAGCTTTTATGCGAAACTCGACAGGATATTCTTGTTCTTAGAAATGAAGGCTATTCTATGCAAGAAATTGCCAAGAAACTGAATATTTCCTACAACGGTGTGTACTACTCCCTTCAGAGGACAGCACAAACAGGCTCTAACCAGAGTAGAAAGAGAAGTGGGAGGCCCCGCTGCACAACTGAGCAACAAGACAAGTACATTAGAGTCTCTAGTTTTAGAAATAGACGCCTCACAGGTCCTCAACTGGCAGCTTCATTAAAGAGTACCCGCAAAATGCCAGTGTCAACGTCTACAGTGAAGAGGCGACTCCGGAATGCTGGCCTTCAGGGGAGAGTGGCAAAGAAAAAGCCATATCTGAGACTGGCTAATAAAAGGAAAAGATTAATATGGGCAAAAGCACACAGACATTGGACAGAGGAAGATTGGAAAAAAGTGTTATGGACAGACAAATCGAAGTTTGAGGTGTTTGGATCACACAGAAGAACATTTGTGAGATGCAGAACAACTGAAAAGATGCCATCTGTCAAGCATGGTGGAAGTAATGTGATGGTCTGGGGTTGCTTTGGTGCTGGTAAAGTGGGAGATTTGTACAAGGTAAAAGGGATTTTGAATAAGGAAGGCTATCACTCCATTTTGCAATGCCATACCCTGTGGACAGCGCTTGATTGGAGCCAATTTCATCCTACAACAGGACAATGACCCAAAGCACACCTCCAAATTATGCAAGAACTATTTAGGGAAGAAGCACGCAGCTGGTATTCTATCTGTAATGGAGTGGCCAGCGCAGTCACCAGATCTCAACCCCAAAGAGCTGTTGTGGGAGCAGCTTGACCGTATGGTACGCAAGAAGTGCCCATCAAGCCAATCCAACTTGTGGAAGGGGCTTCTGGAAGCATGGGGTGAAATTTCTCCCGATTACCTCAGCAAATTAACAGCTAGAATGCCAAAGGTCTGCAATGCTGTAATTGCTGCAAATGGAGCATTCTTTGACGAAAGCAAAGTTTGAAGGAGAAAATTATTATTTGAAATAAAAATCATTATTTCTAACCTTGTCAATGTCTTGACTATATTTTCTAGTCATTTTGCAACTCATTTGATAAATCTAAGTGTGGAAAACACAAAATTGTCTGGGTGACCCCAAACTTTTGAACGGTAGTATATAATATATAATATATAGAGAGAGAGGAGAAATAACACACAGATGCTGCTGGTATGCTCAAAATACTCCTCTGGAGGTTTATTGCCAAACTCAATTATAATAATATCATTCAAATGGGGTGTAGGCTTGAGGTTAACCAATCAGAGGCAATGTGACAATAACTCTTATTCAGCCAATCGCAGATGATAAGAATATTTCAAGTACATAATTCTAATTCTACATTAAAATGCTGACATCAGGTAACACCTGGAAACAAGCATATAATGGGCAGTTGTTAGTGGTTTGTTCCCATGGGGGAATTTGTTGCGATAATGAGAAATAGTTGCACTTTGTCTGGGCGTTCAGCCAACCCGCTACAATGGGGTATGAAGACCATATTATGAACACATAAAGATAAGACATTTCTTTGAATTATATAGAGGAAAGTTCATTACAAAATGGAGAATACATATTTTAGTAATTCGGCATCCTGCTTGATAATTCATACTGTAATTTAATACAGAGAATATAAGCAAATAAACCATCCTTCATACTATCTACACAGTCCGTGCTGCTGCTAGAGGCAAGATAGCTAATACAAGTGATTAAGATAAACTATTATAATGCACGCACTATAATACCTTTTCACTGAAAGTGGAGCTTTAATAATGCCCGCTTGGTAGGTAATTGTGGGAACCTTGCTAGCAAAGAAGTCAGGAATTAAGATAGACGTTCCTCTTTTGAATAATAGCATTAGTAGGTGTGTGAGTGACATGTCATATGATATTGTGAAGGCAGAAAAGCAACTGAACAATAAGTTTGCACAAGAAGGGGATGAATCAATGGCTTTCAAGAGGGAAAGTTTTAACAAGAGTATTGCAGCTTCAAAACATCTTACTTATATTTTTCAAGAATACCAATAAAGCAAGATTTTCAAGCTTTTTGGAAGATGCTGCATTTCTGCAGACATTGACTTACTTACTTAGCCAGTAAACATGCTCACCGCCACAGACAACTTTTCGCTATCAAGAACAAACAAAAAGGTTGGAAAACACCTGCAAGTACATCAAGTTGCTAGTCAGCCTGATGAAGAAGTCATTGCATCAGAAATCAGCCATTTGAAATCCTTGTCAAAGAACCGGAAGCATTATTTTCCTTCCTAAGTCCACATGGGTTTGATTTGAGCAGAATTCTGCAGCAAATCCAACCAAGAATTTGCAGGGAAATCCACAAGACAAATCTGAACCATGCTGCAGTTTTTTCTGTGGATTCCCTAAGTAGCCAAAAAATAAAGTAATTAATTTCAAATCTGCACTTGCGGATTCTGCTGCTGATCCACGGGTAATATGAAATCAAAGGGGAAGATCAACAACAAATTCATGCTCATTCCGTGACAGAAATGGAGTCCTCAATATTCATGAGTTGCTGCTAGCGCCGCCCAAATTGATGTCTTATCCTTCGGATAGGACATCAATATTAGATCAGTGGGGCCCCGAATCTCGGCAACCCCACTGATCAGCTGTCTGAAGGTGCCTCAGCGCTGGTTTGATCGCTGCAGCCTCTTCATAGTTTACATAGGTTTCATTTTTTTTGTACTTACAAATGCTGTTACTTTCATAGTGGCTGTTGAAGGCTATATGGGACATCCCTGCAATACCTTGCACAGCCACTATGTAAGGAATGGCATGAGCAAGTACATACAGCTGAAACACGAAGTAAACAATGAAAAGGCTACAGCGCTCACTCGAGCACCATGGCCCCTTCAAACAGTTGATCAGCGGGTGTGCCGAGAGTCGGAACCACAACGATCGAATATTGATGGCTTAACTTTTGGATAGGCCATCAATTTTGAAATCCTGGCTGACCCCTAAATTGCACAGCTCACCCTGCATAAAGAAGAACAGAAAAGTGAACTCTCGTGTGATCAAACACTGAAGATAATAGCCAAGTACCAACTGATGTATTTTTAGGCATTCATAAATAATATCCTGCACTCTTTGAAAAAGCTGTGAATATTCTACTTCAGTTCTTCATGTCTTATCTTTGTGAGCAAGTCTTCTCATGCCTGACAAACATTAAAAGCAAGCAAAGAAACTGTCTGCTTTCTGTTGAAGATGAATTGAGAGTGTGTTTTTCATAAATCTGGCCATTGATACAACGTTTATGCAAAAGAAACAGCAAGCTGAGGTATTACAGTTGAAAAATAAGGCCCCATTCACACGAATGTATTTTTGCGGCCAAAATTTACCCGCAAATCTTCGGGTGAATTGCGGCCCCATACATTTTAATGGGCCCATGCACACGACCGTGGTTTCCATGGTCCGTGAATTGCCCAGGAGCATGGACCGCAAAAAGAACAGACATGTCTTATTACAACCGTGTTTTGCAGTCCAGGCTCATAGAAATGAATGTATGCGGTCATGTGCATGGACAGCGTTTTGCGGGCGGCCGCGGTTGACACTCCGCGGCTGTCCGATCCGCAAGTCACGGCCCGTGCACACCACTACGGTCGTGTGCATGAGGCCTAAGTGTCTTTTTCTCCCAATTTCAAAGCAAAATTCAGGTACTAATAGCAAGCAGTGATTTGTAAGTATTGCGTGTTACTTGTTTATTGGGAGCAGGTTGGTAGGCACCTAGGAAAAAGTGACCATAGCATAATACATTTTCGCCTGTCTTTCCATAGGAATACTGAACTTCAAGAAGGCAAAAATTGATCAGCTTAGGGCCTGTTCACATCACGTTTTTTGTTTACGCCGAGCGGATACGTTTGAATACACTAAAACGATATTCAAACATACCCCCACGACGTATAGATAGACAATAATTGTCCCAACGTAGACCAAAGTACTGTACTTTTGTCTATGTTTAGCCACATTTACGTCTTTTTACGTTTTTTTTTTGTAGTATGGAATAGCGTATACTACTACGCTATTCTGTTCTTTAAAAAAAAACGCATACCTGACATATATATATTTTTTTTAACATTTAATATATAGAGAGAGAGAGAGAGAGAGAGAGATACGAACACCCTTTAATATTTTATATATATCAGGAACAAAAAACTAGTAACAGCACCAGGACTTCAATGTAGGGGAGATGTTGGTTTATTCACCACCGGCTAGAGAAAAGTTCAGGTGTGAACCGAAACGTTGCTCATTCTTTCCACCTGGTGGTGAATAAACCAACATCTCCCCAACATTGAAGTCCTGGTGCTGTTACTAGTTTTTTGTTCCGGTTATTCCATTCCAAGGAGTTGGATTCATCCTTTTACTCGTAACGTGCACATGGCCTGATGTTCAGGTTGCCTTGAGTGCTGTGTTTTTCCTATCTATTTGAGATTATATATATATATATATATATATATATATATATGTGTCTGTGTGTGTGTGTGTGTGTGTATATATGTGTCTTTTTATATATATAGTTATGAGTCAGCACACATAAATACAGTATATATACACACATATATATATATATATATATATATATATATATACACATACATACACACTACCGTTTAAAAGTTTGGGGTCGGCATTGATCGAATACATTGCGGTGTCAGAGGTGGAGATGTCAAGAGGACACTTGCACAAAAAGAGTGCAGGTGGATTGTCACATTGGGTACTATGACCCCTCATGGTCTCAATGAGAATCTGAGCTTTTCCGCCTACTTATAAGAATTCCCTCTTTGTTTAAATATCGCTTTATCTACTTAGAAAATGTCTCTCTTTTATAAATATTCCCTTAAATTTTAAGTGTTATTAATTGATATTTACGCCTGTTCTTTTCGTATTGTCATATTTAGTTGACTGGGTGATTTAAATTTGCTGTCCTTCTGATATATCCTTCGATAACATTTTGGATGCAGCGACCAACCACCGAGGACAAGAAGAAATCTATTATATTTGTCACCTCTGTTTGCTTTGACATCTCCCTATTTTTAACAAACGGTCTTTTTGTCATTCAATGTGACGTAAATTTCTGTCATTTTCCCCTTTTTTACGGCTTTATTATTGCATGATTTAATTAACATTTATTATTTCTCTTACATGTCACTTATCGCAAGTATATATATATTTTTGCTTGCGTCCTCGATTCATGTTGATCATGTTATTCTTGCTCACATGTGTTTTGTGAAATTCTTTTAAACATGTATATATAACTTATAATCCTATGGTTATCACTTCTCTATGAGCAGTAGTTTTAATGTATTATAATGTATGGTTTGTCATTATATCACTGCATTACCAGTAACACATTTATGTATCTGTCAAAATAATCTTATGGTTATCACTCTTCTATGAGCAGTAGTTTGAATGTATTATAATGTATGGTTTGTCATTATATCACTGCATTACCAGTAACACATTTATGTATCTGTCATAATGAATGTAGAGCGTTTATTATGGTCACTTCCACTTACCTTATTATCTCTTGTTCTGTTGTCTTTTTCTCTTTGTTCTTCTTTTTCTTTTCCTTTCTTTCTCTTTCCTTCTCCCTTTCTTGCTTCTTTCTTTTTCCGTAATAAGGGATAAAATAGGACATCCGTTAGCTTTTTATCTACATTAAGGCCCAAAAATAAATGTCTTTTCCACACTTACTTCAACACTCTCTTGTCCCGGGGTCGCGCATGTGTTGGCGAGTCTGGGAGCCTCACCCGGCTCTCTGTCGTCTTTACGCTCGTGCTGCGCCTGCTCTGTCTCCATGGACACGCAGGGGGCACGCAGGCGCAGTGCGAGCGTGACGATGGACAGCTGGGATCTCGCGGCTCATGTCGGACTCTCGCGCATGCGCCGGGGACCGGAACAGAGGACAGACACCGGAACACAATAGTCATTACCTACCCAGTCACATATAAAACCGGACAATGCCAAGTCACAATATACTACCCCCTGAGGAAGCTAGATTGGCGAAACGCGCGTCGGGGCGCTACCATATCAGGCTGCAGTGTGGGGCCACCTTAACATCCAATTCTATGGGTAAGCCTGCTGCAATATTTACCGTGTTTAACAGACTCTTTTTGTCTTGTATATGCTTTGGATACTTGACTCTTCTTTTGGCTGTGTTTGCCCGACTCTGACCCTTCTCTCTTGATCTATCTTTCATTATGGCGTAATTGGTTATGCAACCCTTTGCTTTTGGGCACCTAGGAGCATACGGTTATATGATGAACCTTCTGTTTCGCTTGAAACTGTATCTGTGTCGTTACAAATAGGTTGCATACACGCCCATACTATATGACTTAGACGGGTGATTATTGGTCTTTGTGAGGCTAACACAACTGCCAAGGAATTCTTTGTGCAGGACACTTTAGACTTAATCAATTTGAAGCAACCACACTGTTTCTTTTTAGATCCCTTTGAATTTTATATACATGTCATTTTATGTTGTATGTCCTAATAAAATTTGTAATTTCCCAAACATTTGTGGCGCAACGGCTTCTTTTTCTCAAAGTTTTCTATAAAGTAAAAATATGCCCAGTTGGGCATTTAGCAACTCATTAGCATAAATCTAAAATCGCTAATAAAGTGGTGAAAACAGATCGTTTTATTAAATAAAAAGCATTACTGTCACCTACATTATAGCGCCCATCTCCTTATATAGGAGATAGGCCACTTATAATGTGGTGACAGCGCCTCTTTAAGTTATGCTTATTTATTTAGTATTTGTTGCTGGTATATATTAATGCATTGTTTTTTCTGTTTTTGTTAATAAAATGGCTGCTGTGGCCAATTCATTCCAGCTCTAAGTCTCAGTGTCATCATTTGGTGAAAGAAAGGTAAAGGGTAGTTTAAGGGAGTTGGGAATGTCACACGCAGTTAATGCTTTAAGGGTTACGGAACCGTACTCTGTTTATCCCACGGTCAAGAACGGCCGGAGCTGAGACCCGGGTGCAAGAGGAGGCCATATGACCGGGGGAAACAGGAAGGGGAGCAGCTTGGACACGAGGCAGTTTGAGCGCCAGTCTGTCCGGAAACACAGCAAGGAGCAGTTGTCCCAACCTCCCTCCCTATTTGTTTTTGTTTTTTTGGGGGGGTTATGTTCTAGGGGTCCATGTTGTTTGGGCAGGTGTCATGGCAGCGTATGGCGGGTTTTGGGGGGTCCTTGGAGTTGGTTAAAATTGGTGGTGGTGCGATTCATACTGGTGATTGTTCCTCCCAGATTATACATGGTGGGGGATCTGGCTTATATGGGCTCCTGCTGAATGGGGTCCCGGGGAGAAAAATGGAAATGCTTTAGCCATCTGCATTTCGCATTGTGCCCCTGAGCCTGTAGCAGGACGGCTGGGGGTAAAAAATACAGATATGGGCAGAATGGCGCCAGATCCTTCTTATTATCTCCAAGAACCTTCCCAATTTTCCGTTTGGGGTGTATGGTTTTCACGTCAATGATGTTTGTATGGGGGGCTTGCACGGAAAGGTTATTAAGTTATGGTTATTTATTTGGTATTTGTTGCTGGTATTTATTAATGCGTTGTTTTTTCTGTTTTTGTTAATAAAATGGCTGCTGTGGTCAATTCATTCCAGCTCTAAGTCTCAGTGTCATCATTTGGTGAAGAAAGGTAAAGGGGTAGTATAAGGGAGTTGGGAATGTCACACGCAGTTAATGCTTTAAGGGTTACGGAACAGTACTCTGTTTATCCCACGGTCATGTGGATAAACAGTCATCCTTACCTCTGTGGGAGAAGTGTTTTGGTGTGCTGCTGTATCAAATAAAATTGTTGTATGCTCCATCGAATGCCGTATAGATGCCTATTTTCATCCATATAAGTCGATGGAGGCTGAAAAATCTGTGCCTACAGATAAACACAAAAACCTTGGTGCAGGCTTTGTATAAAAACTGTTTTTCTTCCCTAAACTCCATATTGGCTAGTTTTGAAGCAGGAAATACATCAGAACTTATAAGGATCCCATACAGAACACAATATAGAGCTCATATGGTAGTACATGGAACTTATACAGGGCTTGAATGGAACATTATAAGTAAAACATACGGTCAATAATACCGTACCTGTGCAGTTTACACATTTGTTCAGAGAGCCGATCGGTACCAATTCTTCATACAGCCATGTGGACGAAGCCTAACAGATGTGGTTTAGGTGCATAGACAGAAGCAATCCCCTTTGGCCTCAATGCTGGAATTTGGGGACCCTTATCACCTATTAGTATAGGTTCCAGCTAAAACTAAAGTTTTCATTTTTGTTGTCTGGAAATTGGCCTTAAAGTTAAATAATGCTGTGCACAACAAGGTCATCAAAAGTTCAGCAAGTTGTATTGCCTCTCTTAACTGTAAGTAAAAGCTAATCTTGGCGGTCATCAAATTTATTCCATAAAAGTGGTTTGTCACATTCCCATGAACTATATTATTCATGAAGTTCTCAGTGAGGGAATGACAAGATGACAAGTGGAGTAGAAAAAAACCTCATAAATTTAACAAAGCATTTTCGTTGATGTTTTCTATTCCCCAGTAGGCACTCCTTGCCTTAGCTGCCCTCTTCATACTCATAACCTTTCCTGACCTTCTAGCCATGTTTTAATGTTCATTACATTAACCCCTTCCCGTCATAAACAACTTTCAGATTTTAATTTTCATGTTTTCCTCCCCACCTTCCAAAAGCTATAACTTTTTGATTTTTCCGTCGATATAGTCCTACGAGGACTTGATTTTTGCGGGACGAGTTGTAGTTTTTCATCACAAGAAAAATGGGGGGGACCCAGGGTAGTTGGCAGGCACGATAATGATTAACAGGAAAAGAAAGGAGGATCGCCAGCAGGCGACAAGCCCAATTTCCCAACTACCAAAAAGATTGAATTTAAACTTTATTAGCTACGTATAGCAAGACAGACCACATAAACAATTTTAAAATTCTCACTACCAAGGACCGGACAAAAGGTAGTTTCCCTGTAGGTACATGCATAAGTAGGTACTGGTAGGGAACGTGTACCCCTGAGGACGCTACTCGTTAGCGAAACATGTCGGGGGGGCTTCTAATCATATTTTAATACCTACCATTGACCGGACTTACTATCTACCTAGTCAATTTGAAAATCTAACTTGCTGAACTTAGGAATACGTTCCCTACCAGTAACGTACCTACAGGCAAACTACCTTTTGTCCGGTCCTTGGTAGTGAGAATTTTAAAATTGGGGGGTTAAACGGAAGCTGTAAAGTTAGAAACAATAAAATAATTAATCTATTAATATTTTGCAGCATGATTGAACATTTTGCAGAAAATTTGAGGAATTAAAAGGGATATTCTCTTTCATTTCAACAGAGAGCTATATCCCCCTCTGACTGAGACCAGGGGTCTCAGAAGTCCAGTTAGAGGAGGAAAGACTCTCGATTAGGCGGAAGTTACAGACACACCACATACTGACATCTTTAAAAGGGTTAACAGACAGTGCCCCCTTCTGAATACTCTGCTCGGTTGGGCAACTCATCAGGAAAAAATTCCTGTGAGGCGTTTGCCTCACTTAACAGGTCCCCTGAGGTATTTCCCTCAACCCAAACTTGGAACTGGGAGTCGGATAGGGTCACCAGGTCATCAGTCATAAGCAGATGGTCAGTGTGGGTTTAGCAGGCAAGACACTCCCTACTAAGTTATATTCACAAAGATAGCAGAATCGTCTGAAGTAAGAGATTTTGTTCAGTTGGCTTTTGCGTCAACTCTTATTAAAGAGGATGATTTGGTCCTTAGAAATTGTATTGGGATCCCCGATATCCAGGCATTAATTGCACCTGAAATTGATCCAGCTCTCCTGTCCATTTCAGGCTTGTCTTGTTCCATAAGACCAAACCTTGAGGAACATACAGTTTAAGGTTGCAGATGCAGCTGGACCTTTGTTTTTAATGCTGACCAAAGCCGAACAGGAGAGTGACATGATTTACAAGAGTAGTATTAACACCCTCATCTCCTCCAAACTAGCTCTACTTAATGCGATTAGCAGGGAGATTCTCATCATTGGTCAGTCCTTTAATTACATAACGAATATAAGGAGAGCTCGCTGGTTGACATCTGCTGGAATGTCTGATTTGGCCCCTAAGAGCCATGAATATCTAAATAAGGATTCCTCATATTTATTTGGCCCTGAATTCATTCAGAAGGTGAAGGGACGATATAGAGCTCGTAAGTCATTTGCAGATTTAAAAAGACCTGCGTATTCCTTCAAACTACCTTTTCGGTCAGAGGGCCGATCCTAAAACCCCAAGGGCAGGTCCATGATTTTGAACAAGGACACATTAGGAGGTCATCCAACAGAGGACAAAGTTCTTCCTCAGCAAGAGGCGGTTATTATAGAAACTACAACAACAAAAAAACAGTCAGGTAAGGGAGACTCCGCTAATACTGTCAAGAGCATATTTGCAAGATTGGCAAATGATTACCTCGGACCTATGTGTCTTAAACAAGGCATGGTTTATGTCTTTCTCTGAAAAAATTTCCATTTCAAAGGCGCATACCCAGGTTCAGGACAGGCAGGGGCTTAGACGCAGTTCTAGAACAAGCGTTAGAAGAAGGGAAGATTTCCCTCCGGAACAGAAAGGATAAATCAGCTATTTATTTCCGATCACGAAACAGGACGGATCAGTCAGACCGGTCCTCAATGTAAAACCACTAAACAAGTTTTCAAAGGAGAAGAGTTTCCGGTTAGAAAGTATGACTGACTTAAAATTCCTTTTAAAGATAGATTTAAAAGATGCCTTCCAATCTATATATGTGGCTCCAAAGCACAGATGGCTCCTCCAATTTAAGTGGAGAAACTATACCAATGAAATGTTAAGGAATTTGGCCCTTTTAAATGCCCCATATACATTAACAAGGGTAATGAAGCGATCATAACTTTTCTGAGAAAGAAAGGAGTTCTCAGTTTAATTTACCTAGAGGAAATACTTTATTTCATCAGGACAGAGAGATCTTGATTACACACAGAGTCATGCTAATGTCCACCCTGTCAGACCAAAGTTTCCGCATAAATGTAGAAAAGTCAGTTCTTCAGCCAGCATCGAGTTTAATTTTCTTAAGTTTTCACCCGAATACAGAGACGTTTCTAATACAGGTCCCAACAGAAAAGTGTTTCGACTTAAAGGAAAGGTGTCATGATTTTTTTTTAAATTAATTAATGTGTTTTTATGTGTGTGTGTGTGTGTGTGTGTGTGTGTGTGTGTGTGTGTGTGTGTGTGTGTGTGTGTGTGTCTCATCAAAAAGTTAAGTTATTTCAGTAATTCAATTCAAAAAGTGAAACTCATATATTCTATAGATTCATTACACACAGAGTGATCTATTTCCAGCATTTTTTCTTTTGATGTTTATGGCTAACAGTTAATGAAAACCAAAATTTAGTGTCTCAGGAAATTAGAATATTAAATAAGCCCAATTTAAAAAATAATTTTTAATACCGAAATGTTGTCGTACTGAAAAATATGCACAGTATATGCACTCAATACTTGGTCGGGGCTCCTTTTGCATGAATTACTGCATCAATGCTGCGTGGCATGGAGGCGATCAGCCTGTGGCACTGCTGAGGTGTTATGGAAGCCCAGGTTGCTTTCATAGCGGTCTTCAGCTCGTCTGCATTGTTGGGTCTGGTGTCTCTCATCTTCCTCTTGACAAAACCCAATAGATTCTCTGAGGTTTAGGTCAGGCGAGTTTGCTGGCCAATCAAGTACAGGGATACTGTGGTTATTAAACCAGGTATTGGTACTTTTGGCAGTGTTGGCAGGTGATCGCCGGGATGCCGTTAGTGGCAGACTGTTGCTGGGTCTTACTAGACCCAGCACAGCCCTATCAGTAACAATCGTCACTATGAGAGGGCTGATTTCCCCTGTAACTGGGGCTGTTGTGCAGCCCCAGTTACAGTGGAAACACATGGTGTAAGAAAAAAATAAAAAAAAAATATAAAGTTCCCCAAAGGTCTTTTTTGACCTTTGAGGGACAGACCATAGTAATAAAAAAATAGTAAAGTGCAAAAAAAATTAAATAATAAATACACATAAAATACCCACCCCAAAAAAAAACTTTCCCCCTGCCAATCATTGTTGTAACGCTAGCGCTGACCCAATTACCCTAATATAGACATGTAATATATTAAAATTTACGGTAAACAATGACGATTACAAATAAAAGGTCTATTTTAGGGTAAAACTATGTTATTACCAAAAAAAAAATAGCTGAAACGTAAAAAAGCTTATTTTTTTACTATTATTTTCAAACTTTATGAATAAAAATTCTAAAATAGCAAAAAAGGTGTGCATAAAAACGATAAAAAACGAAACCTGCATTGTCTACGGAAAAAATGTCGCAAAAATCACGTCGTTAGCCCAACAAATAAAAAAGTTATAGCCATTTAACTAACACGTGCTAAAAATGGCTAAACGGTGTCTGGTCCTGAAGGCTCAAAATAGCGCGGTCCTGAACTGGGTAAAGTCACTGGCCGACGCTAGGTGGGAGATTATGCAGTAAGGGGGAGGGCTAACCATCTAACTGACGGCAGCTAGCTCTTTGGGGGGGATAATAGTTTCCCCCCATAGAGCTCTCTTCAGTCAGTTAGACGCTCAACCCCCCCCCCCCTCCTTGCAGTATAGCAACTACTGAGGACCCTATGGGGGAAGGCGGGATTATTCCTAGAGCCCTCTGCCTGCAGTCAGATGGTTAGACCCCCTTGCAGTATAACTCTTCCCCCCCCCCCCCCATAGAGCTCTCAGCAGTTATTATATATATATTTTATTTATTTTTTTAATAAAAATGTCTATTTGGTGCAACTTTGTAATTACGTTTTATTAAAAAATATTTTCACTTTTTGAGATACAGCTGCTTGTATCCTGTATCCGCAGGTCAGCAGGACTGACGGGATCAGTGAAACGGGCTCTGCGCTAAATTATAATCTTAGATGTGATAGATTTGAGGTGGATCCTGCGTGTCACTGATCCTGTCAGTCCTGCTGACCTGACGGATACAGGATACAAGCAGCTGTATCCCAAAAAGTAAAAATATTTTTTAATAAAATCAATCAATCACACTGATACACGCACATACATTATATATATATATATATATATATATATATATATATATATATATATACAGTGAAGGAAATAAGTATTTGATCCCTTGCTGATTTTGTAAGTTTGCCCACTGTCAAAGTCATGAACAGTCTAGAATTTTTAGGCTAGGTTAATTTTATCAGTGAGAGATAGATTATATAAAAAAAAAAACAGAAAATCACATAGTCAAAATTATATATATTTATTTGCATTGTGCACAGAGAAATAAGTATTTGATCCCCTACCAACCATTAAGAGTTCAGCCTCCTCCAGACCAGTTACACGCCCCAAATCAACTTGGTGCCTGCATTAAAGACAGCTGTTTTAAATGGTCACCTGTATAAAAGACTCCTGTCCACAGACTCAATTAATCAGTCTGACTCTAACCTCTACAACATGGGCAAGTCCAAAGAGCTTTCTAAGGATGTCAGGGACAAGATCATAGACCTGCACAAGGCTGGAATGGGCTACAAAACCATAAGTAAGACGCTGGGTGAGAAGGAGACAACTGTTGGTGCAATAGTAAGAAAATGGAAGACATACAAAATAACTGTCAATCGACATCGATCTGGGGCTCCATGCAAATTCTCACCTTGTGGGGTATCCTTGATCCTGAGGAAGGTGAGAGCTCAGCCGAAAACTACACGGGGGGGAACTTATTAATGATCTCAAGGCAGCTGGGACCACAGTCACCAAGAAAACCATTGCTAACACATTACGCCGTAATTGATTAAAATCCTGCAGTGCCCGCAAGGTTCCCCTGCTCAAGAAGGCACATGTACAGGCCTGCCTGAAGTTTGCAAATGAACATCTGGATGATTCTGAGAGTGATTGGGAGAAGGTGCTGTGGTCAGATGAGACTAAAATTGAGCTCTTTGGCATTAACTCAACTCGCCGTGTTTGGAGGAAGAGAAATGCTGCCTATGACCCAAAGAACACCGTCCCCACTGTCAAGCATGGAGGTGGAAACATTATGTTTTGGGGGTGTTTCTCTGCTAAGGGCACAGGACTACTTCACCGCATCAATGGGAGAATGGATGGAGCCATGTACCGTCAAATCCTGAGTGATAACCTCCTTCCCTCCACCAGGACATTAAAAATGGCTCGTGGCTGGGTCTTCCAGCACGACAATGACCCGAAACATACAGCCAAGGCAACAAAGGAGTGGCTCAAAAAGAAGCACATTGAGGTCATGGAGTGGCCTAGCCAGTCTCCAGACCTTAATCCCATCGAAAACTTAAGGAGGGAGCTGAAGATCCGAGTTGCCAAGCGACAGCCTCGAAATCTTAATGATTTACAGATGATCTGCAAAGAGGAGTGGGCCAAAATTCCATCTAACATGTGTGCAAACCTCATCATCAACTACAAAAAATGTCTGACTTCTGTGCTTGCCAACAAGGGTTTTGCCACCAAGTATTAAGTCTTGTTTGCCAAAGGGATCAAATACTTATTTCTCTGTGCACAATGCAAATAAATATATATAATTTTGACTATGTGATTTTCAGTTTTTTTTTTTAGATAATCTATCTCTCACTGGTAAAATTAACCTAGCCTAAAAATTCTAGACTGTTCATGTCTTTGACAGTGGGCAAACTTACAAAATCAGCAAGGGATCAAATACTTATTTCCTTCACTGTATATATATATTTATAATATAACGTTTTTAAATGTGTACATGTGGCACTATATGCAAGGGGGAGCGCTGTGAGGCACTATATACAAGGGGGAGCGCTGTGTGGCACTATATACAAGGGGGAGCGCTGTGTGACACTATATACAAGGGGGAGCGCTGTGTGGCACTATATACAAGGGGGAGCGCTGTGTGGCACTATATACAAGGGGGAGCGCTGTGTGGCACTATATACAAGGGGGAGCGCTGTGTGGCACTATATAGAAAGGGGGAGGGCTGTGTAGCACTATATACAAGGGGGGGGGCTGTGTAGTGCTATCCACAGTGGTATGTGTGTGTCACTCTTTATAGGGGGGGCTTTTTGGTGCTATTTACAAGAGGGGGAGGGCTGTGTGGCGCTCTCTACAGGGGGGCTGTATGGCACTATTTATAGGGGGCTGTGTGTAACGCTCTCTACGGGGGGATGTGTGATATATAGAGGGGGCTGTGTATGGCGATATCTATGGGGGTGTGTGATATATACAGGGGGCTGTGTGTAGCACTATGTACAGGGGGCTGTGTGTATGTGTGTATGTGGTGTTTTACAGTGTGTGGTATTATTATATTCAGGCGCGCAGTGTTTGGTGCTATTATATTTAGGGGTACAGTATGTGGCACCATGATAACTTTTTTTTCGTTTATAGGTGTGGAAATGTTGGAAAAGTGAGGAGACGTCTGAGTGGCAAATTCTGCAGAAATGAGTCATGGCCGGGACAAGTCATGAGCGCTGGACCGGATGGAGAAGAAAAGAGGAAAAATACTACTAGAATCTGAGACACGTCACCTGTGAGTCACTAGATTTATAGAGAATCTGTCACCTCTCCTGACATGTTTATTATAGGAAATCCTTGTATTTCACAAAAAGTGTTTCTGCAGTCCAGGACTGATAGACAATTCTCCTTTGCAGGAGGATGTGTCCCAGCACAGTGTGATACTGTCAGTATGTAGGGACACAGCCCTGTGACAAGGGAAATCGTAACACTGTTAATGCTTGCCCAAAAAAGTAGTGTTAAAAATAGTTACGGCGCGGCAGGGCGGCAGAGCGGAAGGGGGGCCCAAGTTTCCGTAACAGCCCAGGGCCCATGGTCTACTTAATCCACCACTGGTGCAACACACCACCCCCCCCCCCACTGTTCTTTTTTACGGAACACGGTTTTTAAAAACACTTGCATAAAAAAATAACGGCTCACTTTCCCATTGATGTAAATGGGGAGCTTAATCAAGCGTTTGACGCTTTTTTCACGTGTTTTTTTATGCATTTTGTGTGCACTTTTTGGCGCATAATTAGTGCTCCCATTGACTATGGGAACATTTGGCACATTTTACGTTCAAAGGAATTGACTCGACACTTCTTTATTTACACAGCGCGTTTTTTAAAAACTGCTTAGCAATTTGAAGACACATTTTCCTGGCTTGAAGCCAAAAATAGGGATGGGGTGAGATTCCCTCCCACATTTACAGCAGCTGTGAGTCAGGTTGCTTTACCTTATTCACCTTGCTGTAATTCTAGGAAGTGATCCCTCTGGTGGCCAACATTGAAAAACATGTCAAATTATTATTAAATTTTTAATACATCCCACCATGTGGAAGAAAAAAAAATACAACAAAAAACGTAAAAAATGTAATAAAAATAAGTAACTTACTTATTCTAATTCAGACGCATCTCTCATGGGGTGGGGAGCCTATTTGCTAAACTCCGCAATAAGAGGCACTTGGTCAGGCAAATTGAAAAGGGTACATATAAATGTCTAAGGGTATGTTCACACACAGTAGCAAAATACGTCTGAAATTATGGAGCTGTTTTCGCTTGAAAACAGCTCCTGATTTTCAGACGTTTTTTAACAACTCGCGTTTTTCGCGGCGTATTTTACGGACGTTATTGGAGCTGTTTTTCAATGGAGTCAATGAAAAACGGCTCCAAAAACGGCCCAAGAAGTGACATGCACTTCTTTGACGCGGGCATCTTTTTACGCACTGTCTTTTGACAGCGACGCAGAAAATTACACCTCGTGGGAACAGAACATGGTAAAACCCATCGCAAGCAATGGGCAGATGTTTTTAGGCGTAATGAAGCCGTTTTTTTCAGGCGTAAGCCGAGGCGTAAAACGTCCGAATTACGTCTGAAAACAGTTGCGCATGAACATACCCTTAGAATTAAGAGCAGCGAGATAGGAGGTACCAAATCCAGATAGGAGGTACCAAATACAGAAGGTCCTGTGCAGAAGCTCTAGAGTTCTGAACTTGGGCGATAGACCGGAAGCTAGACTTGACAGCACAATATGTTCCAGGGCACACAAACAAGATTGCAGATGCAATCTCCAGAGAAAAACTAACCTTGGCAACGGTTGCCCTAAAGAACCAACTTTTCAAATTAATAATTCAGAAATTCGGGACCTTGGAGATAGATCTATTTGCGTCAGAGACCACAGCTCAGATAGTGAGATTTGTTGCACGCAGATGGTCCCCAAGAGCTTGGAGGATAGAGGCCCTATCCTTCCCATTTAAGTACTTAGTACACCTTTATGCTTTCCCTACCCTGCTACCACAAACTCTTCAAAAGATAGAAGAGGAGTGTATAACACGGTTAATATTAGTGTACCTTGTATGGCCATCGAAACTGTGGTACCCCAAACTACACTCTGACAATAGAGGAGAAGCTCCCTTTGGGGATGACAGTGGAGTGTTTCCAGGGTTAAATGGTCCTCCTATTAAAGCTACCACAACTAATGTAGATCGCTGCGGGAGTCAGCTGTTCTCATTTCCAGAGTTATTAGAACAGGGAAACAACCTAATTAATTTGTCCTTGAGACCAAGGACACGTAACAGATATCGAGCCATCATATCGGAGTTCCAGGCTTGGAGATTACAAACATACAGAGAAGTTCGTGATCCTTCAGATATGTAGGCAGCACTAGAATTCTTGAATTCAAAATTTAATTCAGGTATAGCCTCCAACACTTTAAAATCGACAGGTTCTGCTCTTAATGTTATTATTCCTAATCTGACGGAAAATAGAATATACTTAACCCCTTAATACCGAAGGTGTTTTAAACCTTAATGACCGAGCAAGTTTTTCCATCATCGCATTCACAGAGCTATAACTTTTTTATTTTTCTGTCGATATAGCTGTATAAGGACTTTTTTTTGCAGGACAAGTTTTATTTTTGTATAGCACCATTTTGGGGTACATATCATTTATTGATTAACTTTTAATTAACTATTTTAGTAGGGTACTTGAAAAAAACTGAAATTTCACCATTCTTTTTTGAGTCTTAATTTCACGCCATTTACCGTGTGGTATAAATAACATAATAACTTTATTCAGCGGGTTGTTACGATTACGGCGATACCAAATTTATATAGGTTTTTAATGTTTTCCTATTTTTTAAAAAAAAATATTTGTTTTTGTGTCGCCATATTTTAAGAGCTATAACTTTTTTTTTTTTTCGAAAGATGCAGCTGTATGAGGGCTTTTTTTTTTTTGCGGGACGACTTGTAGTTTTTATTCTAGTAAATGCGACTTTTTGATAAGTTTTTATCAAATTTTTTTGAGGGTAGGATGAACAGAAAACAGCAATTCTGGCATTGTTTTTTATTTAATTTTTTACGGCGTTCACCGTGCGGGTTAAATAATGTAATTGTTTTATAGTTGGGTTCGTTACAGACGCGGCGATACCAAATATGTGTAACCTTTTACTTTTTTTCATAATAAAGTATTTTGTAAGGGGAAAAAGTGGGGTTTTAATTTTTTTTTACTTGAGACTTTTATTTATTTATTTATTTATGTCATACTTTATTTAACTTTTTTTAGTCTTACTAGGGGACTTTACTATGCGATCTTTTGATCACTTTTATAATACACTGCAATACTTCTGTATTGCAGTGTATTATTGCCTTTCAGTGTAAAACAGGCAATCACTAAAGGCAGACCTGGGGGCCTTTGTTAGGCCCCTAGGATGCCATAGAAACCATCGGTACCCCGCAATGCACGCGGGATGCCAGTGGGGTGAGAGAGGGAGCCCCCTCCCTCTAACACGACTCAGATGCAGCACTCGTTATTGAGTGCAGCATCTGATTGCTAAATATGATCGGAGACCACTGCTAGTCGTCTCCGATCGTCGCCCTGAAGCCCGAGGCCGTTGCCAACAGTCCAGACTTCAGGAGCACCGCGCACGATGCAGGAAAAGTTCTACTGAAGTGCCATTGTGAAAAGCCGGCACTTCAAAATAACTACCCCAAATGGCCGATATAAAAACACTATACGTCGTTAAGTTAAGGCTTTTGAAAGGGGCTTTTAAGACATGTGACCTCATACCGTGAGAAGCGAAAACAAAAGGAGATATATGCCAAAGAAGGATTGTCCACACGTATTTCAAAAATTAACTTCAGCGTTTATGTTGTTGTCACACAAACGCAAAAAAAATCAACAACATAATTGTATTAAATACACACTTGCTTTTGTGCACCAACATGCTGCTTAATAAAGGGAAAACATAACACAACCCAGAAGTGTTTACACTTTTTAGAAATTCCACGGCCTTGACCATGCACACCTACAAATCGTGGTAGGAATGGGGCGGAGAGGTTTAGCCGGACATGCCAGCTGTCCACGGCCCTCATGAGGATGTTCCTCAACAGCATAGTGGTGCTGAAGCTGTGGCTGGTAGCCGTGAGGCTGGATGGGAGGCTGGATGGGAGGCTGATAGGTTTGGCCGGGTCAGTAATAGGGAGCAAAATGACGGTCACGGCCAGCCATCGGACCATGGGAGAAGTGGATATGCCCTGGCCGATATTGCGGCATACTTGCGATGGGGGTGGCCGGTTGTGAGGGCCCAGCGATATTGTACCCCACCGAGGGCACTGGGACAGCACGACACTGCTTGATTGCAGAGAAGCACCGCCCTGGACTATGCGGTGGGGTAGCACTGTCAATCAACGACACTATGGCCGACTGGAGGCGCCCCAGCCTATGCTCCGGTACCCGGCGCATTAATAGGGCCATGCTGCGGCAGAAAAAGTCGTAGTTGTCTTCATCTGCGGTGCAGCGCAGGTAGTCCAGGACCTGAGCATCCACCTGTGCACGGGTTCATTGGCCGTCTGCGTCGGGGTGCAGCAGGCTGAGGTGGCACTTCCTCCTGTGGGACTGCTTCTGGCGCAGTGGCTACTGGGCCAGGCTCCTCTGCTGTGGGATCCGGGGTTAGGGTCACCAGGGGAGCGGCGGGTTCTGACGCCTGACAGGACTCGGCCCGTGCCTCCTTTTGCGAGTCATCCAGATTGTCGCTAGTTCTAGAATAATAGAAACGAACACTGAGTAACACATTTTACAGAAGGAAAAGACAGGCTCTTTGCCGTAGATGACATTTCTGCGGGGTCACTTCTTCAAAAGGGTGAAAGGTCGACTACTTACTGTCGCATGTCCATGATGTCTCTCAAGAACAGCAGCTGGTTATAATACATGTAGAGCCTTTTCTTGGTGCCACCATCACCGCTGCGCCCTCTGGACCCATATTCCCGGCGGAACTGGTTGCGTGTGCTACGCCACCGTGTCTTTACATCATCCACTGTAGAATGAACACCAAACAAAATGGGTACACATGATGTTACTGCACACACAGGCACTGTTTCGAAACGAGAGGAAAACACCTACACAGAAGAACAGACATTACTGAAACTGATAAAGCTGCGAGTGAACCGAAACGTTGGGCATGAGAGGAAATGTTAACACAGGGACACACTAGTGAATATGGATGACATTACACATATATCTATAAAGACATCGACTCACCAATTCGTTTACGGTCGCGGGTGGTGCTCTTGGACCAATCCTGCTGGAAGAGCGCCTCCGCAATCTGGTCCCATGCCACCTCCTTCGTTGTCCGGTCATGTTATGACTCCACGTTGGTGTTCCATACCTCAGGCCTCTCCTGCACTAATGTGATGAGCTGCTCGACATCCATGTTGCGTGGCATGTCTGCAACTTCTTCTGCTGCTGGAGTATGGTATGCTGTCTTTTCAAACCAGGGCTAGAAACCACTTCCTGGTTTCTTCTTGTTTGGACCAGTTTGCTCAACCTCATTAGCATAGAGTCAACCAGTCTGGCGTGAAAAACGCGCGTTCCACGGTGGTGCCTCCGTGTGGCATGCGTGATTTTCACGCACCCATTGACTTCAATGGGTGCGTGATGCGCGAAAAACGCCTAAATAGAGAACATATCGTGAGTTTTACGCAGCAGACTAACACCCCATAGACTTGTATAGGTCCGTGCGAGCCGCGTGAAAACCACGCGGGCTGCACGGACGCAAATCACGTTCGTCTGAATCCGGCCTGAGAGACAGACCGATTTAGTCGATCAGAAAACCCGGTCTAGGGACTGTTAAATTATGAAAGCACACGTTGTGTATTCTGTGGCGATTTGCCGCGCGTATTTTCATGCAGCAAATCCGCAGCGTAAAACAGTACCAGCAAAGTAAATGAGATTTCAAGAAATCTCATCTACACGGTGTAGATTTTTTCTATGCGTAAATTGACCTGTATTTTAAAATCCGCAGCATGTTAATTTATCCTGCGTTTTCGCTTGCGAGTTGTATCTGACTAGTTTTAAAGAAAAACGCACCAAAATACGCATCATAAAACCGCACCTATTTCCACATGAAAATGTAAATACTGCACCTAAAAATGCATCAAATTAAGTAACGTGTGCATGCAGCCTTAGGGCTCATGCATACTACCGTAGTGGTGTGCACGGCCCCTGATTTGCAGCTCGGATGGCCGAAAAGTGTCAACCGCGGGCCGCCTGCAAATCGCGGGCCGTGCGCATTCATTTCATTGAGCCAGGACCGCAAAATACAGCCGTAATAAGACATGTTCTATCTTTTTGCAGACCAAGCTCCCGGGCAATGCACGGACCGTAGAAACCACGGTCGTGTGCATGGGCCCATAGAAATGAATGGGACCGCAATTCACCCGCAGATTTGCGGGTGAATTTTGGCCGCAAAAACACGTTCGTGTGCATGGGCCTGAGAGTTTGCAACAAAGTGCCATAAGCAAACATCTGTTAGCCAGGGTGTCTAACATACATTTATCTAACCACTATATTGTGGATTATGTACATAATATTTCAAGGGCTTTATGTCATTTTATTAATGTAATTTAAAAAAACAAAAACCTGACATTACCTATACTACTATGAAACACATAGTAACTGTAGAGTTAGTAAACACAGACTGCAGAGCACAATTTTTATTGCATTAACCAATCATACAGGAGAATCATTACTTTACAAATGAGTAACATGCATAGTATAGAAACTGATGTCATCCACTTTAGAAAACAGACAGAAAGATAAAATGCATTTTAATAGCTGGTCTCTGGAGCGGTTTCATTTTATGTCTAAGAAGTAATTTTATTAAGTCTGTCAGAAATAAATCACTAATTTTATTACATTGGATTTTACTCATCCTCTATCAATGTAATGAAATGCTAGACAAAAGAAAAATAGAAAAATACTAATAGGAGACATTTCTTGTAATTCCATTTATGCATGCATTAAAATTATTGTATTTATTTTTTAACAATATTTTGTCAGTGTGAGGTACTAGAAAATTGTTGAGTAGAACATATTGGAATCTGTCACGTGTGTGTGTATAGGAAGGGAATACATTTACAGCAATTCTCTAATATATAGAGATCACTCAAATCACTCCCTATAAGATAGTGTGATGCCGGTAATATGGGACCTCAGGCTGCTTTACCTGGTGCAAGCATTTTATTACAGGGGTGTATTCTGCCAGTAGAGGGATAGAGGCAGTCTTTTCTTCTCTCCATTGACCATATTTAAGCATTTGAGATGGAGCTTGTATTCTGTTAATGGGGCAGAGCGTCAAGGGAGATTTGATTTCCCACTCTTGCTCTTCCATACTAGGGTAAAGTCCCACATTACAGCAATTGGGGGGAATTTACTAACTATTCTTTGCCAGCTCTTTGGCATAAAAAGGTCGTAAAATGCTCAAAAGTCGCAATTTGCAGGGAAAATTGCAACTCCTGGATAGATTATGGCATTTTTAAAAGTTTGTGGGGCTTAGCGGGTCTGACAAATTTACTGTAATTTAGGCCGGGCTTCGTCCATTACTATAGACCAAAAAAGAGAGAAGATGCAAGTATCAAAAATAGTCAGACAAAACGCCAGTCTTAATAAATGTCCCCTATTGTGTGTATTTTTTGGTTTGGTTTTGGAAGTGACAAATCACAACAAATGAAAAAGCAATTTAAATTAAAATGCAATGGGTTAAAAGCATTATGCTGAATGAATTAAACTGGTCAGGCAACAGAATCTGCTGCATGTGACTGCACCATTAAAACACAATTTTTCAAGCCACTGATGAGCAATCATAGCCGTGGATCTGATGGAGAATTCTATTATTACAATCCTTGCCGACATTGGGGAGAAGATTCCTCCTGACCCAGTGAGGACAGTTATTCGCGAGAGCTGTGAACTAGGCAGAAATCACTATTGTAAGTGTCTCTACAAGTGGCATTTACATTTACAGATAGTGCCACCAATAACAATGATTTTTATGGCAACATGGTGTAACTTTGCCTTAATGCCTTAAGGACACGGCCAATTTTGGCCTTGAGGATAGAACAATTTTTTCACATTTCCCTCTTTGCATCCCGACGCTCATAACTCTTTTATTTTTTGTACCATGTAGTTGTATGAGACTTTGTTTTTTGCGGGACGAGTTGTACTTTATGTAGGTAACATTTTTTGGTACAAATACATTATCGTTTAATTTCTATCAATTTTTATTTTGGCAAAAATGCAGAAAAAAAGCAGTTCCACTGCAGTTTTAATATTTTTTTTTTACACCATACACCGATGATCATAAATAATGTTATTAATTTGTTGTACAGGTTGTTACGGTCATGTCGATACCAAATATGTCTATATTATTTAATGTTTTGGGACTTATATTTTAAAAAGTTTATTTTATTTATTTTTTACTTTTTATTTATCATTAATTTTTTTTACATTCATTTAACTTTTTTTTTTTTAATCCCATAAAGGGATTTATCATTTTGATTTTGATTTTGTAACTGTAATGTACTGGCATAGATCTATATACCAGTACATTAGCCTGTTACTGATTGTACACAGGCAGCTGTTAGGGCATACCTCAGTATGCCCTAACAACAGGAAATATGGTCAGACAGCTCTGGGGTCCTTCAATGGACCCTGGGCTGTCTGGCAATACAAGTTATGGGCTTTGATCGCTTCACAGTTATTTTCTGTGACGCGATCAAAGTGCAGTCCCCTCTCCTTGAACTCCGCGATCAGCTTTCATCGTGACATTCAAAGGGTTAATGGCGGAGAGAAGATGTTTCTCTTCTCTGCTGTCAGAGCGGGGCCGTGGCTGTGTATTACAGCTGGTGCCCTGCTCCCGATCGCGCCCAGAGACGGCTGTCACACAGGACGAGAATGCTCGTCCTAATGCGCCAAGTACTCGCCGCTCAGGACGAGCATTCTCGTCCTGTGTCGGCTACCAGTTAAAGGGGCTGGCCACCATCAACATAAAATTTCAAAAGTGCCCCAGATAATAAAGAAAGCCCTAATACATTTTTATGAGGGAAAATAAAGTAAATAATATATGATTTATGTGGCACCTCCATCTTATCATGCAGCAGTAGCAGCGCTCTCTCTGCAGGTTTGTATGGAAGAGACACGTCCAAAATGAAAGTAAAAATCCCAGCATGCGTCATTCCCAGCACAGCACAATACATCCTTCTCTGCCCATCGTGTTGTGTCTCAGATTATGGCTGCACAGCACCTCAGCTGCCGCTGTACAACTTTATAATAAGGGGTGCCTCACTGTACACCCAACAGTATAATAAAAAAATGGTGCGTTTCCCCATTCTCATCTCTGAATAAAGATTTCCCACTCCCACCTAAAACTGTGAAATGGATATATATATATATATATATATATATATATATATATACTAGTCCTTCCCAATGAATTAGAATATCATCAAAAACGTAATTTATTTCAGTAATTCAATTCAAAAAGTGAAGCTCATATATTATATAGATTCATTACACACAGAGAGATCTTTCCAGGATTTTTTTCTTCTAATGTTGATGATTATGGTAACAGTTAATGAAAACCCAAAATTTAGTGTCTCAGAAAATTAGAATATTATATAAGCCCAATTTCAAAAATGATTTTTAATACCGAAATGTTGGCCAACTGAAAAGTATGTCCAGTATATGCACTCAATAGTTGGTCGGGGATCCTTTTGCATGAATTACTGCATCAATGCGGCATGGCATGGATGCAACCAGCCAGTAGCACTGCTGAGGTGTTATGGAAGCCCAGGTTGCTTTGATAGCGGCCTTCAGCTCGTCTGCATAGTTGGGTCTGGTGTCTCTCATCTTCCTCTTGACAATACCCTATGGATTTTCTATGGGGTTTAGGTCAGGCGAGTTTGCTGGCCAATCAAGCGCAGTGATACTGTGGTTATTAAACCAGGTATTGGTACTTTTGGCAGTGTGGGCAGGTGCCAAGTCCTGCTAGAAAATGACATCAGCATCTCCATAAAGCTTGTCAGCAGAGGGAAGCATAAAGTGCTCTAAAATCTCCTGCTAGACGGCTGTGCTTACTCTGGACTTGATATAACACAGTGGACCAACACTGCTGCTCAGTGATCCAAAGTCCTGTTTTCAGATGAAAGTAAATTTTGCATTTCATTTGGAAATCAAGGTCCCAGAGTCTGGAGGAAGAGTGGAGAGGCATCAATCCAAGTTGCTTGCGGTCCAGTGTGAAGTTTCCACAGTCAGTGATGGTTTGGGAAGCCATGTCATCTGCTGGTGTTGGTCCACTGTGTTATATCAAGTCCAGAGTCAACGCAGCTGTCAACCAAATCCACCCCTCCCATGTACCTATTGTAGTCCAGGATACAGTCCGGTTTGGGGGTCTCTTTAATGGTACCTCGTACTGGTACATGGGTACTGGTGTGGCCATGTATTGTTGTCAATACAAGGGCATCTCTTTTGTCCTTGTACTTGAGACACAATATGATGCTGCTAGAATGTGCCCTGCTCTCACCCCTTCTGAGTCTTTGGCTAAGCAGTATCTTAGAGAGGCCTCTCAGATTTTTTTCTAGCAGTACCGCATGCCACAATACTTCTGGAAGCAAGGCACTTGAAGAGTGGGACGCCGGTATGAAAATTATCCAGGTAGAGGTGGTAACCCTGGTCCAGCAGTGAGTGCACCAAATCCCACACAATCTTTGCATTAACTCCCAGAAACGGGGGGCATTCTGGGGGCTGAATACTGGTGTCCTTTCCCTTCATGTACCCTAAATTTGTAAGTAAGACCTGATGCACTGACGCACAGCTTATACGTCTTCACACCATACCGTGCCCTCTTATTCAGCAGGTACTGTCAGAATTGAAGCCTCCCTTTAAAATGTACCAGGTACTCATCAATAGAAATACACTTCTCAGGGTGTATGCTTGGGCAAACCGGGCACTGAAATGGTCTCATAGGGGACTCAGTTTATATAAATGGTCAAAACTGGGGGTTATCTCAGGGTGGGAACTGCTCATTATCAGCATAATGTTAGAAGCGAAGTATTGCCTCATAATGCACCTTGGACATAGCCATGCGGTACATCGGGGTGTGATATGAGAGGTCTGTGCTCCAGTAAACCCTAATGGATGGCTTCTTCAAAAGCCTCATGTTCAAGAGCAGTCCCCAGAACTTAATCAACTCTGCTGCGTCTTCAGGAATCTATTTCAGAGCCCTGCCATATTACATTTTATCCCTGGGCTGCCCGTGTACTCGGGGGATTCAACTGCGGGGGGGTCACGTCTCTCTGGGGTTTCTACTGTGGTGGTGGAACTGGGGGGGGTCTCCTAGTGCGTTCCTCCTCTTCACCACTAGATGAGGATGTTGACAAATAAAAAAAAATCTCACCATCCGACGAGTCTGTGTCGGAGGCAAGAAATGCATAGGCCTCTTCGGCAGTAAATTTTTGTTGGGACATGTTTGTTATGTTGTGCTTAGACACGTGTAAAATGTATTATTATTTATATAGCAAAAAAAAAAAAAAATGCTTCCCTAACTGGGAGCAATAGGCTGATACCTAAACTTAGTTTTTGTTTTTCTAGAACAAGTGGACTTCCCTGACACTAAACCTAACTAGGGCGAGGGTTCCTAACACTAAACCTAACTAGATTTTATGTGAACTTCCCTGATGCTAAACCTAAGTAGGGCGACAATTCCGACACTAAACCTAACTACAGTACTCTGAGCTTCCCTGATACTAAACCTAACTACGATGACGGGTACCTGACGCTAAATTCCATGATGCTATATCTAAATACGCTTTTTGAGGGTTCCCTGACACTAACCCTAATACTAACCTAACTAGCTTAATATCTGTCTAAACCAACTTTTTTTTATTTTTATAAAGAAAAAGAAATAACCAAGAAATGTGGCCCTGAAGATGTGGGGGTGACAAGGGCAACACAAGAAGGAGGAGGACAGGAGTGGGAAGTGGATGGATTAGGTAGGAAGCAAAGAAAGATAATTTTTCATGATTTTTTTCACAGCACACTCTCTCCACAACCACTCTGAACGACTCTCAAACACTGACAGAGAAGTTCATGGAGGCGCAGCAGGATCTTATGGGCAGGAAATGAGGTCAGCGATCGCAACTATTGGTCAGTAGTCACTGCGTAATCAATTGCGGCGATCGCCGAGGCAGGACCATTGCGTATTGGTCCCTGCACATTGAGCTGTGATGGTCTGCTCATCAACACGCCGGTGGAAAATGGCGCTGTGTTTTCCCCATAACGTGCTATTACCACACCGAGCGCGAACGATGACGGAATAGTATGTCAAGTAGAGGGAAGAGGTTAATGTTGCTGAATTAAAAAAAGAAAAAAGTAGTGACAAGTCACTTCTTGAATAGTTTTATAAGCTGATATTTCCCATTTCCTGATTAAAAAACTGCCCGAAAAATACACCTCAAAATATGCTTCAAAAACTATTGCAAAAATGCTTTGAAAATCAGCTCCAAAAAACACCTGGATTCAGCTATTTTCTCTTGAAATCAGACTCGTATTTTTCAGCCTGCACATATGCAATGTCAATGTGACCATAGCGTCAAGGTTTTCAAGTTAAAGGGAACCTGTCACCAGCATTTCACCTATTAAACTAGCAATACCTGGTGGAAGTGGGTGAAAAATAATTTTTATGTAATCTATAATTATCTTCTAAGTAGAACCTTTAGTAGTACCTTTAATAATCCGTTTTCAAGTGTTCCCGTACCGTGTGCTAATGAGCATGAGTCATATCTTTGTTTGAAAACCCTCATATCTTCATTCCTCAAGCCTTTCTGAGTTAACACTACCTCTTTACTTTTTATTGACAGCTCCTCGCCTCCCCCCACCAGAAAAGAAATCGATGTCCTGTCCTGGTGCGTGCACACAAAAGTCTGATGAAGGGACCAGTCTGGCATTGAAACGCGTTACCTTAACTGGTTCCCGACTGCTGGCTGTGTTTTTACGGCCAACGGTCAGGGTCCTTAAAACCCGAGCCATAGACTTTTTATGGCTCGGGTTTTAACTTGCTGCCCGAGCGATCGGGCAGCTGAATGTCGGGTCTCCGGCTGTCAGTGACTGCCGGGGACCCTGAGGAGAGGATAGAAGCAGCTTTCGCTGCTTCTGTCTTCTCCGATCTCTTTTACACAGCGCTCAATGAACGCTGTGTATAGGAATAGAGGCAGCGGCCGCGACACTGTCTCTATTCCTCCCGGTGTTCATGTGACTGGTCACATGATTGGCGGGTATTGTTACTGACAGACTGCTGCTGGGTCTAACTAGACCCAGTACAGCCCTATTAGTGACAATCGTCACTATGAGAGGGCTGATTTCCCCTGTAACTGGGGATGCTGTGCAGCTCCAGTTACAGTGGAAAAGCATGTTGTAAAAGAAAGAAAAAAATATATATAAAGTTCCCCAAAGGTCTTTTTTGACCTTTAAGGGACAGACCATAATAAGAAAAAGATAGTAAAGTGCAAACAAAAAATCAATAATAAATACACACAAAATACCCACGCCAAAAAAAAACGTTCCCCACGCCAATCATTGTTGTAATGCTAGCGCTGACCCAATTACCCTAATATAGACATGTAATATATTAAAATTTACGGTAGACAATGACGATCACAAATAAAAGGTCTATTTTAGGGTAAAAGTATGTTATTACCAAAAAAAATTAGATGAAACGTAAAAAAAGCTTATTTTTGTACTATTATTTTCAAACTTTATGAATAAAAATTCTAAAATAGCAAAAAGGATGTGTATAAAAACGATAAAAAAAGAAACCTGCATTGTCTACGGAAAAAAACATCGCAAAAATCACGTTGTTAGCCCAACAAATAAGAAAGTTATAGCCGTTTAAATAACACGTGCTAAAAAGGCTAAATGGTGTCTGGTCCTGAAGGCTCAAAATAGCCCGGTCCTGAACTGGTTAATAAATACTCCTTAAATACTTAACTCAATTTCTTTCCACCTCCGGATGGAGTAGCGCTTCTTGACTTCCTCTAATATATGTATTTCATATATATATATATATATATATATATATATATATATATATTTACATTTTTTTTCGCACTGATCCGCGTGCACACAAAGGGACACAATAGCGGCGCATGCGCAGTAACTAGATTTGAGACCCGGACAAAGCAGGGAAGGGTGTCATCCATGCATGACGGGCGAATGCACGCTATCTCAGACAATATTTTGGCATTCAGAGCGGCCCAGTTTTCAGTGGTGGGCTGGCATAAGAACGAACGAGACTGCCAGATTATTACCGTAAAAGGCGCAAAATGTTTGCAGACCGTTATTTATGGTCGCAGTTTAGAAGAGGGGATAACGGCAATGAACTTTTGACAGCAGCGGCCAGCGAGGGGTGAGTAGAGTTCAAAAGGTGAAATGCTGGTGACAGGTTCCCTTTAAGCTTTAGGGAGTTGCATTTTAAATTACATATTAATAAAAAACAATAGTGTCTTGGGTTTAACCACTATCCGCACGAGTAAGTAACTATACGTTGTCGTGTGAGGTTACTTCCCGTACGAGGTATAGTTACTGAGTTGTTTCCGGTCAGCTGTCGCCGACAGCTGACACTCCACTCTTGCCGGCCAGCGGTCCTTTGCCCCTGATTTTGGCAAATTAACCCCTTAAATGCGGCAATCGGTTGCGATCGCCGCATTTTAGGGGTTTCTAGCATATCGGCAGACCCCGGTCTGAAATCGCGGGGTTTGCCGATAGTTAGAATGGCAAACGGAAGCCAAACAATGGCCTCCGTGTCTGCCATGGACGGAAGCCCATCAGGACCATCCTCCGGCTGAGTGACAGAAAGTTACTGTGTCGTTCCCGATGCACACTGTCGGCGACAAGGTGTGCATAGGGAACTGGGAGGTCAGCTGTCCCCGACAGCTGACACTCCAGTGTTGCTGATCAGCGGCTCATCGCCGCTGATTTTGGCAATTAACACCTTAAATGCGGCGATTGATTGCGATCGCCGCATTTAGGGGGTTTGTAGCAAATCGGCAGCCCCCATGCAATTGTGGGGGTTGCTGATTCTTGTGATAGCATCTGGAGGCCAGGCAACGGCCTCCGGGTCTGCCATGTATGGAAGCCTATGGAGGACCAGCCTCTAGCTGGTCCTGATAGACTTACTTTCAGAGTGAGGGTAGGTTCACACACAGTAGCAAAATACGTCTGAAATTATGGAGCTGTTTTCGCCTGAAAACAGCTCCTGATTTTGAAACGTTTTTGTAACTACTCGCGTTTTTCACAGCGTATTTTACGGACGTTATTGCAGCTGTTTTTCAATGGAGTCAATGAAAAACGGCTCCAAAAATGTCCCAAGAAGTGACATGCACTTCTTTGACGCGGGCGTTTTTTTACGCGCCGTCTTTTTACAGCGACGCATAAAATTACACCTCGTGGGAACAGAACATCATAAAACACATTGAAAGCAATGGGCAGATGTTTGTAGGCGTAATGGAGCCGTTTTTTCAGGCGTAATTCGAGGCGTAAAATGCCTGAATTACGTATGAAAATAGGCCGTGTGAACTTACCCTGACTGTGACGTCACACTGACAGTTGGAATACATTACACTACAAGGTAGTATAATGTATTATAGCAGCGATCAGAGCTGCACGTAAGAAAAGAAAGTATAAAAAGTAAAAAAAGTTTATAAAAATGTTTTATAAAAGTGTAAAAATAAAAGTTTTTCTTTTCCAATAATCAGAAATCTATTATAGGAAAAAAATGAAACCGTTAAAAAAAAAAGTACACATATTTGGTATTGCCTTGTTCGTTACGACCCAAACTATGAAACTATATTGTTATTTTTCCCGTACGGTGAACGGCGCAAACAAAATAAATGTAAAACTATGCCAGCATCG